>NW_008237619.1:1563915-1564119 GCF_000691975.1 Corvus brachyrhynchos
TCCCTTTTTCCCCAGATTCACACCAGTACACTCCATGGGAATTAAAGTTTGTCCTGAAGTAAACATGGCAAAGCATCAAGGGCAGCTGGTGCACTTCTTAGTCCTCCTGACCCAGTCTGTAAGAAATGCAATCAATATGGCACCGTCCTGCACATTATCCAATGTGGATAGGTAGATAGAAATAACTACTAATGACTAAGCAGC
>NW_008237619.1:1564134-1569391 GCF_000691975.1 Corvus brachyrhynchos
GGAAACCAGCACAACACAAGGTTCATTGACACTTACTGAAATCTTGGTTATCCTGGAGTTTTCCTTCCCAGCATATCCAGGAACTGATCACAGCATTGTTGTGGGTATTAAAAGTTGGGCCTTGGGTACTAACTGAATTCCATGGCTAACTGCCTCCCACTCCACAATACAGACCAAAGCTGCAGATTGCCTTTGCATAAAAGAGTACTCTTGAACCTGTCTTTTCTCTTAGCACCATTTCATTCTCTTTCTGCCATATAAATGCTGCATGCATCTCACAGCAAATAATATAGATATCTGTGTGCCCAATTACATATGGGCACTGGCTTCTTCTCTCCAGCCCTTTAGTCCTATCTCACCATTGTAAAGTCTTATGAGTTTCTTTTTCTCCTTCTTGCAGCATTTGTTGTTGGCCTGGAATATCTGGGGAATTTCCACTTTAAAATTATTTATCAGGAAGCCTACATGGTGATTTGTAAATGTCAAAGTCTTTTAATCTGAAAGACAAATCTTATCTGGTGTGTGGGAATAATGTGTAGGGTTGCTAGTAAACACACTTTTCTTTGTCCTTTCTGAAAGTCGCTTCTGGCTCCAGGGCTTTATGTAAAATGTTGAGTTTCATAGAATCATAGAATGGTTAGTGTTGGAAAAGACCTTAAAGACCATGTAGTCCAACACCCCTGCCATGGGCAGGGACACCTTCCACTCGACCAGGTTGCTCCAAACCCCATTCAGCCTGGCCTTGAACATTTCCAGGAAAGGGATGTTGCTGTTGTCCCCAGGGACGGTGAGAATCATGACATGGAATTCAAGCCCAGGATAAAATGGGATTATTTAATTAATTATCACCTCGTTTATATAACTTGGTTCGCAATAGAGAAATGGCATTATTGGCTGCTTGACCATACACCTCCCAGAGTGATTGGCTGAATGCTAACACGCCTATTTCAAAATATTTTCTTCAGTAAACCAAAACAAGACTGTGCAGGTGCAAGATAGAGAGTTAGTTTACAAAAACCTCTTTCACTGTTTCTCAGCTAAAGCATGAGAAAGGAAAACTTCACAAATGCTTCAGCAGCTGGAAAATTCCTCTTCTCCTTCTTTTTAGCACCCACAATGGGGCAGCCACAGCTTCTCTGGGCAACCTGTGCCACCACCCTCACAGGGAAGAATTTCATCATATAAGCTCCCCTTCAATGCCCTGTAAGAACAAGAAGGAGGATCAGTGGGGGCCCAGAGGGATTTGACTGCCTCAAAATGCATCAGAACAATATTTCTGGGGGGCAGGTGGGTGACATAAATTTGTAGCTTTACCTACACAGCTGCTGGTGCCCTTGTGCTGTGCTGCAGCTGAGTGCCTTGGCTGGCTGCTGAGCTCCATGGTGGTAATGTTGCCAGAATTATTTTTGCTTTTATATATTCTCTATATTCTTTACATATATATTTGTAGCTCTGTAGTCTATTATTGTAATTGTAGCTAGTCCCAGTACTTTTCCCTACCTTTTCCCTAGGCAGAAAGACAAAACACATTCCAGAGCTCCAAGCCCCAGGAGGTACAAGGTCCCTATCCTATCTTGGTTCTTCCTGGGAACCAAGGTTGAAACCAGCTCTTCAAGACACATTTTCATAAACAACGTTTAGTCCCATCTGAGGGGAAGGATTTAGAAAGGGGTTGAACCAGGGAGGAATTGCCTTACCACATGTGCTCCTAATTGGTAATTTTTGTCAATTATGCTAATTTGCTAAACTTATAAAATTGTATTCACTCCAGGTGGGGGTGGGCATTTCAGCATTTAGGCATTTTCCATATCTGGCCCTTGGAGGCCTACAGTAAAGACCAGTCTTTATATTACCTCCCAGACTAATATTCTCTCAGAAGTGTGTTTTTTCATTTCTAGGTTATTTAAGGCATCAGTATCACCTCTTGTGGTGGTTTCCAGGCTATTAATGAGCAGGCACCCAAAACCAGCCTCTAAGGCACGCCCTGGGGATGTCCTCACTTTGCACATGTTGAGATAATGAAGTGTCTGTCCAGAGGTTGTGGGGTCCACAATTGTCCTTGCAGCAACATCTGGAGTGCAATACCATTCCATCCTCTTCTTGTGCAGGTCAATGGAGCTGGACAGTGATGGAAGAGTGTGATCATAACTGAGCCAAGCAGTGTCGCCAGGAAGTGTTGTTAGGTGTCACTTCACCCATGACGGTCATGACACCCATGGCACCACTCACTGCACTGCACAGAGTGGACTATTTTGATATTGGGTGGTGTGTGAGCAATACTGCCCTGAAGTCTGGGAGGAGTGGCAGAGATGAAGTGGATGAAGTGGCAGAGCAAGGATTTGACAAAGGCTGGGCTTGAAATGAGAAAAAGGGATCAATTCTGTGGATTTCTCTTTACTTGTAAAGCAATGAAATCCTAATCCAACTGATGTGATTTTCTAGTGGATTTTTTTGAGACAGCTGCTAAGCTCAATTTTGCATAACACTGGTAAAAAAAGGTAGAGGTTCTTTGCTGCTCAAATTACCCCTGAACTCAGTTATCTGAGTCCAGTGTTTGACTAAATGATCTGAGGCAAAATCCACATGTATTGTGTGACAGATATGGGGTTTGGTAGCCCAGATGTTTTCAGAGGTGTCTCAGCTGTAATTAGCTATTGAGGACTTGTGGCCTAAGAAGGTTTAGAACTATTTCAAATTATCTTCCGCTAGTTTGTGATAGTAATTTCTGAGAAGGGCAAGACATACTTGAGAACCCACTTCTGCCTTTGTGCGTGGGTAGAGGTTTTTGTGATTCTAAGCTGGTCTCAGTCAGCACAATCCCCCTGCCAGCAGATCTGGAGGGTAAAAAAACCCACAAACCCACTCCTGCCACCACAAGTGACGCCACTCAGAGATATGATGCCATGTTTCCTCCAACAGCAAGGTCTCCATTGCACAGACTGCTTCCATTTCTTCATTTCCTCTGCCCTAGCCTGATGCAGTCTCCTGCTCTCACTCACCTAGCGACCTTTGCATCCTCAAAACACTTTCGTTTTAATTACTTTTATTGTGCCTGCTTGCAAACCCATTGTGAGAAGATCTCATGCCCGTGTCTGGTGGAAACTGGGTCTTGTTCACAAAAAAGGGGTTAAAGAGTAATATTGCAGCATCACACAAACTGAACTGCTTATGAAGCTCACAGATTTACAGGTCTGAAGGCAACTTAACTTAACTTAAACTTTTCATTCCCAAAACCTGTAAGGGATTTTTGGAGCCTTGAGCATGGGATGGATTCACATAAAGCTTTGCAGAGAGGTTGGGTTTCTTAGGATGCTGTTCCAAGTTTGGCTGAAACTGAACATAAAGAAACACCACGTCTGTCTAGGAGTTGTCTGATAGTAATAAGCAGAACCTAACAGGAAGGAGCCTACAGAGTATTCAAAGGTTAAACAAAGGACACTGTGATGTCCTAAGCTGAATTCTTCTGCCTAGGAGAGGTCTACTGCTATTCAAACTCTGAGGGAACTGGCAATCTGGGATGTGTCTGCTGTGAGATGTGTCAGTGAGTGGTAGTTTCTTCCTAAGAAATTATTGCTGCCAAGATAAATCATCTTGTGCATGTCTTTGGAATAATGAAAATAAAATTGTTCCTTCTTACCACATTTTCCCAGGGAGTGCTCCCACTACAAGGCCAGAAGGGAGCAAGTCACCTAAGGAAACCATTGACACTTTCACCTCAATTGGCAAGGACTGCTCAAAGCAAGGCCAGACATTTGTTGCAACAACTTGCCACAAGATTTTTGCCTGCTTTTTCTCTTTTAAGGAATTTTTTCATACTTCACATTCAGCCAGTTACAGCTCACTTTGTTGCTTGCCGTTTTGATGCAACTATAATTCCTTGGGTGTACCTGTGATTTGTACGGCTGTTGGAGTAAAGACACTTTAATCTGCGGGGCTTGGTGCAATGCTTGGTTTGATCCCAACTCCGTTTTCTTACTGGAGCCACACCATATACTCTTATTTCATGGTGGTGGATAAGGGATCTCAACAGTCTTTTGGGATAATACCTGGGTGCAGGTCATTCTAGAGGGAAAGGGATGGGAGGGAACCTCAGGACACATCATCTGACCAAATGATGTGTTCAAACATAGCAGATCATGCTGCACATGTCTGCAGTTGATACACAAAACTTCAGAGCTCTGTTTGGGTTTGCTCTGAGGAGCTGGGAGCTTCTGGACTCCAGGAAAGAACATCATGCCTTGGAGATGATGACCAGCAATTTTGACTCAACTTGATGTGGGTGAGAAGAGCAGAGATGGGATCCCTGGGAGCTCTCTTCTGAAGCCCTTGTGAGTGATGATGTGCTCTGCGAAGTGCTGCGAGATGACTAGGAAGCAAGCACAGTCTTTCCATCACCACCAGCCCATTCTGGATCAGGCCCAGGATGCATCATCATGGCTGTGGTGTGTGGTGTGGTCCCACTCTATACATGACTCTGTTACCAAGTAAGGTTTCTTTTAAGGATGTAGCTGATTGTGCAGCAAGACTGTGGAAATACAGGGGGAGACAGTGTAAGCTGGTTAACTGCTTTAAACCACACATTCCTCCCCTCCCCCCTTTCTTTTGAGTTTAATTTTTAAAATGGTCTGTAGGTTTTTTTGCCAAATAGCAGTTCATCACTTTTTTTGGTGAAACTTTCACAGCTGGGGACTTTCCATGGTCATTTGGAAAAAGTGATGCAGATTGTAAATCATGTCTTAATTTGACTTAAAATATCTAAGCCTCAGACAAGATATCATCATACTGAAGATAATACACATGCTCAGAAACCCAGCAGGTATCCTTTGAAAACTCACACCAGCAATACAAGTCCCACTTATTTTTATAAAAAATAGTTAAATTCTATAGCTATATAATTCTATATAAAATGAGATAATTGCATTTATGCATCAGACATACCTTTTTTTTCCTTCCTGACTGATAGTGGGACCATACAAGAGAATAACTGGGGAGAAATAAGAGGCTATTTAAAATTTTTAATGGGATTTCAATAAGCAACTGGTAAGTTTGCTACGTTTCTTTTGATTTGTTGCTCCAATACAGAAAAAGCATGGCCTGGAGTTCAAAGCCTACATCTTCAGCTAAATATAAAATCATGGAGTCATAGAATGATTTGGGTTGCAAGAAACCTTAAAGATCATCCAGTTCCAATGCCCTGCCATGGGCAGGGACACCTTCCACTAGACCAGCTTGCTCCACGCCCCAGCCAGCCTGCCCT
>NW_008237619.1:1570767-1580976 GCF_000691975.1 Corvus brachyrhynchos
CAAGCCCAGCTGCCTCCAAGCCCCAGCCAGCCTGCCCTTGAACACATCCAGGGATGGGGCAGTCACAGCTTCTCTGAGCAACCTGTGCCAGGGCCTCACCATCCTCACAGCCAAGAACTTCTGCCCAATATCCGATCTAACCCAGCCCTCTGGCACTGTGAAGCCATTCCCCCTTGTCCTGTCGTTCCAGGCCGTGTCCAAAGTCCCTCACCAGCTCTCTTGAAGCCCCTTTAGGCTCTGACAGGGGCTCTAACATCTCCCTGGAGCCTTCCCTTCTCCAGGCTGAACACCCCCAGTTCTCCCAGCTTGTCTCCAGAGCAGAGGGGCTCCAGCCCTCAAAGCATCTCTGTGGCCTCCTCTCTGCTGGAGCATTTGCCAGTGAAGACTAAGATAAAACATCATTTTGTATCTCAGCCTTCTCCACATCCTGGGTAACCATGTCTCCCATTGCCTTATGAAGAGGCATACATTTTTCCTAGTCTTCCTTTTATCACCAAATTACATTTAGAAGCTTTTCTTGTTGCCCTTGGCATCCCTGGCCAGATTTAATTCTACCAGGGCTTTAGCTTTCCTAACCTGATCCCTGGCTGCCCGGACATCTTCTCTGCATTCCTCCAATGGTACCTCTCCTTGCTTCCATCCTCTGTAGGCTTTTTTTTTTGTGTTTGTCCAGGTGCTCCTTGTTCATCCATGTAGGCCTTCTGGTGTTTGTGTCTGAATACCTCTTTGCTGGGATGCAATGCTCCTGAGCTTGGAAGAGATCATGCTTGAATATTTAACAGCTTTCTTAAGGCTTTATCCCATGATACTCTTCCAAGCAGATCCCTGAAGACACCAAAGGCTGCTCTCCTGAAATCCAGGACAGTGAGTTTGCTGTGTGGCCTCCTCTCTGTAAGGATCTTGAGTTCCATCCAATACTTCATGGTCACTGCAGCCCAGGCTGCCCTTGAGCTTCCAATTCCCCACCAGCCTCTCCTTGTGGGTGAGAACCAGGTCCATCATAACACCTCTCATCCTTGGCGTCTCTATCACTTGGAGAAGGAAGTAATCATCAACATTTTCTAGGAACCTCCTGGCTTATGTCCTGCTGTGTTGTCCCTCCAACAGGTATTGGGGTGGTTGAAGTCCTCCATGGGGACCAGGGCTCAAATGTGAGGCTACTCCTACCTATAGATGATCTCATCCACTTGTTCCTTCTGGTACAGGCAGCCTGTAGCAGAGCCCCAATGCAATGTCACCTGTCCCTTTCTCTCCCTTGATCCTGACCCATGAGCTTATCCTCATCCATCCCCAGGCAGAGCTCCATGCACCCCAGCTGGTCATTGACAACACCCACTGCTGTCTGTCCTTCCTAAAGAGCCTGTAACCTACCATTCCAACACTCCAGGTGTAGCAGCCATCCCACCACATCTCCATGGTGCTGATAAGTTTGCAGTACTGCAGCTGTGGGCATGTCTCCTCTTGTATTCCCCATGCTGTGTGCATTTGCACAGAGGCATTTAAGCTGCCTTAGTGGCTGGAGCAGCTTTGTACTGCTCCTCAGGTGCTCTTCTGCTGATCTGTGATCCCTCTCCAAGTTCTGGGCATCTGTTGCTAGCCTTGGCATCAAAGTGGTAGGAGCGGGATGGACTGAGGGTCTCTTCTTTTACAGCCCTCCTTTCCAGGCTGGCCAACTTATAACCAAAATTGCTTTTTCCCTTTTCTGACAGAAGGACCCCATCAGTCCCCATCAGAGCAGATTTCTCCAAGCAAGTCTTACAGTCTAAATATCTGAATCCCTGGCTGTGGCACTAGTCCTGTAAGGATTTATGGACTCCCCACATTCAACTGGACTGTTCAAACCCCTTCCCTTTGACCAAGAGCATCCAGGAAAAAACTATCTGCACTCCTGAGTCTCTTACCAGCACACACAGGGCTCTGCAATCCTTCTTGATCCTCCTCATACTTCTCCTGGCTCCATCCCTGCCACACACGCGAAATGATGGCCGTGGATCACAGTCAGTGGGCTGTACAAGTGTCTAGGTGACATTCCTGGTACAACATTCTCCTGTCATACGCTGCTATTGAGGATAGGGGTAAAGTTTGAGAGATTCTTGTGGGTGTTTTTTCTAATTTCAGATCATTGCACTGCTCTTCTGAGTATTTCCCAACAAAAATACAGGACAGAATATTTGACTAAATTAAGAGTGCAAATGCATGTCATTCAGTGGAAGTTTATCAGATGTCTCAGTTAAATGACATCTTACCAAAACTATGTTCTCTACTTTTAAAACCTGATATAGGGCATGTGCATGCATTTGTACAACTTTTTTATTCTTGCTTTATTATACAAAAAAAAAAGTATAGGTCCTCATGATGCCTTGAGAGGCCACCTAAAAACAGAGACTAGACAGGAGTGAGGGAATAAAGGTAGGTATTTATTTGAAAGACCTTCAAAGGTACCCCCTGGGGAGCCAGAGGCTACTGCCAAAAATGGACCCCAAGATGGACGACAGGTCATGAGTTCTTCACACTTTTATAGGTTTGGTTCATTCGCGTATCAGGGTTAATTCTCCAATTAAAGTTTCAGTTAATGAGTCTCCCCACCTCCTCCCCCCCCCCCCCCCCCCCCCCAGAGGCTTTTGATCTATACTTTTTGGGCCTAGAACAGTCTGGGTGTCCTTGAAGAGCAGGCCCGGAGAGGCTTTGTTATGTCTACCTAGCACGAGAGAGCAGAAGTTAATAGGCTACAAGAAACTTCAAAGTTACACACTAAGAGGTACAGGATTTGAAAAATATAAAAGTTAAAACCTAAAGCATCACTCATACGTTCCATCTTGAAGGGATTCATAGGACTTTATTCATAAAAGATACTTAAAATAGTGATTTAAAAAATTTAAAATGAAATTTCCCCAAAATTCAATGGGACAACAGAGATATTACATCAAACTTATTCTGAACAAATACCTTAAGTCTACTGAAAAGCAGCTGCTTGGTAAGCAAAATAATCAAAATTACAAGTATTTGATAGTATGTTGCACTAGAACTTCTATATTTTGTAGATATTCAAGGAAAGAAAAACCACAGAATTTCATTATTTTTAGACCACGTTCTCAAATTAGACCTTAAAGCCTATATTTAGACACTTCAAGGCTGATAATATTTCAAAGGTGCTGAGCACCTCTGCTTTCCATTGACACAGAAAACTTCTCAACACTTCTCTGAATGAGATCACATTTCTCAGAAAACCTAAACATGGTTGTAGGAACCCAGTTTTGACTCATACGCCTGCAAATTTCACTCAGTAGAACTGTGTCTCTAAACTAAAGACAAACTAAACTGAAACTCTAGAGTTAAGCAAACCCCAAAGCTTCAGGGGCTTGTGAAAGATGTACATGGTAGCTGTGATCCTTTACAGGGAAATGTAGGTTTACCAAGGAATTTGATTGCAGAAGTTGCAGCAAAGGCACCTGCAGGAAAGGCACCAATAGTAACAAAGTTTATTAACTCTCTTGTGTGCCCAGAACCTAGAGGCTGGTACTGAGTCCTTAGAAATTGTATCATAAGGAAATAAGCAACACTTGAACATTGCTCCCCATCCTGCTCTGAATCCAGCCAGGGCCACCCCAGCAAAGAGCAGAGCTCATACCAGGATGAGGAAAAGTCTCCTTGTTGGGTCTTTTCCACCTTATTTCAGTTGAAGGCACCCTTCTGCCATTTCAAGGTTTCTGGTGGTTTCAATCTAGAGATATTGCAAAATTCCTCATCTCTTACAGCTCTCCATGCTGTGTCTGTTGGGACCATCCCCATGACAAGAAAAAACCACTGTCTGAGCTAAAGAAACCCGTACAGCTCCAAGCAGTCTTTTGCAGGTGCAAGGTGCCCTGGAGGAGTATCAACTGAGTCACGATTTTTCTTGTAGGCACATGACCATTGCTGAAATGCCATGAGACCACTGAATACATGCCAATGGACCATCTCCAGATGAAAATACTCTCTTCTTACCACTGACTTTCTACTAAAACTCACAGCTCATAGCAATAGTAGGGCTGGGTGGTGTTTGGGTTCCATCTCTGAAGCAGATTTCATTTGTGTCAAGTCTCAAATCCATGGGGGAATTGTCAGATTCCTATTCCTCTTCCATGAGGAAGATGTAAGAGAAGTCCATCTTCTCCATTGCTCTTTTGAACTAAGAAGTGCAGCAGTAACTCAGGGAACAAAAAGTAGTACAAAACATACATTGCAGGATATTTGGGGTCAAGTTTTCCACTCATGGTGAATCAAGCTTTCACACTTTATGCTTTGTATGACATATTGTGAGATGTGAAGGCATTGCGTCATCTGCATGCATCATACACAAAGCATGAGCCTGATTCCCCACAGATCCTCCAGGGTCTTGAAAGTTGTTACATTTCCTGTAGTCCACAATGTGTTGGCCTCCTATTGCTACAGAGATGTAAATATGACAAATAGCAGGATCTGAGTCAGATAAAGTCATGGGACCTCAGACCAGATTACCAGTTATATTTTTCGAAAATTTAATTTTGTTTTGTTTTATTTTATCTTGTTTTATTTTATTTTATTTTATTTTATTTTATTTTATTTTATCTTAAAGAAGAGCTTCTGACTTTGCTGCAGTTGCTAAATGGCAGTCAGGTCCTGGGCAACCCATGAAAGATGTGACTCTAAGTCACACATGACTTTAGATATTTGTGTTGATGTCTATACCTGATTGAGTAATCCATGACTGCCCTTACAGTCAGTAGAGAGAAGGGGGCACTTTTAGGCTGTGTTTCACCTCATGTCTTTTAGGCACTGCCTTCCCAAGAAGGTGAATTGCACTCCGGGACCATCTTCCCTTGGGTTATAAGGAGAGCCCAGAGTGACTCAAACCCAAGGATGCTTTTGGTCAGACTGATCCCAACCCTGTTTATGTCTCTGTTTCCCCTTCTTTAAAATGGACCCACCTTCCCTCTGGGACAACATTGGTTGATGTCAGTGCTCTTTGAATGCAGGGAATAACTTACACTTTTCAACTGGTGGTTTCACTATCAAGGCCCGGGGGTGGTCAGATGTGGTATGGAATGTGTTAGACAAAGTTATTATAGTTAATTTGTGGTAGTGCTTCAGAAGCTAGAAGGGTGAAATATGATGCCGTAGAGTATTACATCTAAGTGGTTCCAGTGCTATTTGAACTCTGATTTCACAGAAGCATGTAATGGTTTGGGGTGGAAGGGACCTTAAAGCTCATCCATTTCCGACCCGCTGCCATGGGCAGGGACATCTACCACTAGACCAGGTTGCTCCAAGCCCCACCCATCCTTGAACACTTCCAGGGATGGGGCAGCCACAGCTTCTCTGGGCAACATTTGCCAGGGCCTCACCACCCTCACAGCCAAGAATGTCTTCCAAATATCCAATCTAATCCTTCTCTTTGTCAGTTTGAAGCTGTTTCCACCTTAATAATTTCAAATGGAAATGGAGAGACATTTAACAAGCCACATTTTTCATGTTACCTTCTATTAACATGTTCTCAGGTTTCCCCAGATGACCTATGCTGCTGTCCTTACATTTTTTGATCAACAGATGTAGAAATTATGACCAAAGGTCAGGCATTGGACTATCTGCAGTTCAGTATTGATAACTTGTTTCCTGTAGTGTTTCCCAGGACAATTTGCTGGCTTCTTTTTGAACCATTTAAAGCCTTTCTTCCATGGAATAAGACATACCAAGGCTTGATAAAACTATTTATATTGGCCAAATTTCTCTGTCAAGCTGACAGATAAAAACATAGATTAACCATGGAAAAATCCTAAAGAGAGTCTACAAGAGAGGTGGAGAGGGACTTTTGCGATGGGCACGTACTGACAGGGCAAGGGGGAATGGCTTGAAACTGAAAGAGAGTACATTTAAATTGGAAGAAATTCTTGGCCATGAGGGTGCTGAGGTCCTGGCACAGGTTTCCCAGAGAAGCTGTGGCTGCCCCATCCCCGGAAGAGTTCAAGGCCAGGTTGGACAGATCTTGGAGCAACCTGGTCTAGTGGGAGGTGTCCCTTCCCATGGCAGGGGGCTGGAACTGGGTGATCTCTAAGGTCCCTTCCAACCCAAACCATTCTATGATTATGAAATCAAACACACACTTGAGTCAGGAACCTGCCTGGCTGCAAGGTGATCACTCCATCATGAGTTTTTGAACCACATCCTACCAGTACCCACCAAGATAGGGAGCCTGGTGGTGGTGGTGAAAAATCTTGTCCTTTTTCCTGTTCCCAGCAAAAAGTCACTTCATCATGATACCAGAAAGGTAAAATCAGCACAAGCTAAGGCCATGCAGAGGAGAATTGCTCCATGTGAAGTGCTGATCAGAATAAAATGATGACAAATCATTAAAAAAGGTTTAGTTGACGCTGACTTATAGAGTGCTCATAAAAAAAAGGAAGAAAAAAATGTTGAGATATTTGCTAATTCACTCCCCAGGAATTTCCCTTCATGCAGCACCAGATTCATGAGTAAGACTTCTTTCCCAACTTGTCTGTGCTGTACTGGAGTAAATGAAAACAATCTTGACTATTAGGGCAATAATTGTTTGCACCAGGGCTTTCTCGGGTTTTTTTTTTCCTGGAACATGAAGGTGATCAGATTATGAGTGGGAAAAAGATTATGTAAGTAAATAAAATATAAATACACATACTTTCAAAATATCCCCAGGTTCAGAATTGCTAACTGTTCCTCTTGAAGAATTGGAGAGGGTATTAAAAGAACTCACACATCTGCAGTGTGTCCAGTCTGCTGTTGGCAATACCTCCTTCTGTTGCTCAGGGGATCTTGATTTCTTTTAGTGAACTTCATAACAAAGACCCTCAGGTGTCTGCTCCAGCCCCATATGACAGCAACAATAGGCATCCAATATTTATTATAGTTTATCTACCCTAACCTACATACTTCTAGTATTTCTGAAGACATTTCTGAACCCAAATAACTCATTTCATTGGGAATTCCTCATTGATAATAGAATTTATTTTCCTAAAAATGTCATTTTTGCTTAGGTTCCGGTAGTGTCTGATGACTTCATCTCTGATCAGGGCTGTGTGAGATGTTCTACAAATATGGACTAAATGGCATAACTAGAGCAAGTAGTTAAAAATAGTGGGCAAAGAAGATTTATTCTCCTGTATACTGTGTGGGAACGGAAGTACAGAGAAAAATCTCACAAGAGGGACACAGCCAGGAACTGAAACATGCCGTCCAGGTCCATGTATGATTTTCTGAGAGGTCTAGGACGTAGCAAAAAAGGACACATCAACTGTAGGTGGCATCCAAATGTTTAGATCCAAACCAAAAGAAGGTGGGACAAGCATAAAGAGGCCTGAGGTACGAAAACCATCTGGTTTAATTATGAGCTAAAGAAAAAAAGAAGAAGCCTATGTTGGTATACTAAGTTAGGAGAGGCAGTTCAATTTATGTAAAACTATTTTTCAAAAATCCTTGTTTTGCACTTATCAAAACTAGAGTAGAGGAAGTTGCAATTAACTGAAGCACCAAGATGTTGAAAATATTGTATCTGGGCATAGTTGGGAGGAGCCATAGCACGAATATGCATAACTGAAAGGATGTGCAAAATTTCATATAGCCTAGATGGAAAAACTCAGAAAAACTTGGATGCTGAAGAAGACGCTGTGGGAAGATGTTGATATCTTCCAGGCTTCCAGGTCATCCTGACCTCATCTTTTTTACATCCTTAAAATCTCATTTGCATTTAACGATATATAAGCATTTTATGCCTTTTGACCACAGTCCTGGTCTGGTGGGCAGATGGATGATCTTGCTTATGTGCGTGCAGAACCTCAGACCAAAGTAGCCAGGTGGGTTGTGCTCACCACTGTGTGTTGGGTACTATGTTCTGTGCTGCCAGGTGCCCTTGGGACCTCTTTTTGTGTGTTTGTTCATGGCCTGCTCACCTGAAGATGATAGATGAAAAGGATTTTTTTCCCCCAGGTGTTTTTAGACTTGCTGGTGCAAAATGCAGGTCCTATATTTATGCTACATCCTGGAGAGCAGGTTGTAGGCACATGCCTCCTTCCTTGCAAGCAGAATCAGACTACACAAGAGCAGCCTCTTACATAGGCATCAGCTCCTTAACTAACTAAATTGCATCTTAATATGTGAGGCCCTGGGCCAGGTTGCCCAGAGAAGCTGTGGCTGCCCCATGCCTGGAAGTGTTCAAGGCCAGGTTGGATGGGGTTTGGAGCAACCTGGTCTAGTGGAAGGTGTCCCTGCCTATGGCAGGGCATTGGAACTGGAAAATCTTTAGGTTTCTTCCTACCCAAACTATTCTATGATTCTATGACTTTATGATTCTATAAATACAGATCCTGCACTACCTGGAGTGCCATTTCCCCCAAACACGGACGCTGTCACTGGGGCAAGACCTAGAAAACTAAGCAGTGGTGAAGTGTCCTCACAGGTCGCCTTGTTTTTTCTGAATTGCTTTGTATCAGCGAGCAAGTTTGTTGCCTGATTCTAAATATCTTCATGTGTCATTGAAGTAAAATCTGTGGTAGTGCTATCTTCAGACAAGAATCTTCAAATTCTTAGTATTTTGAGCACTTTATAGACCTCACTGGCTACATTAGTAAAGAAATTGAGATAGAGCCAGCAACAAGAAATCTGACAGTCACATCTGAGCTGAGGGAAAAGCTCTGTATTGGTATGACTGTAATTCATTAGTCACCACTTGAGCAGACCCCCAGAGGTTTTTTCTCACTGAAATCATCAGAACACTGAGTATGTGTTCAGTGTTTCAGACTTGTCAAAGTAGAGAGGCCCATGCTAAATCCCCTGCACTTCAAATGGAATTAAGGCTCTGTGCTTACTAAAAATGGACACTTTGAACAGGGTGTAATCTATAAGCCCTGGAGCAAATGATCAAAAAGTACATAAATTATTCCCTCCTGGCTTGAGCTTCTCATTGAAAATCCCAGTGCCCTTTTCCTAACGAGGTCAGCACCCCCAGCACAGATTGCAAGGTCACATTTCTAACTGTGCTAGAGAAAAGCCTTTTCCTCTGGGCATACCATCCAGCACATGCACAATGGCAAGGCTCTTCCAATAAGTTATCTCTCCAGTTATAAGACCCTTTGAAGAAAGGCAATGCCCCCTCACCCTAACCAAGTATTCCAGAAGCCGCATTCCAGCAGCTGTCCAGAGCATAAGCCAAATATTTATCTAGAGGCCTGAAGTTTGAAATACAGAGAAGCAAAAAGGCATGCTGTTGTACTGACCTTTCCAAATTCCCAGTAAGCAGGCTATGTAAACCACAGAGATGATGTGCATTCACTCCACAACGTTTGGTTACCACTCTGAACACAAGAAAAATTTGGTGTGCGAGTGAATAGGCAAACATAGTCCTCTTCTAGGAAGGAGATGTGAAACTCTCAGAAGGGTCCTGTGTTCACCATGACACCAGATGCTGAAGGATATAACTTCTCAGTCCAAATGATCAGACAAATTTGGGGTATTCTCAGTTCTTTTTCCAGGATGGGCAAAACAACCAGGCTGTGGATGGCTCTTGGAAATTTTAGCCATCTTGGACTTTGGATATCCAGCCTGGGTTTGAAAATGAGCAGTAATAAGGGACTTGGATGGGCTTTTGGCATGGAAGGCTTCTGGGAGATAAAACTAGGTGTGAAAACACTTGGAAAACTCTAGCTACCTTGTCCCACACATTTCTCTCTGACTGCAGGAAATGGGTATTGTCAATGTAATCCTATAATTTATCTCCGTGAATAATTCCCAATTCTGCCTCCCTGATCATCCAGAGTAAAGAAAAGCTAATTTATCTTTAGGAGTGAGCCAACTCTATAACTTTTCACTCTCCATTTCACACAGTCTTCCAGCACTTCCCAGGAAATCTTGCATGCACAATCCCTTCCAGGACACTCCCATGTGCACCCAAAGACAGACACATGTTCTGGCCACCACAGTGTAAAACATCATCAGGGCTGCAGTATGGAGTTGATGAATTCAAATGCTTTTTCTGAGAAGACACAAGCACAAAGTATGAATATATAGTGCCAACAGCTATGCACTGGAAACAGAAATAAAATTCCCCATGGCCCCCGCCCTAAGGCTAGCCCTCTCTCCTTAGGACAAACACCTTTAGTAAAGTACTTGTGACTTTTGATGCCTGCAAAAGGCTTTAGAGATCAGGCAAATGCCCCTCTTAATCCT
>NW_008237619.1:1581097-1584623 GCF_000691975.1 Corvus brachyrhynchos
TTGGCATGACGAAGTTTGTGTGAGTTTGTTCCAATTGCTTCCCAAATTTCTATAGAGGAAAGCTAAAACTGTGGCTTGTCCTTATCCTTGGAGTGGGACATGGCTTTTATGCAATGTGATCATGTCTGCTTTGTCAGAAACTATGGGTTCATCAGAGTCAGCAATGGAAAAGGCAGCTAGGTCATGGTCCACCAAATGGTAACTGAAGCATGCTTCATAGAATACTGACATTTGAGCAGTTGGGTGAAACCATATATTTCTAACTGAATAATGGCAGCAGGAGGAAGATCTGGGTAGAAATGTCTGTCTAGGAACATAAAGCATTTTTGTGCTACTCGCAAATTGCACAAACTTTCAGTATCTGTTTATTATTCAATGCCGCCATGGAATCTTTCTGCACACAAGATGCTTGAGATAAGTTCATCCCAAGATGTGTGAGTCAAGGCAGCTGCAAAACAGTAATTTTCTCTCTCAGGAGGGCACGGTGAAAAAGACCTCTGCAATGAATTATGCTCTTACTACAAAGAGAAAGGAATGCATGGAATGATTTAGCCAAGCTGTGTATAGCCCAAGGCTCTGAGCCAAGGAACGAGGGAAGATAGTCAGATCCCTTTTATAGCTTAGCCCCATCCAGCTGGAAAGACACAAGGCAAAGTGGCTGAAATAGCACAGATGGAAAATGCCAAGAGTCGTAAAGAGCAAGAACAGGGAGCAGGGAGAGAATCTGAAACAGCACTTGTGAGGAGTTTTTCTTCCAAGAGAAGGCAAAAGGTGCTTGGAGTTGCCACAGCAAACAAGTTTGGGCAAGTAGGCGTATAGATTAGGAGTACCCAAGACAGAAGCCTGCAAGGACGTGAAGCAGCAGCATGCACACATGCTTCAAAGTCTCTATTTCTGCAGAGACATGAAGGGAGATATGAAGCTGTCCTCACTGGTAGCTGATCTTTTTTGCAGTTAGTTTAGCCCTTGGGAGAAGGAGGGACTTGTAAAGGACCTGGTGGGAAGTCATAGAAAAGGCTGTCATGATGCTTGTTCCTCATGGAGAGGCAGAAAATGCAACACTGAACATGTTAATGGCCACCAGGGCAGTGACAAGAAGTTGTGTTAATACCTGTAGGACTGACAGGAGGTGTTTAGATTAAATACCAAATACTGTGGCTCTTTATAAGGATGCATTACCTAAAGGCTCGAGGTAGTGAAGAGCACATTAAGTCCAGGCTGCAGTTTTGGATGTTCATTTCACTGTCCAAAAACTTCGGGTTCTGCAGATCTCTGTGTTTCTCCCTGTTTTCCTTGAGCCTCTTTCTACCTACTGACCTCCCATAACCACCCCTTGCTCAATTTAGGGGATCTGTTGGTCCCTAACCATCAACAACAAGTTCCCAGACATGCTGCAGCCCCTTGGTGCCCGGGCTGCAGTATTTCTGTCCCACTTACCTGTTCTGCAGACAATGTGTGAGGGATCAGCACATTTGCGGCTTGTAGCTGAAGCCCCAGAAGTATTGACTTGCTCCACGTGTTTCAGAAAACTTTTCCTGTAATCTAATGGCATAAACCCCTGCTCGGATGAAATTCCCAGCATCATTGTTTAACTGAATGCATTTATTAGTGTACTTAAAATTCCTGTCTCACAACCTTTGTAATTAATAAACACCCAAAGAACATATTTTACAAAGACTGAAAAAAAAGGGTTTGAGGACCATGAATATGTTTTTTGTTCATTGCAATATGCATTTGAAAGGGGGTAGTTTTTTCCTTATGAGCAGGAACAAATTAGGTATGAAAAATACAGAAAAGTTGATGAAAAGGGAGAGAAAATAGCACAACAAATGTGTTCATGTGGTTGAAGCACTTGACTGGAGGTCAAAGGATCAGATTTTGATCCCAGCTCTGTCATGGAGTAGTCTTGGCTGAGATGCTGTAGCGGGTTCAGTTCGTAAACCAGGCAGAAACACCAATTAGAGTGTAGTGCTTTTAGTCCAAAATACTCATTACTTACTTATTTACCTTCTGTGAGATAAGGTTTAGGAGAAAGCAAAGCAGGCACAAAATTTAAAAGAATATAAAGAAGTTTATTAACAGACCTAAAAGAAAGGAAAAAAAAAAAAACAGACCAAACCTTCAGAACACTTCTCCTTCCCCCACCTTTCTCCCTTCTCCCACTGACAATGTAAAAAGACAACCCTTGAGATGTTCAGTCAGTTTACCACTTCTATAATAACCTTATTCAGTTCACGAAGGGAGAAGAGTCTCTCTTGCTCATGCTATGGAGACATCTCCACAAGAAGTTCTCTCATGGCTTCAGTAGCACAGCAAGACAACCGCCCGGGTTGGTTCTCTGCTCGTATGTGAGAGTCCCTTCCCCCGACTTACAGCTTTTCCCACAACTGCTTTCTGGGGTCCAATCTTGAGCTACTGGGGCACCATTTTAAGGTTGAGCTGTTCAGAAACAAAAGCTCTCTTCACCCATCTCTGGGAGCATCTTCATCTCTAGGAATAGAGGCCCTCCCCCTTCCCTGGGAGCAAAAGGGTCCTCATCATCTTCATCTCTAGGACTATCTCTGGGAGCATCTCTAGGAACAGAGGTCTTGTCCTTCCGATTTGGAGCAAGAGTCCTCATTGCTTCCATCTCTCCCTGTTCAAACTTCTCATCAAATTACAGCTGCTTCAGCATTTGCTTGTTTCTGCATAGGTACTTTTGCTTACAAGTACAGTTTGAATGCTCCAACCCCCCATGCTTTCGTGAAATTATAGTGAAATTATATCATAGTCCATCACCACCACAGCTTTACAACAGAATTTCAACCTCTAAGCATCTCCTCTTTCTCCTCCCTCAGGGTTTCAGCTCTTCCTTCTTTACTGACTTCGGTGTCTCTATGGTGTTTTCTCCACCATCCCTTTTCCTCAGACTCGGAAGAGGATTAATGTCTGCAGGCTTCATCTGTTCTGGAGAAACTTACAGCACTAAAAAAGTGTTAATCTCACCTGGCTCCGCAGCTGGAGTTCACTTATCACTGTTGGTCACATGATCTTTGCTGGGCATCGGGGCAGGGGTCTCAGGTGTGCCCCAGCCGCACCAGGGGCTGCCTGCACAGAGCAGGGCTGGGGGAAAGCCGCAGATGGAACAGGGACGCACAGCTCCAGGATGGCTGTGTCCCGGCCCGGCCTGGGCCGAGCAGGGCCCAGCCCGGGCCCTCTGGGCTGCACAGACCCTGCTCAGTTACCTGTCCCAAGGTCGGAAGCAAGAGAGAGCTTTCCTGAGGTTTGCCCATTCTTAAATGTGGACCACAGAGGCATGTCAAGCCTTTTAAGTGGCTTAAAAAATTGTCAATATTCAAACTAGCCAGTTGATAGGTTCTGTTAGGTCATAGAGGAAGCTGTAAGCACCTCTTTGCAAAGGAATCACTTCCGCAGCTATGCTAACCCATGACAGATGCTTTGCCGGGTCTGGACTAAATACATTAGTAATTGTCTGTCATTGTTGTGATGGATGTGACAGACAGAACTGCTGCTCAACTACTGTCTA
>NW_008237619.1:1584651-1617981 GCF_000691975.1 Corvus brachyrhynchos
TAGTTGGCACCAAAATGTTCATATCTTCCAGCCAAGGCTTTGATTCAATTTTACATCAAAGCCCTAAAGATAAGGCTTAGGTTGGTACCTTCTGCTACCTGATTCTACAGAGAAGCTGATACGCGTTGCACAAGGGACAGCCAGGTGACAATGTTCATGTATGGACGGGTACTTCTTCACACAAGTGACCCAGGATCTCATTCTTGCTCCACTGGATATAAGGAAGAGACTTGATTTGATATCCTGACATGTTCAAGGCTTCTCTCACTCTTCCCTGGGACACAAGCTGTCAAGATCCTTACTGTCATGGGAAGGGAAATATTCTCTGACCAGAAATTTTGGGCAATGGAATTTAGCAGCAAGGATACAAAGCCTGGTGCTGAAGCAGGAGGGTCATGTCTTGGCTAGAGGTGCTTCAAGCATGTTTCCGTTTTCTGACCTAGCTAGTGAAAGGTCTTTGTTTCCCCAACTGTCTTGGTTTGAAAGACAGGTGTCTGCTAAGGAAGGCAGGAGCCTCCCTTGGAATGGCAGATGCGACCCCCCCTTCCCTCCGAGTTACTATAATTTTGAAAATCTAGGGGCTTTTAGGCAAAGATGTGGGAAATAGGAATAACAGTTCTTTACTCTCTCTCTATATATATGTGTATAACCAGTCAAACAAAACAGCAATAACTATGGCAGTAACAGCAAACAATCACAAACCCAGTCCCAGCCTTCTCGGCTGTCAGGCCCTTTCCCCTCGGGTGCAGTTCCGCTCGCAGCCGGCAGGGGCGCTGGCGGCTCCCGGTGAGCAGGGCAGGTGCGATGGTTCCCCCGCGGCTGCAGGGGGCGCTCCGGAGCGAGCTCGGCGAGCACGCGGCACCGGTGGCCTGGGATCCCGGGAGGGATGGGACAAAGGCTTCACAAACCACTGGGCAGCTGGCTCCGGTGTCCAGCCGGACCTTCGGGAACAGCAGGCTGGAACGGCAGGCTGGAGCAACAAACTGAGCACAAATCCCGGATGGCAGACGTGATGTATCCAAGCGGGGAACCCCTCGGAGGTCTGGGCAGGCAGGGCGAGCACCGGACGGAAAGAACCAGCAGCTTCTCTCTCTGCTGAACGCCGAGAGCGAACTGACCCCACACCCAGGTGAAACAAAAGAGTAGCCAGGCACACCCCACCCTCAGTGGGTAGCTCTTTGTTTTCTTAAGTATCCAGCCTTCAGCGATTTGTTCCCTTAGCAACATGGGGGGGGGGGGAATTCCTTTAACAGAAAAAAAAAAACTAGGACTAAACTAAAACCCCAACAAACCTACTCAGCATGTCAGCTGTAAAGTGGAGATGTATCAAATGCCTTCTTTTTCTGGTGTACATGGGATGGTCTTTGGGAAAAGTAAATCTCTTACCAAATGTTTACTCAGTAGCAGCTGCTGGAGTACAACCTGCATCTGTTGGTAATGCAGCTGATGACTGAGAGAAACGCTGTTGAGAAAGACTAGAGGGTAGTGGTGGATGAAAGGCTGGAGATTACACAGCAATGTGTGATTGAAGACCAAAGAGTCGACCAAACAGTCAACCATACCCTGGGCTGGAACACCAGAAGTGTGACCAGCAACTCGAGGGATGGGATTCTGCCCCTCTGCACCGCTCAGATGAGATGCCACCTGCAGAGCTGCCTCCAGCCCTGTGGTTCCCAATATCAGAAGGGCATGGAGCTGCTGGAGTGAGTTCAGAGAAGACCACAGAGATGCTTTGAGGGCTGGAGCTCCTCTGCTCTGGAGCCAGGCTAGGAAAAACTCTGTGTGTTCAGCCTAGAGAAGAGGAGGTTCCAGGGAGACTTCAGAGCCCCTGCCAGTGCCTAAAGGGGTCTTATAAGAAAGATGGAGGCAAACTTTGGTCTGTTGAAATAAAGCAAGGGGTATTGATTTTAAACCAAAAGAAGGTAGATTTAGACTAGACATAAGGAAAATGTTTTTTACTGTGAGGGTGATGAAATACTGGCACAGATTACCCAGTGAGGTGGCAAATGCCCCATCCCTGGAAATATTAAAGGCCAGATAGGACAAGGCTCTGAACAAACTGGTCTAGTGGAAGGTGTCCCTGACCATGGCAGGGCATTGGATTAAATGACCTTTAAAGGTCACTTCCCACCAAACAATTCTATAATTCTATGATGTTGTCAGGAGTCTGTATGCAAATGCCACAAGCCCTTAGAGAGCTGTCAGAACAATCAGAGGTGTTTTGTGAAGGACTTAGCTGTGTAAGTCCCCTGTCTGTCATGTCCCCCCTTCAGATTTTGAGAAGTATTCTTGCCCTGAGAGCTTTCTGGATGTAGGTTTTGGGTCCTCACTTGCCTTGAAGCTTTCACTCTGTTTGAGGTTCTGCAGTCAGTTGCAGGAGGAGTTTTCTTCCTAAAAGCAACTTTCACACACACCGTGATAAGCCTTTTGGGTGAGCCGTCACTAACATTCTCAGACCACAGAAAAATATCATCATTTGGTGGCTCCAGAGATGACTGGAAGATATAAAAGGAGAAATGGTGAAGCTGGGGGAGATCCCAGAGGACAGAGAGTAGCCTGTTCCCACACAAGGACTGGAGGGTGTGATGCCAATCCCCGTCATTTGCTCACGGTAAACCAGGGGCATGTTAACAGAAGTCAACAACATGAATTAAACTGGATGGTTGGGAGAAGAGCAATGGCATCCAGAGATGGCATCAGTAACAGATGAGGTCCTAATGGGACCAATATGTAGAGAACTTTGTAGACTAAAAATCCTGTATCAGTGTTCCAAGCACTGGGGTAGAGAACAAAAATCCACCACAATCATAACTGAAGCACTGGTAATCATCTATAGAAATGAAAGCTGATGAGGCAGCAGTTGCCTTGGTCAGAGCTGTTTCTTATTTGAAATGGTCTCATATAGAGAAATTTTGAACCAGGAATGTAGGGAAGCCAAGAGGGAATGAGACATTAAGCCACCACAAGGGATAAAAGGGAGAATATTTCAATATGTAAACAGCCAGAAATCTCCCGGGTAGCAGAGATGAATATTCACTCAGAGCAAGAGGACAATGGCCAGTGATGACACAGAGTAAGAGATATTGAAGCTGAATTAGTTTTGCTGTCTGTTCTAGGTTTTATCTGCAAGTGGAGTGAAAGGTCAAGGAATAGGCATTTCCTGGCTGAATCCTCATTGTTCAGCCACTGCTGGTTTTATTTTAGTGCAGAATTGATATTAATTATTTGCAGAGCATCACAGATGTATCATAGACCTGCAGGAAGCAAGACATGGGATCAAAACTTGGGAAACTGGCATCCAACTCTTTCTGCACTGTCCCTACCCGCAAAGCTTTTGCCCAGATTGCTTAACTGGCTCTGAGACTTTGCTCCCCTCTGAGGCTTTGCTCCCCTGCAACAAAGAAAAAAACCTGCCCTGGTCTCTCTTGCTTGCTGAGATATAAGTTCCTCATGCCAACATTACTGAAGGGGTGCCTTGAGATCCCCTAGGTCTCCCACCTTCCTGGGAAGTAGCTGATTTTGCAAGGGCTCAACATGCTGAAAGAAAGCAAAGGTTTGGGTCATTGGGCAAGTGATTCTGCTGACTAGAAAGTGACTGTAGACCTTTCCAAGCTCTTTTACAAGCAGGTTAAGAGCATAACGATGACTGTGTTGAATCAGGCCAGGTCTGTTCCCTTTCCCCATCCCTTCTGGGGTGGAAGGGTGGGAAAGAAGCATACGAACAACACCAGTGGGTAGTGATACTGCCCCAATAACTCCTCTGTGCCTACAGAGTTGTGGCTTAGAGGCTTGTGAAGCTCTAGATTGTACTTCTGTGTATGAATATGAATATCAGAATACTCTTATGAATATTTCTTCCCTTAAACAGTGGTCTTTAGGATCTGTATAAATGCTCAGTATTCATAATACCTGCTGACAAGGATGTCCATAACTGGACTCCAGACTTTGTGAAAAGTCAGAATCTTGACTCTTTATAAGCCTACTGGCCAATAAAATCATTTGATGACCCTAATTCTGCCATTACTAAAAACAATGTGCAATTATTCTCTATGACCTGGAGTACCTGTTTTGTAGAGATATTTATTGTGTCTGTCTCATGTAATCTCTTATGAGGCTGGACAGTCATAGTGTGTTCATACAAGTCTGAAAATAACATTCTTCATTCCGATCCTTTGAAATATTTTCTAATTCTGCTATATCTTTGACAAGGAGTAAAGCTCAGAGAGCAAAAGACTTGTATACTCTGTGATTTCTTAACTGGCATCGTCCTGTAGTTCTCTATCCCTTTCCAAGTAATGACTTCCCCATAATAGCTTTTCCTGAATGTTTTTCCTGAGTATTCAGTTGACATATTCATAGAACTCATTTTGTATGACCCCAACATTTCTTTACTGAGTCCTAAAGGGTGCTTCAGAGAAGCCTTCTCTTTGAGGAGAAAAGGGTTGTTTATGTTAATCTATGCAACATAGTCTTTACTGCCTTTGTCTTTTATCCCTCGGCCACTCCTTTTACAGAATTTGGTGTGTAATGGAATACAACCCATGTGTTTGTCAGTTTCCTTTAGTTACTAGAAATACCAGCTTGTGTGATACCTGCCAGTCCCTTTACTGCATTTTCCTGCCTCTGGCATTGGTCAGCAGTGACTGTTTGGAGTAGGGGAGTGTGAACAAACTTCTTTCTGCTGGCAACATCTGGCTTGGTGGAGCAGATACTGGAACAAGGGCAATTCCACAGCAAAGTAACAAACTGAAGCACTTTTAAATCATACTTTTCTGTCCTGACCAGGACTTAACTATAGAATCAGAGAAAGGTTCAGATTGCAAGGGACCTTAAAAATCATCTTGTTCCAATTCTCCCTGCCATGGGCAGGGACACCTTCACTAGACCAGGTTGCTCCAAGCCCATCCAATTTGGCCTTGAACACTTCCAGGGATGGGGGAACCACAATTTCTCTGTACAATCAATCTATTCTTATCATTCATTGGAAGAAATTTCATCTCCTTTATTACCACAGTAAACAACAGCCTTCCAGGCGAGTAACACAGAAAGCCCTTACTGGCAGGCAGGAAGGTAGATAATTTCTTAATTGTGTCTTTGGAAAGAGTTCAGTTATAACCATTTCTCAAGTGTGGAAATAAACACTTTGCGTGGGTTGCTCCAGCATTTAAGGACCTCCAACCAGGTCTGACTTACAGACCAAGAAAATGGTCTTCCTGCTAAATAGGATTAAAACAAAAGAAGTATCTTGTTTTAGTCTTTCTAAATGTCTCAAAAGTCACAGAAAAGCAAACAAGAAAAAGAAACAAAAAATCACCCAGTCATATAAAGCTATGCCTCTTCTCATCCATGCTCCTATGTGGAACAGCTGGGAGCAGCTTGTTAAGAGACGCCAACTCATAGTCAGCCTAATCTCCTCCACAAAGAGTGAATAACAGGTAAAAACATGAGTGCTTCTGACAACAGACCCCATGTTAATAGACAGCAAACAAGGGCAACACTGGAAAAGAAATCTGCTTCCCCCTCTGTTCTTCATAAAATCCCCTACTACCTAAACAGAGCTGGTAAAGCTTGTTCAAGCTATCTTGACAGGTTGATTTATTGTTAGTCTTTTTCTAGCTAAAGGGTCCAAAGCAAAAAATAATCATTTGGGGGGTTTGACCTGAAGCTTATTTCCAGGTAACCAGGGAAATTTATCATTCCCATCATCTCTTTGGTGTATATGGTATGGATAGCTCCCTTCCAGCTGAGTTTGGGAGCAATAACCTTTATTCACCATAATCACAGGAACCACTTCATCAATATGAAGCTTGACTTGAATCACCTTAAACTGACCAATTGCAGTCATGTCAAGGGTCTGATAACATTTTTATGCACCAGGGCTACTCTTTGAACTTTGTGGAGTAGCAGTCACCCCAGAGCAGTGGCATGGGTTGTGTTAGGACTTGGGGAGCACTGACCCACCCATCCCCTCAAAAGCCTTCTCATGAACCTCAGTAGATACCAGGGCATGACTGTCCCCATCCTAATAGGAAGTCTAATAGACAGTTGGATTATTTGAGATATACAAGCCAAGGAAAGCAAAGCTTTTGCTGTGGGAGGACTGTTTCAGAGTAGCTGGAGGTCATATCAGAGGTGATGAACATAAACCAACCCAAATCTGCCTTCTGGATGACTAATCGGGCTGAGCCACAACTGAAGATCAGATGGTGTCTCATCTGCAGCCAGACTCTGCTATCACACTCCACTGGTGCTAAAAATTAATAGTGTGATAATCACCTCTCCAGAGGAGAAACCATCTACAGTGTAAAAGGTGCATCTCACTGTTTGAAATGCCAGGAGTACTACAAACACAAGAAATTATAAAGCGCAGTTTCCTAATGAGCTGCAGCTCTTGGTTGGTTCCTTCGGTGCCTGTAAAGCTGGTGAGCTCTAACTCACATTTTTCTTGCTGTTGTGATGCCATGGTGATTTTTTACCTTTTCTTTTATATACCTTTTAGATACCCTTTTATATAGCTTTTAAGTATCCTCAGTGCTTTTAGCATGCATACTTGTAATTCCTGAAGTCCAATAACTTAGCATGGTCCTAATATTCCGTTAAGCCAGGAGACCAAACATCCTGGAGGCCTCACAGTTGGGGCCAGAAAGCCCCATGCTATCCTGAGAAACCAAGGTCCTCTCTAGAACACATCCTGTAAACCAAGATAGGCCCATCCAGGGGGGATTTCCTCTGGATGGGGGGATATCATGCTATTAATTTAAGCTTCTCATTGGGGAATCTTTGATAGATATGCTAATTTGCAAGGTCTATAAATTGTATACGCGACCTATCATGTGTGTGAATTTCAGGAGGTGCATTTCGTATGCATTTTCGGAGTGCATTTCGGTGCATTCCACCTGGACAAAGTGGTGCACCTTAAGGATCCTTAAATAAACACCGAGGTAAAAACCCTTTTCCCTTAAACCATGTTTGGTTCTTAATTTTAAGACCAGGGAAAGGCAACAGTTGGAGTCATTTATAATGTTCTCTCTTACCCCATTCTCAGATGAGCACTTGGAAGATGTCTCTCCTGCCCATCTGATGGGAACATGACACAGCTGAGACATGGAACGGACACAAACACCCACTCACAACACACAAAAGCCTTCTTTTGGGGGATTGTACGTGGCCAGAATGGTTTACACCCAAATACAAAGGAATTAGAGAAAGTTCATAATTTCCAAGACTTTGGACCTATCTGGAACCTTTGAGATAATCTTATCTGGGTTATACAACTCATGCCAAAAAACTACACTAAATAGTTTCTGGATAAAGCCCTTTTCTCTTTTTTTTCCTTTTTTTTTTTTTTTTTTTTTGAACTAACAGGCATTGTCTTATGGAACAAACAATAAACTGCGATTCAATAGATCAGCATTCAGTATCTAATCTTCTGTTTCACTTTGTGTTTTTTAATTAATTAATTAATTCAGTGCTTCTGTTCCCTCTGGGCAAAATATAAACAACAATACTTCACATTACTCTTTCATAATATTGTAGCTATTAAATATTTGTAGAGTCATTCAGATACCGCAGTGGTGAGAACTATGGAAAAATCTATACATAAATCAGGACTGTTTATGTTTCTGCTGATAGCAGAGATATCACAGAGATTTTCTTATATAAGTGGGGGAGGTATTTGGGGGGGTTGGTTTGTATTCTTTTTTTATAAAATCCCCAAGTGTGGAGTAGATGCTGCTTCTGTTGTGTTACACACTGAAAAAAATCCTTAAGCTCGGCATCATCATAGTACAAAAAAAGAGAACAAATGCTTCATAGCAGCAGTGTCATTCTTCGCATCTTCAAAGCACTTTACAAATATCTGCCAGGAAACTGACTTTCCACTCTGATGTTCAGATTCCCAGGGTACTGTTTCTATTTTGGTGAATTGTTTGTTATGACAGCATGACCTTCCTGAAAGAATGGCCTCATTATTTGAGAACTCATCCCTAGCGGAGCTACATCTGAAACTGCATTTTTAAGTGGCTCATATAAAAATACATATAAAAGCATGTGTCAATAATCCCATTCTTCCTTACAAACTGACAAGATGTTGTTCATAGAGGGAAGAATGAGCCAAGACTTTCTCCTCCAATGCCCAATAAGGAGGCTGAAGGCATGCCTTCATGGAAGGAATAGGGATTTAAGAGCATAAACATTGTTTTTGAGGGGAAAAAAGATAAAAGTTGAAATGGCATGTGCAAAGGAGACCATCCTCCTGTCATTCCCATCTTCAGAGGTGATGAAGAGCACATAGAGCTGTGGGGCTGCTCCTGGGACAGTGAGTTGAGAAAAGAAAGCTGAGCTTTGGATGAGATGCTTGGAGGACTTGGCCCTGGTCCTGGGCAGTTAAAGTCAGTGGTCATAGGAGGAGGTCGTCTGCATATCATTTCTCCTGGAACTCCAAAATAGACTTGCCTGTGGAACTGAGACCCCAGAATTCAGCCTAAGGACTTCACAGCATGGCCCCTCCAAACTTGGGGGTGGGAATACACCTTTTACTGTAAGTGAGAAATACAGCATGGCTAGCATGGGCTTTGGGGCTTATTCCTAGGGCAGTGGGATTGCATGAGTTGGCATGTATGTGTAGCAGAAGGATCTGTTTGCCAAACCCTTCTTTATAAACCCAGTAGTGAATGTGTTCCAGAGGGCTTCAAGACAGTGCAATGAAAACCAACTGCCTAGACAGTCTCAGCAAAGGGTCCGGCTAAGGGAAAAGCTGTAAAATGAGCCCAGACTTACTCTGACAGCAGAAATCACCTGCATAACCTCAGTCTGGAGGAAACCATGGGCTTCTTTCACTTGGAATCTTAGATTCAAGGTAAAACTTGGTCATTGAAAAGGAGGGAGGAAAGCAGAAAAGAAGAAATTGCTTGCCTAAGTTTTCCACAGTGAAGTTCTGCAGTGGTTTGGTTTTTTGCTTCCCTCTCCCCATATAAACATTAAACTTCACTTTTTCTTGTGAGCAAACACATCCCAGCAGCATGGGCACTGAAATCCACCACCAAGGCAGAACAGCCTTGCTGTAGCCTTCTCTAGTATGATGCAGTGCAGCAACAAGCAGTGTAACCACTTCAGCTTGGAGAAATAAACATTAGACTAAAGATTATTTAATGACTGTTTCTAATTAAGTAATTTGCTGACCAAGGTTGACAACACAGGCTCCCACCTACCATGAGGATTGTGGTCTGCAAGAAGTGTAAATCAGGGGACTTTCTTTGAAGTCCAGATGTTGTGCCAATTTATACCCAGATAAGGATGTGAACATTTGAGTTTGTCACTTGCTTCCGCTGGAAAAAGGGCAGGCCCAGGTTTTGTTACTAAAAGAGATCAAAGAGGTCACTTTCTTGGAATCAGGGGAGGAGGGAAAGCCAGTCCCTGAAGATTTCCTGCTGCTTCTGTAGGAGAAGTGAAGAAACAGCCAAATAGAAAAAGCAAGCAACAGGGTTCCTGGTATAACCAAGTCTCCTTTTAAACATCTTTCTCCATCTGGGATGTGTATAATTGCTATCTTCCGGTTCAAGCCACAAATAAAAGGCACTGTAAACATTTTAGAAGGGCCTGGATTCATCCTACCTAAACATAGGCAATGAGCTGTGCGTTCCATGTTACAAGCACGTCATTCTAGGCTCTGTCTCTTACTAAGAGAGCATGTATACTTTCTATGCCACTAAGCCAGAGGAGCAGTGGCTGAGACCTGGTCTAAGGCTGGTATTCGTGGTTTATGGCTATCACTCTCTAGAGTCAATGGTTTGCTTTTAACCTGTCCAGCCTTGACTCTGCTCCAAACTCTGTGTCTTCAAGTCCTAATAAGCCCAAAAAGTCAACCATATCCTGGGCTGCATCAAAAGCAGCGTGACCAGCAACACGAGGGAGGTGATTCTGCTCCTCTGCCCTACTCAGGTGAGACCCCATCTGCAGAGCTGCCTCCAGCTCTGGGGTCCCCAACATCAGAAGGACATGGAGCTACTGGAGTGAGTCCAGAAGAGGCCACAGAGATGCTCTGAGGGCTGGAGCCCCTCTGATCTAGAGACAGGCTAGGAGAGCTGAGGGTGTTCAGCCTGGGGGAGAGAAGGCTTTAGGAAGACCTTAGAGCCCCTGCCAGTGCCTAAAGGGGTTTCAAGAGAGCTGGAGAGGGACTTTGGACAGGAGCCTGGAGTGACAGGACAAGGGGGAATGGCTTCAAACTGCCAGAGGGCTGGGTTAGATGGGATAATGGGCAGAAATTCCTGGCTGTGAGGATATCAAGGCTCTGACACAGGTTGTCCAGAGAAGCTGTGGAAGCCCCATGCCTGGCAGCATCGAAGGGCAGGTTGGACAGTTCTTGGAGCAACCAGGTCTAGTGGAAGGTGTCCCTGCCCAAGGCAGGGAGTGGAACTGGATGGTCATGAAGGTCCCTTCCAACCCAACTTGGCAATGTTGGTTTTACGGTTGGACTGGAAGATCACAAGGGTCTTTTCTAACCTAAATGATTCTATGACTCTGTGTGTGTTTCCATTCAGGCTGCGCTGATCCCACCAGCAGAGTGTGACAGTGAGACGAAAACACAAAGGTTTCAAATGCTCTGGGTGGTAGATCAGGCCATTGGGGGGTGTTTGAAGGTACAAAGCTTTTTGAACCAGTGTTGGAAGACTGCATAACTAGTTCTTCTCCTGGATCAACTTCAAGCCTCAACAGAGCCAGAGGGGTGGGGGAAAATGAACAAGGATGTGCAAGCGAGATTTGAAGGCTTAAGTACCTCTCTGGCATAATTTTCTTCAGTACAGTCTGTAGTAAACATTTATTTAGGAGCACATTGATACACACCGATGCTTTAGGACCTGCTGTCCTGTTCATGTTTGCAGCTATGATGGCACAAAGTACTAAGGTGATTTAGTGGTTATTTTCCTGCATATCAAATTGTGAGTGTCATCACCTCATCTCATCGCCTTCTGATGACTCACATGGTCACCCTCCCAGCACAAGTGTAGTACAGAGAAAATTTTACATCCTGTTAGTACAGTGTGGCAAAGGGAGGCTAGTTGCTGTGCCCCAGGAGAACAGGAACATTCACATGGGAGCTCCTGTGCTCATAGTACCAGATCCTCCTTTCTCAGACATGTATTAGTAAGTTGTGTTCCTAGTCAGTTCAAACTCTTACATGGTTTCTTGAACTATGCTTCAATAAACTCATCCTGGTGTGGTTAGCCTGCTCGGGTGGACCCAACAAGTGTAAGAAAGGAAATAATTCTTCATCCCTGGCGGAATATTATAAGACATGCATAAGTGTCAGGTCTATATAGACAAAAACTGGATTATAGGATTTAAGATTAATTGGAGAAAAAGTATCAAAGAAGATAATATATTGGTGGGTCATGCTCTAGACTTGGTAGCTTTGATGGGCTGGACTTCTTGTCAAACTTTCTACAAATTCACAGTCTGCACTCCTTGGAGAAAGTGTTAGTGATGGCACACAAATGTTCATCGATGGGATGAGCAATGTTGAGCCTGTGACAAAATGGAGAAGCTGTTGGTAGCTCTTTTGGCCACAGATGAAAAGTACTACAGCTCTTCCAGCATGTACGCATCAGAGTGCGTTTTTGGGAGAAATGAATAAAAGGTAATGCTGTCTGTCTTGTTTATTGGTGTTTGTTTCCTAGAGACCTACTCAGTCCTTTGGGGAAACATTGGGATTAACAGGAATTTTGTCTGTAGGCTCAAATGCTCTATGTTAGCCCCTTTGTATGCTGGCATGCCAGGAACTTATCCTGCAAACCTCTAGAGAAATATGAGACATCTTCTTTACATCTTTGTTTAGAAATTTGGAGTTGCTTTCTATTTAGTGCGGTAGTCTTCTACCTTAGACTTCTCCATACACGTAAAAGGTGCTGCCATGGAGGTAATGAAACACCAGTGTCCTCTTTGAGCTAGAGGACCACTTAAGCTTATTTTAGGAGAGCATATTTACTGCAAGTGAAAGGAAATGATCTGATGTGGCATACAGCACTTTTGTGCCAGCACAGAGCTTGATGGCAGTTGTTACATCATTTTTTTTTTGGAAAAGAAGATTGCCCTCTAAACCAAGACAACAATAATAATGGTAAGAAATCTGAAGGTAGTCCAAACCAACAGACCCCTTTTAGCATCACAATTTGCTGTGCAAGGGCACACAAGGAGCAGAATAGGTGGGACATATAATCAAAATAACAACACCAGCCAGCTTTATTAGATAGCTTGAATGGGGAAAAGTATGCAGCTTTTTCCCCTCACAGTAATTGTCAAAGGGAATGTATGTTTAACCAGATCCTAAATGTCTCACAACATTTTTAGGTAGCTGAAGGATTAACACAACATAAAAACTCCCCTCCTCACCAAAGTGCAGGGAGCCGCGTCCTGCAAAAACCCACACACTGAAGATTCACAAAGCTCTCCCAAGACATTTGTTGTGGCTATGACTATCAAAATCACATCATTGTTATTTGAGCAGAGGGAGTGGCTGCGAACTCAAACATAGCTGCTTGTTGGCTGAAAAACTGTGGACCCTGAGAATTTGATAAATTTTATTCGGGGGATTTTTTAAATCCAAAACCCACAGGGGTGAATGGGACAACTTCAAAATAACTGCAGCCTCTGCCTGTATGTATTTAAGTAATTTCATATGGGGACAATATTGCTTCATACAGGGACAAAAAAAATTTAGTAATTCTTAGCTAAAATGTCTCAAGGAGTGAAGCCTGTAGAAATTCCTAGGATTCAAGCTGAGTTAAAGAGGAAATTAATAATACTCACATACTGAAGCCGGAAAGGTTAGGCTAGTCAAGAGAAAATAGTTCTAAATCAGTGAAGGTCATTTACTCCCTTCACATTCTTGAAGAGGCTTGTCTTTAAGAGGCTTGTGAAGTGAGCTCTCAGTTTAACATCAGCAACTGCAGATAAATGCCATCAGAGGAAAGATCAGCTTTATTTCACAAAGCAAAAACAAACAGCAGTGGTAACAACAAAACTGCCAGGAACAGGACTTCACCCACACTAAGGAAAGTTCTGCCAGATCTTCAATCTGTCACCTACAAGGACAACCGTCACTTTGAAAGAATATATTTTGGAAGGGAGGGGAAATACTACTTGGGTATTGGACTGTGAGGAAGCTGTGGTATCATATTTGTTTCCCTACCTGAGTTTTGGTCTTGTTAAAGGCTTATTTTGCTTGCCTGGGTGGATCTGCTACAAGCCATCTGTTTATGGACTGGTTAATACCAGTATGTTTGTTGGTTGTAAAAGTCCCAGCTCTGCTTTGCTTATCTCATTGCACCAGGAGCTGAGCCAGCTCCTGAGACAGGATCACAGAGCAGGACAGCAGTGGTACTCATTCCCAGTGACTGGCAGATAGCTAATTGTCTGATAGCTTTTCGCCTCTAAAAATCCTTATTGCCATTGTGCAGGTCAGAAGAGGAGGCAAACAAGGGTGTTAATTTTGACATATTATTTTTTCAGTATCTGGTGGTCTCCAGGCCAGAGGGGTGCCTTACTTTTCCAGGCCTCAGTGGGACTCCTTTAGGAGAAAAATATCCTCTTGCTCAGAAATAACCTTTTTTCCCTTTCACTCTTCTGCTTCATATTCCCGTGGGGTTAGTTGATCACCCCATGGGTGTGGTAGAAGAGGCCAGACTGATAACTGTGCATACCAGGACGCATATTCAGAATAATATTCTAATATTTGAGGCAGATGAATTGGAAACATATGTATCTCCGCAGAACTGAAAGCCAAAGCAAAGCTGTTTATCTGCTGGATTTTATGTACTAATACTGGCAAAGAAATCAATTATGAATAAACACTGTTGAAAAAAATGAAGGGCTACTTCAGGGTTGTCCTTAGAAATGCCCTTTCTTCTCCAATGCAATTATGTAAATGGCACCTACCTCCGAACAGGCAGATGGTGAGGTTGCTTTATTCATGCAGCTGACTGCTGATCCCAGGAGTGTGTGGAAGTCCCCATAGGGAATGCCAATTTCAGATGCCACAAGCGTTAAGCACGTGGACAGACATATTGTCCACAGGGAAAGCCTGGCTGTCACCTTCAAGGCAAGGATTTCTCATGCTTGGGACTGGGCACTCCACATCAGAGGCAGCTTGGTTGCCCATTTTAAATCCTTGGCCCAGAAAGACAGAAAGGTGGGTCTGGGATTTAAGGGAAGATCATAGGCTCTGCAGGAGAAATTGTGATGTTTTACATGCATCCATGGTCATTAACTCATATTTGGAGAGCGGATCCCAGTATTCGCACTGTCACAACCTTGAGCCTGACCTACCATAGAGCAGCCAAAGCAGAGAGAACAGCAAAATGCAGGTGACTCCTTCAATTTTCTTCAGTTAGTTCCTCAGAGAATAATAAATGAGATAATAAGTGGTGTCAGGACATTGGGATTTTGTGTCCCATTCCTTTAATTCTCTGAAGCTGTGTCTCCTGGCTGAGTTAACACTCCATTACGAAGATATTATTTTCAGTACAGCTGCCTGGATAAAGAGTCCAGTCCTAGACTAGGCTTGGGAAAAATTATGCCTGCAAGACAGTTGTGATTTGTCCAAATAACTATATACATAAATTGAATTCAGAATCAGCAATATAAAGTATATGAGATATACATGCATATATAAAAATAAGTGTCATATGTGCCACCAGCAAAATCTCTTTCCCAGTGTTTATTTAAAATTCTGTCTTCTGGTTTTATTTCCCTTCCTCATTTTTATTGTCTGCCATGTCCAAAGTTTCTGAGATCTGAAAGCTTTTCCTTCTCAGCACTAAGTTCACAGACTCTCCTCCTGATAAAGCAGATAAACATCTGAAGCAGAGGGGCGTCCACTAGAACACAGCCCAGCCAGCCTGGGGACCTCTCAGACCAACAGAGCTGGATACAGCTGGAGAGTCTGGGAGAAAGGAACTATCTCAGTTCAGATAAGATTGTTTTAACGCTCTGAAACAAAGTTTCAGCTGGAAAACACCATCCAAATTTGACATCTTTGGGAGATGGAAAATACACAGCTATGACTAATTTCATGACTGTCTCATTTTTCCTCCTTGACGCTTCTATTAGAATGTTTTTTCAGAGGAAACCTGTGAGAAGCTGAGGTCTTGCTCTCAGTGAAGTGTTGAGATCACAGGGCATGTGATTTTTTTTTTTTTTTCCTTCCTTTTCTTCTGGTCTCAAAGCAGAGAGAGAAGACAAGCAATGAAGGAGGAGGTCAGCAATGAAGTTATTTTGTACACATACAAACACACACTTCAGATCTTAGTGGTGCAAACCAGATGTTCACTGTCTGACTCTTAGGAAGACATTAATTTAACTCATCCAGAGTTGTAGAAAATACGGAGGCATCTATGAAAATTTTGCCAAAAGAGGATTTAGCTATTTATAATAGTAACTATGCATTTCTATCAAATATTGTCATTATAAATTGATCCTTGATTGGCTGAACTATTGTTCTTCAAGTAGTTTGAATTTCTAATACTCCATTATTTTTAAAGAAAAGGGCTTCACTGAAATTTTTTTGTTCTGTGATACAAGTTCCCAATTTCTCCTCTTGTTGCTCTAGTTCTGAAATTTAACTCCATTTTAATCACTCTTTTATTTTAAAATAAAAGTTAATTTCCATCAGTCTCATAACCACATTCATAATTTCATAACATTCATAACTCAGTTGGAGCTGCTGCTGGATTTTTCATTTGTTTTGTGCTGTTTGTTCTGGTCTGTACTGGCCTCTGCTTCTGGTTTTGTTACCAGTGAGGTTTTTTATACATGTGCTTCATATGGTATCATTTAAGCTCCTTAGTTGCACACAAATTAAATAAGAGGACAACAGCCCCAAAATACAGTTTCAGTGGTAATTTTCAAGTCAATAAATGTTACAGTTTGTTTCAGAATTCCCAGTCTCACTCTCATAATCCTCCAGTAACCAGTTACCAGACTTTGTTAGTCAAAGTGAACCAAGAGCGGGGTTTTAATTTAAGGGCATGTTTACATCTCTGGTTTAAGGTCAGTATTCTGGTCTTTGGTTATCAATTGTTATCACACTGGTCTTCAGAAATACACCACTGTCTAGTAGCCTTCTGATGTAGCTGAAGCACTTTAGGCGAAATTAATTCCCGTTATTTTGATGTCTATGAAGTGGAGGCATCCCCAGGAGTTCTGGTTGCCAAAGTTCACGTTATAGTCAATGAAGAGAAATAGGCACTTTGGAGATTCATCTGCCTTATTTTACATACTTTCTTGAGGAAGAAGTGTTTTTTACCCTATCACTATGTATTTCAATTTAGGTGGGTATCATCAGCTCTGCTGATAACTTATATATCTGCATTAGGTGAGCTGAATCTCACCCTTTCTGCCTTAAGCCCTAGTCAATGCAAAATTCAAATGCATTAATTCAGCAATAATCTCTCCTCTCCTCTCCTCTCCTCTCCTCTCCTCTCCTCTCCTCTCCTCTCCTCTCCTCTCCTCTCTTCTCATCTTTGAGGACCATGTAGTGATTCCCCATTAGTTCTCTGGCTCCTTTTCTGCTCTAGCTAAAAGGACCTACTCTGCTTTAAACAACTCCTATTACTAACTACCTTACCTGAAAGCAGAGATACAGCATTTATGCCACTGCTATTATGAAATAGCTCTAAAATCTTCTTGAAACTTCAACAGATGGTTGTCCAGAAGGCTTCAATCTGTCCCAGCCTCTGAAACATGTCTGCAAGAAGACTTTTCAGGTGTCTTTCATGCTTCATATGGTCCAGAGTGGGACTGGATGAAGACAGTTTAGGCAGAGCTTTTCTTGCACCCCTTTCCCAAGCTGCAGTTGTGGGTGTGCTCCAAGATGTGGTAGGTCTCCACATGAGCATGTCATTCATTTCTGGAAACCACGTTCCTGGATAGCTAGGTATGTGTGAGAAAGGATTAAATATGTAAAACTTGGCACAGAGTTGACCAAGGAGGATCACAGGATAGGAGTCAGCTGAGACGGGAAGGATGTGAATGTAAAAGGAAGTGAAGGATTATTCACTGAACTTTGCAAAAGGAAACAGCACAAATGGGATGAGGCCCAAAGGAAAATGTCAGCCTGGCTTTCGGGAAACTGAATGCAATTTTAGGATGCCCAAAGCAAGGATTAAAAAAGCAGTGTGTTATCAGTCTCACTGCAGTCCCCAGTAAAATCATGAAAAAGATTATTCTAAGAAGTACTGAAAAACACTTGAAGGACAACATAGTCATTGGACACAGCCAGCACGGCTTCATGAGGGGAAAGTCCTGCTTGTCAAACCTGATTTCCTTGTATAACAGGGTAACCCACCCAGCTCGTCTAGGAAAGCCAGTATGTGTACTCCTCTTGGACTTCACCAAAGCTTTTGACAGGCTCTCCCAGGGTCCTTCTGAGCACAGCTGGATAAATACATCACGTGGAGGGCTCATGGGTCAGCAACAAATGGTAACAGTGCCTGGGGTGACATCAGGCTGGCACTGGCCCCTGGTGGGGTTCTGCAGGGCTCCATCCTTGGCCCTGCGCTCCTCACTGTCTTCATTAAAAACCTGGGCATAGGACTCAATGGAACGCTCCATAAGTTTGCCAATGACACTAAATTGGGAGGAGTTGTCAACTCCCTCGAGGGCAGAGAGGCCCTGCAGAGAGACCTGGACAAATTGGAGTCTTGGACAATCATCAGCCATGTGAAGTTTAACAGGGGCAAGTGCCAGATCCTGCACTGGGATGGGGCAACCCTGGCTGTGTGTATGGACTGGGGAATGAGAGGCTGGAGAGCAGCTGTAGAAAAGGACCTGGGGCTCCTGGTCCATGGCCAGTTGAACGTAGTCAGCAGTGCCCTGGCAGCCAGGAGGGACATGCATGTCGTGGTGGGCATCAGGCACAGCATCACCAGCTGGGCAAGGGAGGGGATTGTCCTGCTCTGCTCTGCACTGGGGCAGCCTCATCTTGAATATTCTGTGCGGTTTCAGACACCACAATTTAAAAATGACATTAAGCCATTGGAGAGCATCCAAAGAAGGGTCATGAGGATGGGGCAGGGTCTGAAGGGGAAGCCGTATGCGGAGTGGCTGAGGGCTTGGTCTGCTCAGCCTGGAGAAGGGATGACTCAGGGGAGACCTCATTGCAGTTACAACTTTCTCATGAGGTGAAGAGGAGGGGCAGACACGATCTCAGATACCAGAGATCTCTGCTCTCTGGTGACCAGTGACAGTCCCAAAGGAATGGCATGAATTGTATCAGAGGGGATTCAGACTGGATATTAGAAAAGGTTCTCTCCCCAGAGGGTGTTTGAGCACTGGAACAGGCTCCTCAGGGCAGTGGTCACAGAGCCAAGCCTGGCAGAGCTCAAGAAGCATTTGGACAATGCTCTCAAGTCGACGATGGGATTGTTGGGGTGTCCTGTGCAGGGCCAGTAGTTGGACTCAATGATCCTGATGGGTCCCTTCCAACTCAGCGTATTCTGTGGTTCTATTCTTCTGTTTTCTGGGTGCTAGTTCAATTTCATCAGTAAGTAGTCTTCATCAGAGTTAGATTTACAAGGAGGATTATTCAGTGTAGCGGTGATTCAGGTGCCTAACCTCTCCTGGGCAGCTCCTGCTGGATTTGCCACAAGAAATGCATCAAGGACAAGGTTTATGTTGCTGAGCAGAGAGTTATCTACGACAAAAAGCAGAAAACGTAGTTGGAGGACTGGGCTTTGTCTTCAGGCTCTGAAGAAGACCAGCCCTACCAGTGCTGAGCTGGTGGAAGGTGCTTCTCAGGATTCATCAGCTTTTTTCTTGTGCTATCCAAATCCTTTCTGATAAAGTATGTTGAAAGAGTAAAGCTTCTCCCATTTAACTCAAGGTGACTTTAAAGCATTCATGGAAGACATGATGTGTTGGATCCAAGTTCCTCCTCTCTCTCAGGTGACTAAAACTCCTCCAAAATCAGTGCTCTTGCAGTATTGCTAGAGGGCATGCCAGTACATTTCCCTGATGCTGTTTTGTGGAGCAGGGCAACATGTGGATGTCTTTACCAGAGCAGATGCTGAAGAAGAGACAGTAAAACATTTGGTTTATGAGCTCCACTGGATTTTAGGAGTCAACTGGGTATTAAAAAGGCTGATGCCAAAACTTATGCAGTCCACCAAGAGACTATCATAGGCTGCTATGGAATGCTGCTACTGGGAACATAGATAACTGGGATTTTAGGGATCTTTAGGGTTAACAAGCTGCCAGTTGAAGGGGTTTGGCATTGCTCTAGTGCCACAAGTAACAAATAGATGCTTAGTCCTTTGGTGGAATTTAGCATCTAAATTTTGAAAGCTTTTTCTTCTAATTTCTCAAAATCTAATGGTGTAACCACTTTTCACCACGTTAAGAGAAAATTCCCAGGGAACTGAGACATTTTAAAAACAATTTCAAACTGAAACAAGAGGAGGATGTGATAGTAGCAATAAATACAAGAGTGCTTTCTTTTTCTCTCACAGCAATAGCCCTCTGCTGGGAACTTTGCCTTAAAAATGCCTGCTGAGAGCATCCCTGGCAAAGACTGAGCAGGCGAAGGGCTTCCAGGTTAATGAGCTCTGATAGATAAGTGCAGAGACGTGTCTGATGAAGAGGTGAGTCCTTTTTTCTTCCAAAGGAACATTTAGAGTATCGCTGTTGGATAACCACAATTCACATAAAATATTTGCTCTTTGGAAAATGAAGATGAGATAGTTTTGAGTCTGGCAGAAAATCCCAATAATCCCCAGAGAGCATGGAACGTGAAAGGAAAATACCCTTGGCTCTGCAGTTCAAAGAATAGATAAAAAGTGTCCAAGCCATGATTTTTCTTTTAAACCATATTTGTAGGCTTTATTATAAACTCTTCACATGCAGTCTCCTTGCTCTAAATTTCTCACTGGCACCTGTTGTCCCTGGTTTTTTACAGTCTTTAAGTGCCAGACAGGACAAAAAGTCATGTTGCCTTTGATGTGTGTGTGTGACCTGCTGGCAGAGCTTCAATGGCATTGGCCACAGCCTTGTACAGAGACGCAATGAAATGGGATCCTGCTACACAAGGTGCCATGGAGAGATGTGAGCAGTGACAATCTTTCTCTCAAAAAGATTACAAATGAGATAGATAAATAAGCAAATTGTGTAGTGAGAAAAGACTACTTAGTCAGCAAATAAAATAGGGTATGTTATATTATTTGCTGAAATGTTCAAGGTTAAATGTGGCTCTTGGTGATCTGTAAGAGAGTGTAAGAGCTATCTCCTAGACCTAATACTGGAAACAAGAGTCAGAGTCCTGAGCTCAGGTCCTATTGGCAAGCCATGGGCTGGGCACTAAATACTGTGAGGGTGGTGTGGCCCTGGAAAAGGCTGCCCAGAGAAGCTGTATCTCCCCCATCCCTTGGAAGTGTTCAAGGCCAGGCTGGATGGTGCTTGAAGCAGCCTGGTCTAGTGGACGGTGTCCCTGCTCATGGCAGAGGGTGGAACAAGATGATCTTTAAGGTCCCTTAAAACCCAAATCAGTCTGGGATTCTAAGATTCTGTAATTATATATTGTAAGGACTGAAGTGAGAAAACTAGTATTATCAATAATTTTAAGCACCAGACAAAATTATTTTGCTAATCTTCAAATTAATCCCAAATTTTTACAGAATTTGCCAAATAGTTTCAACAGGATGCTTTAGAGCAGGAAATGAAGGTAACGATGAAGAGATAGTATCACAACAGCTCTGCCTTGAACCGTTCAGTGGTTTAATCTGGTTGTGAAAATGGAGACTCAATCTCTGCTTTGACAATGGACATCACACCACTCAAGATCTTTTGAGCAGCTTATTTTTCCATCACCTTCCCTGACTGTTCCATCCTTTCAAGGGGAGAACCTCCCACTGATTTTTTAACTTCATTGCAGCAGATTTAGTAATTTTTTTTACTCTTTTATGGTAGTTAGAGTTATAATGTGTTTGCCTCCAGATGACATACATGATATAAGGTACTAAGGAAATGTTTGAAGCTAATAAAAACAGCCCAAACCCCTCCCAATTCCTCCATCCTGCTGACTTCAAAATATACCAGTTGAACCAAAACTGACTGCTAGGACAGACAAATGTATGGGAAATGAAATATTTATGGGAAAAGCTGCTAAGATGCAAGCCAAGCATCTTATGTTAGGCATAATGTTCATTAATCAGGAAAGAATTGTGAACTCATTCTGATCCTCACTACCAGTCCTGGAGGAAGCTCACCACAAACTCAAGGGTAGTATAGACCAGTGTGTCCTTGCTTCTAAAATTTTTGAATTCTCTATTGTTTCAAAAAGGATAAACACTTCGGCCTAGATCATGAATTAGCAGCATGTTTTTTCCCCAGAAGTACAAAATTGCAAATTATAATCTTAAACTTTCCTTACATTCCTCATTAAACTTTATTTTTTTTTTGTCAGCGTAGAACTAATTAAATACACATTAGTAACAGCATGCAAGAAAAAACCCAGGAAAAATATATCTATTGTAACATTTAATCAGGGCCACATTTAAGTCAAAAATGAATGCTTTTCTTACAAATACTCTTTTGTGCAAATAGAAGCTTGTCCAGAGGAGCCTCTTCTTTGCCTTATACAGGCAAAGAGTCAAACTGGTCCACTGGTTTTATAATCTATGAATCAAGCTCCATTTTACTAGTGTGGCTGAGAACAAAGTCATACATGGATGGCAAGCATCACCAGACCCTAAGCAGATATCTGTCCTTTTCTGAATCCCACTAGTCCAGTCTTCTTGGAGGGGTAGGCAGAGACATGGTCTTTTAAGCAAAGTAGGGGTCGCCCAGTTGCTTTCAACTGTTGCTTAACGTAACTAATAAAATATTAATGAAAAAAATAGGGCAAAAGTGAAATCCCAAAGAAATCTCAATTCCCAGCATTGCCAAGGAAATCCATGGTTTAATGGTGGGTGTTTTTCAAGTGTAAGTTCCACAGAACTCACTGTCCTATAAGCATCAGAGGACAACAAGCCGTGATAGCAAAGACAAGCAGTTCTGAGAAAGAGCACGACACAACAGGCTTCCTCTTGCATTAGGCACCACGTCTGGGATTTCAAGGAACTGAAGAAGCAGATGAGTCAGTTATGCTCAACATTCCCATTCCTGACAAGCCTATGGAGGAGCTTCTGGAGGGTGCTGCAGACCCCTTGAGGTTGAAGTGATATAAATGAAAATAAAGTTTGACCGGCATTTTTCTCCTTTCCTTGTAATGAGAAAAATCAGGAATTAAAGCCAAGAAGAATTAAATATCCTGCATCAAGTTCTACAGAATCTGATTTCCAAATACAAAAACAATGCCTCCACTTTGGCTCAGAGTAGCAATTCACACACTACACCATCGGGGCCATGATTCAACCTCCCTGCAAAACATACTTTTTTTCAGCTGGGAGCAGCCTTTAATTTTTTATCACAACTCTGCTATCTGCCCGCATTATTTATATTATTTATACATGTGTACCAGATCTTCAGCTAACTAATTTATAGCCACTGAAGGATGCCAAGAGCTGATTTTTAATTTTCAACAAAGTACATCCTTTTCTGAAAGCTATGACATTGTTCTCAAATTAAGTAAATTAAGTGCATTTTTTGCCTTGGGTTTTTTCGTTGTTGTTCTTGGTTTGTTTGGTTTGGTTTTTGGGGTTTTTGGGGTTTTTTTTTTTGGTTTGGTTTGGTTTGGTTTGATTTGGTTTGTTTTTTTGGTTTTGATTTTGTTTTTCACGGAGGTTGGTAATTTGGGGTCTGTTCTGCTTCCTTGCTGGATCAGACTGCACACTCAGAGTATGAAAGTCTTTGTTCTGGGACATTCTCACAGGAGGGGACTGTGTTAGCTGTCTCTTCAATTGACCAAACCAGTGGGTTGGTTTTGAGGTCAAAGCTATGTGTGCGCAAGAGGGCTTTGTGGTAAGCCAACTCACATAGAAATCTCTATTGGCTTGGGATCAAAGAAAATAGTGTTGTTTGTAATAACTTGGAGAAAGATCTGTAGACAACATTTGCTGGAAATGATCTTGTGGAGAATATGAAACTTCTGTATTTGACATATGCTTTTTTCTGCTTGCTTCTAATAAATGTAAGTGTTAATGGCTTGCTTTGTGCCAGCTGAACTTGATAAACTCCTTGAAGGAGGCTGCAGGGTGATAAAACCATGTGTTTAGAACAGCTGAGCTAGGTCCCATTGCAGAAGGAAAGGTCTCTATTTTGCTTTGGGTGGAGTTCTCAGCTGCTGGAGTGGTTGATAGTTGAAAAGGGAGTGAGGCGGATCTGGGACCTTAGTAATCACCTAAATGCTGGAGAAGACCTGGCTTCTACTGTCAAGTGGCCAAGAGTCTGGAGGAGAGAGTTACTCACCAAAAGGCTGCTCCTCCCAGTGCTGGTGAGGTGCTGGGGTGCCAGATTTCTGTGTTCATGTGGGGCAGTGTGGACCAAGGTTACCAGTGGCCCAGGGGTCTGTGGCCTGAGGAGTTTTGCTCGTGAGCCTCCAATAGCATCCCACAAAGCCTGTGCCCCTGGGAACCTACATCCTTAGAGAATATCCTCTCATGGAGGACAAATTTCGTTTAGACAACCTCAGGCTCAAGCCAAACATCAGATCAGCTCAGAAACTCCTGTCCAGATGAGGAGAGATCCAGCATGAGCAGGGCAGGAAGGAGCAGCATTGTATTGTTCCCAACATCTCTGTACAGCCAGCAGAGGAGCCAAACTGAGTGTCTTCCCTGTGGGACAGGGAAACTACAGAGCTAAGAACAACCCTTGTGCAAAGAGGGGACCATAAACAGACCTCTGGGCTTTTGCACAGAGAATGAAACTTGTCGTGTTTCAAGTGTTGATCTATCCAGGACCAAAATGAGGTACTCTTGATGCAACTTGATGTGAAAATGTAATGACAGTGGACAACACTGATGTTCCATATAACACGAAGTGAAGCAAAGAACTTCCATCTACATATGAAGAATAGCATCAGTTTCTAGACACAATATTCATAAATGACTAAGCTTAATCAAAGCAAGGCTTTCCATATTCTGCTATTTCAGTTCTCATTCCCTACTCATTTTCTTAGGGAATACCAGGTCTTGGGAGAGATGTCTTGACCGTTTGCAGTTTGATAATCCTACCAGAGCCTTGATGTCACTAAAACCCATGATCAGTTATTCACAGATGAGAAAAAAAGTGCAAAAAAGCCAAAGGATAAAGGGGAAAATTATTACTATAAGAAAACATAAACTCATAGAGTATCAACACTGAAAGGCACATTTACATGATGAAAAAGATTATGGAAAGCACCAAGGCTGGAAGGGACTTGTGAGGTTCCTGCTTAGATGAACATAATCATCTCATGACATCTCAGAATGCAGTAGTAGGGGAACTAAACACAACGACCAAGTTTGGAAACATTCAGGCAGAGGAAGCAAGGATAATTAAGGTGTTAAAAATTTGTCTTGTAGCAAAAGTGACAAAGTACTGAAATTGTGTAGCTGTCATAGCTAGGAGAAAAAAGTGTGTCTTGATCAGATTCTTAGAGTGATTTGGAAGAGGACAGGAGAATTGTCAGTCTTAGGAGAAAATAGTAGAATAAGACCTAGAGGATGGAGGTTGGATCTAGACGTGTAACGAGTCATTGGAGCAGCTTAGAACAGAGAATGTGGTTGACTTTCCATTGCTAACAATTCTCCAAATCACCACAGGATATTTTTCTCCATTTCGAGCCTGAATTAACTGCCAAAATCCTAATGACCTCTTACACGAGAAGTCAGACAAGATGATCAACCTTGATCTCCTCTGATCTTAGAGCCTATGACTAATGTATCATGTGTTTGTTCTCTCATTCTCTCTAGGGAAGATGGACATAGAGTGGAGTGTTTTGTTTTGGAAGTATTATTGGAAGGTTTTAGTGTTCTGTACTTATTTTGAGGAGGGAGGTCAGAAATGTGTTATAGTTGAGCCGTTTGGGGGCATTCTTTATGGGGAGCTTGTTCCATCCTGGCCACTGAGAGCACTCTGTATTTCATACCTCTTCTATTAGAAAGTGTTGCAGTGTCAGAGGATTGAGATTTTCCAAGTCGGAGAGCTGTGGGTGATCTTTTGCCCTTGAACCCTTAAGGAGTGAGTTTATGACTCGGAGTCATAGGAAACTAATACGTACAGAAAAGGTATTGTCTGCTTCCATATCTGATGCCACTTGATGCGGTGCTTTGGGTCCCACGGAAAGATAACCCACTGCTGATTTGGAAGACCTGTGTTGCTGCTCTGCTCATCCGCAACTTTTCTTCCATAGAAAATGAGCAATGTACAGCCTACCAATGCTTGCTGAGGAGACAGTATTGGCCCTCTGAACTCCGTCAAAGTTCAAAGATGAGCAGAAGGGTTTGTTAGTCACTTTTCAAGTATTAAGATAGCTCATACTAACACTTGCAACCAGCCAAAGATAACTATTGCACTCAGATATAAAGAAGCTGTGACTAACTGAAATTATTCTTAAGGGAAAGATATTTATCCAGGACAACAGATTACATTCTGATTTAAAAATGTCATTGCTTGCAGTGCCTAATGAAGCATGGACGATCACCCTTTCTGTTAGTTTCTTCTGCAACAAGAAAATATATAGAGAGAGTGTGTGTGTATATATATATATATATATAAAATACTATATCAATACAATACTATATCAAAAAACACAAAAAAAAGGAAAGGGCAAAGTTTCGTAAATATACCGCCAATCTTTGCTATCATATTGAGCAAAATATCCCATCCCTGGAAGTGTTCAAGGCCAGGTTAGATGGGGCTTGGAGAAACCTGGTTACTGGAAGGTGTCCCCGGGCATGTGTGGTGGGTTGACTCTGGCTGGATGCCAGGTGCCCACCAAAGCTGCTCTATCACTCCCCTCTACGACTGGAGAGGGGAGAGAAAATATAGGAAATTAGTTGACATAAGGAAGAGATCACTCACTGAATCAGCAAAACAGACTGAACTTGGGGATATTAATTGAATTTATTAGCAACAGAATCAAAGCAAGGTAATGAGAAGTAAAATAAATCTTAAAAACACCTTCCCTCCACCCCTCCCTCCGTCCTAAACTCTCCCTCTCTCCCAGTTATGCAAAAAGACAGGGAATGGGAGTTATGATGAGATGAGCTTTAGGGTCCCTTCCAACCCAAACCATTCTATGAATTTATAATTCTATGATTGTCATCACTCCCTAGGACAGTACAACAGAGCACTGAATTAAGGAGACAGTTGTTTTATATGTAAAGAGAGATGGGACTATGTACCATATGCACAAAAAGAAACCAGGACTAGAAGTTGTCTGAAGCAATAGGGACCTGGGACTTTAGAACCTTTTTAGGTTAGATCTGACCAGAACTAGCTGGTCCGAAGTCAAAGGGATATAATCCCTGTTCATTCATCACAGCCTGTAAACAGCAACTGCTGGACTATTTTGGTTAATAAGACCTCAGCTTTCTGTTATGAAGGCTTTGTAATTTATCCAAACCAGAACACAAGAGCTAAAAACCTGAATTTGAAGTAAGTTTGACTTCTAATTTTAGATTTGAGCTTCTTACTTTTGTGGCCGACATTAAAAAGAGATAGGAATAGAGCATCACTGGCAGCACTTGTGCTTCAAGGAATAGGGTTTGATCTGCCACTTTTTGCTGAACAATCCAACCCACAAAACAGGCAGAGGTTACTCACCATGAAATAACTGGTTGACTATTTCTATAACAAATCATCATTTGCCTCCAGGCACTATTCACACATACAATAAAATTTTCCCTGAAAATCTGGCACCCTGTGTTAGTAAGAAATACAGAGACTGAGAACACAGAATGAAATTAATTGTTCAATAAAAGGAGCAGAAATCAGAATTAGAGCCAAGATCTTTTGACCTTTGTCATTGTGAGACTGTTCAAGGAAGGGGAAATCCTGTTCCCTTCAATTCATTAGCAAAGTGCCAACCTCTTTCCAAAGTGTACACACTTTGGTGAACTTAAGGTACTTTTATCTACCTCCCCAGAACCTTTCAGGTCTCAGAGCAAGTTTTTTTCTAAGATCAATGAAAAAGTGCAGGTTTCTACTTATATTTGCAATTTTTTAAGAAGTTGCTTGGGCATGAAACCCTGTGAGATCTCTGCTATCTGCTGTAGCCAACTGCAGTTGGGCTACTGACCTCTGTTTTCCGGGCTCTTGAAAGTGCTCAGTCATTCATGATTTTGCATCTTTGAGGAAGGAGGTCTGGTCACAGAAGTGATCATGACAAGTCTGAGTGGAAACCTAAACCAAAAGATCACACTGAAGCTCAGAGCATCACATCCTTTTGTTCATACAGTCACAGAATCAAAGAATCCCTGAATGATTTGTATTGGAAGGGACCTTAGAGATCTTCTAGTTACACCCCCCTGCCATGGGCAGGGACACCTTCCACTAGACCAGCTTGCTTCAAGCCACATCTAACCTGGCCTTGAACACTCCCAGGGATGCAGCAGCCACAGCTTCTCTGGGCAGCCTGTGCCAGGGCCTCACCACCCTCAAAGGAAAAGATTTCTTCCCAATATCCCATCTAAACTTGGCCTCTGGCAGTGTGAAGCCATCCCCCCTTGTCCTGTCCCTCCAGGTCCCTGTCCAAAGTCCCTCTCCAGCTCTCTTGGAGCCCCTTTAGGAACTGCCAGGGGCTCTAAGGTCTTCCCAGAGCCATCTTTTCTCCAGGCTGAACACCCCCAGCTCTCCCAGCCTCTCTCTAGAGCAGAGGTGCTGCAGCCCTTGGAGCATCTCCATGGCCTCCTCTGGACTCACTCCAACAGGTCCAGGTTCTTCCTGGGGGGCTCCAGAGCTAAACAGCTCAATTAGATGTGATTTTTAGAGCTTCAGCTCCTCTTGTGCTTAGACCAGTATTTATTATTAATAATAATAGTTAATTATATAATTATATAATAAATAATAAGCTGAACTAATATTCAATATTAGTTTAGACCACTATTTAAGCTAATTAAAAAATTAATAAAAATAGTTTGCAAAGGAGAGGAAATTTAAAAAGAAATATTGCACAAAACTACTCCTCAAAGATCTTGCAAAATCTATTATAATAAATATATTAATATATTAATAGATCAAAACCAGTCATAATAGATCTTGGGAAGTTCTATTTTAGTATATATACATTGATATATATAGTAGATATTCCCAAGGTCTATCAGAAGTGATTTTGAGCAATATTATTTTTAATCTCTCTCCTTTGCAAAGCTTTTATTTTTAACAGATATGCTATGAGAGCCATCCTGACACAGTCTGGTGTGCACTTCCTGATGGTGCCAAGAACTGTGTTTCTTGTTTCCTTTCACCCAGCGCACTCCTGTATTTCTGATGAAGGAACTATTGTATCTCACATGACACAGGTCTATCCAGCATGCTGCCAGACCTGGTATGCTGTCAGATTTGTTTACTGGGATTATATCCTTCCAAGCCTTTTATGGAAAATCACAGAAAGCCACTATTTTAGCATGTACACTTTTGGTATCACCAAGCCAATGAGTAACTCAGTCCTCCCTCCCCTCCATGACAGCTTGCCATATAAAATTCTCATTCTTTTTTCTGAACCTGTCTGGTTTTACCCACATAGATGAGGAAGGCTCAGACAAGATGAAAAATTTTTGCAATATGTTTTACACTCAGGTTTGTTAGCTTGCATGCCGTTTCTAAAATTTGGGAGTTCAGAGGTGTAAGAAAAAAAGGTGATTAAGAAAGAAAAAGATCTCAAAGTGTGCCTTTTAGACTGTCCTGCTAGTCAAGAGTCACTATGTCAAGGTAAATGCTTTTGAGTAATGTCAGTAATCACTTCAGCTGTGCAAATCTTTTGAATGTTGCTCCTTCTGGTAAGAGAGAGTGTTGAGATAAAATCATGATTTATTTTTCAAGGGGGTGACAAGACCTTTTCCCAAACCTACAGCAAGATCTGTGTAGCTCCCTGAGCTAAAGTAGAAACTCACCCCTCATCCTCTGCACAAGCCCCCTAGTCAGTTGCAGCAAGGACCTTTGAGAAGTGGGTTTGAAGAAGTATGGCTCAGGTTTGGCAGCACATCTCCCCTGACCTTTACCAAAATGCTGCTTGTTGCTAAGGTGTCCTCACCATGCATGTTCCTGCTCTCAGTCCAGCTCAGCTGTTCAGGGAAATGCTCTTGCTGGAATCTCTCCCCTGCCAGCATGTCAGAGCAGAGTTGTGCTCTTGCACATTAAGAACATTCACAAGCCAAGTACCAGAGCTAAGCTGACAAAGCTTAATCACGCACTTGAATATATATAACTGTTAGCCTAAGGGCTTTCTTTTACTTTTCAGCCAACTCCTGCTCATAGTATTTATACACATATTTAACTTTATGTACACAAGTGTCTGATGTCAAATTAGCCCACTCTGATAAATGAAGTATGACACATGTAAATGCTTGCAGGAAGAAAGCTTTGATCCTGTTTATGTCTTTCATATCTCTAAAGGAAAATGATCTATGGTCTGTAAATCCAGTCTCTACGAAAAAATAATTTTGTTCACATCATTTTGCTGTTGGCCAACGATATTGCTGTTGCTGTGGCACAAGCACTGCAAGAGGACACTGGCTTGAGACAGCCAGTCCTAGGTGAAGGTCCTTCCACAACCTTTAAAACAGGATCAAAAATGCTGAGAGTGAGGGAGAAGTGTCCAGAGGTCAGAGATTGAGGGAAACTTTTGCCACGTTCAAATCAAAACCCTTGCCCTTACTTGATGCCAGAATTTTACCACTGGAATTTGGCTTTAAGGATGTTAGAAAAAGTACATATGTCGAATTCCCAACCTGTAGTGTAAAGGTAATGTGTCATCAGGCTTAGTAATGAGGTGAAATAGAAGTCATATGTCTTTTTAATTAAGTTGAAATATAAGGTGCTGTTCCTAGAAATGGCTGGGATTTGTAACCCAAGAAGTGCCCTCCACCTGAAACTGTGCAAGTGGCCACTCATTTTCTGATGGCCCATTTAGAATAACACTGTTGCTGTCCCTAAAAGTGGGATTCGTCATCTGGTGTGCAGACAGCCAATCTCACATGCAGAGCTGAGGTATTTGATTATTTCATATTTTCAAAGATGGGTGCTAGGTAGTAAATCCACAAAAAGGTAGCACAGATTCTCAAAACTTTACACTATATATACGTTTTAGCAAACAAGGAAGTCGGTTCACTGGCTACAAGTTACTTAGTTCTCTTATTAATTAGTATCCTACGTTCTACTGGTAGAATGATTCTCTTGCTTCTCATGCTAGTTAGTCTGCATGCTCAGTCTTTCTCGTCTTTTGAGTCTGTGGGTTTCTCGAGCCTGTGATCCATGAGTCAGTGGTCACAATCTACCCCATGGAATTACCTCTTGCTGGTTGGCTCTGTGTGCAAGCTGGAGGGTGAGCTCTGGGTGGTAGGAACCCGAGGCAAGAGGCCTCATGCTGGCACCAATCCCTTGAATTACAAAGGGCACCACAGGGACCTGTGGGACAAGCCAGGAGACAAGAGATACAGCAGGAGCAGAGGACTCAACAGGAAGACCCCACACTATGAGCAAAGGGCATAATTGACCCTTTTCAAACACACATGAAGAAATCTTTACCTTCTCCAATGACTAATTTTTTGAATTGCTTTAATTATTACATGCTGCACTCGTCTGTCCATTCAGCTTCATTGTAACAATATAGTAGAATGTGATCTTCAGTTAATTTTTTTTATTCATGTTACCTTGAAATTCAAATACATTTCTTTGATCCAACAAGTTTATTAACACCTGATTGTTCAAAGCCAGACTGTAACTATTCTCACTGTTTTAATTTTTCATTTTGTTGGAGGACATACATGGAATTTGGCTCCTCATGTAATCCGAAGAAGCCCACTGTGACATACAGTCACATAAGATTCTGGAGAATGTGCAATTTTCAGTTCTACATTATCATTCTCTCCTCAAACCTTCCACCTACTTGGTGCTAATCATCTTCTTGCTTAAACATCTGCCCTTTAGACAATCAGAAAAAGTGTATTGAATTGTAAACTCTGAGGGTGGTCTTCAGCCTCTCACATTACCACTCAATAGCAGATACCGTAGACAGTTTACTTCTAATAAACATCATACGCATAGCAATGGCTTTAGAGATCCTCCTTTGCTAGAATATAGGAGATATCCAGATGCACTATCAAGACTACAAATATTCAAAACTAAATTGCACAATATGTGTTTTATTGGTGGGATTTGCCAGATTAAATATAGATGTATGTGATGTAAATATTTGTGTCTGAGCTCAGTGGTTTTACCACTGGAGAGAAAGAGGTACTTTTAGAGACTGATTGTAGAAGAGTCTGATCCAGCAACTGATCCTCTCCAGTCTTACAGTGATAAAGATTGGGAAAATCCTGAAAAGGTCACCAGTATCCTCATTCAGTCTCCAAGGGTGGATCAAGCACTTCTGGATCTTCCTTAGCAAGTGCTTATCTGAGATCTTTCTAATAAAAGGGAAAGACCAGGTGCTGTATTGACTTCAGTAGAAAAGACTTAAAATAGAAGTAGAAAAGACATTAGATGGCTGAATTCCACACTAATTGGTGAAGTGTTAATGTCTGGATCTGACACTTTATTTCAGCTTCTGAAGAGTTCATGCCTGCTTTAAGTTGTACTTCTGCTGTTGGCCATGGAAAAGAGAAAAGAATCTCCTTCATACCCCAAAATCCATAAAATCGTTTCTTGGTATGTCACTCCTCTGAAAGCAACTCTGTATTGCTGTTGGTTGTAAACCAATACCCAACACCTTAAATTATCTACCCGGAATTAAGTATGATAGAATGAATCTGCCCACCATCAGGCCAGGACCCAGAGCCCAGATTTGAAGAGTCATTTGCATAAGATCACCCTGAAGGTGTTAAGATTCCAGACCAAAATCGAACCAGGTTTGGGGGAAAAATAAATTTAAAAGAAGATACAAAGTGAAGTGAAAGGCTCTTCCTGGAAATTGTTTGGGGGTTTTTTGTCAGTTTCAGTACTGTAAATGGCTCATCTTGATCCTTTCAGAGCTCCTAGATCAAACCACACCTCTTTTTTACACAGGATTTTTCAGTAGCAGAGGTGCATATACAGTCCAAAACCTCAACATTCTGTTATTAACTTTGCAAGTGACCACTGCTCTGGGGAGCCTGTTCCAGTGCTCAAACGCCCTGTGGGGGAAGAACCTTTTCCTAATATCCAACCTAAAGCTCCCATGACACACTTTCAGGCCATTCCCTCAGGACTGTCACCAGAAAGCAGAAATCAGTGTCTGCCCCTCCTCTTCACCTCACAAGGAAGCTGTAACTTCAATGAGGTGTCCCCTCAGTCATCCCTTCTCCAGGCTGAACAGACCAAGTCCCCTCAGCCACTCCTCTTATGGCTTCCCCTCAAGGCCGCTCACCATCTTCACTGCCCTCCTTTGGATGCTCTCCAGTGGTTTAATGTCTTTCTTATATTGTGGTACCCAAACCCGCACACAGTATTCAAGGTGCGCAGAATAGAGCAGGACAAATAGCTGTTTTCCCTGATCCCTGTAACAGCTTGTCAACATGCTGGAGGGAAGGTATGTCATCCAGAGGGACCTGGAGAGTCTGGAGAGGTGGGATGGTATGAACCTCGTGAAGTGCAACAAGGCCAAGTGCAAGGCCCTGCACGTGGATTGTAGCAATCCCAAGCACGAACACAGGAAAACTGGAAAATGGATTGAGAACAGCCCTGGGGAGAAAGACTTGGGGCTGCTGAGGGATGAGAAGTTCAACATGCCCTGGTGTGTGCTGTGGGCTGGCACCCAGAAACTTCTCATCCCAGGCTGATCCCACAGTGTTGGCAGCAGGGAAGGGGGTATTCTATCCCTCTATCCCACTGACACCCCACCTGCAGAGCTGCTTCCAGCTCTGGGGTCCAACATCAGAAGGATATGGATCTGCTGGAGGGAGTCCAGAGGAGGCCATGAAGATACTCTGAGGGCTACAGCCCCTTTGCTCTGGAGACAGGCTGGGAGAGCTAGGGATGTTCAGCCTGGAGAAGAGAAGGCTCCAGGGAGACCTTAGAGCTTGTCAGTGCCTAAAGGAGCTGCAAGAGAGCTGGAGAGGGACTTTGGACAAGGGCTTGGAGGGACAGGAAAAGGGAGAACAGCTTCCCATTGCCAGAGGGCAGGTTTAGATGGGATATTGGGAAGAAATCTTTTCCTTTGAGGATGGTGAGGCCCTGGCACAGGTTGTCCATAGAAGCTGTGGCTGTCCCATCCCTGGAAGTGTT
>NW_008237619.1:1618020-1638816 GCF_000691975.1 Corvus brachyrhynchos
GGGGAGGGCGCCCCTGCCAATGGCAGGCGGATTGAAATGACATGACCTTTAGGTGTCTTCCAAAAACATTCTATGATGTGTTTTCATTCCGTAGCAGCATGAGTAGATTAAGAGTTCTTAAGAAAGTACTGTGTATGTACAAGCACTGTTTTTTTCCTGTCTGCATGAATAGTGTCCCTTATCAGGTCTTAATTTGTAGTTCCCTTTGTACTCCTTTAGTTTCCTTAACAGGTTCTCAAATTTCCTGTCTGACTTGGCACTGGTGCCGTGGCTGGACTCTTGCCACCCTCCATTTGGATGCACAACCAAAACCCCAAGTGGCTCTATTTTGGTTATGCTATCAGTTAACCTTATTGTGAAGAGCAACATCTCCAACACGCAGAACTTTTCATACTTGGGTTGTCAGGTAAATTTTATATGTATTGTTTACTCTTTTGGTTATTTATTCCTCTGATATTAATTCTAGATTGTTGTTTATTTCTACTGGGCTGACTAAAGCAGCCAGGTTTCAGAAGTCAGAGGTCTGCAAACAGTACAAGTAATGCAAATAGTACAGGGATATGAGCAAGGGACCATGAGTCACAGCTTCTACATTCAGCTTCCACCTACACTGCTCCACTTAATTAACTCCTGCAAGGCTCAGTTTCAGTATTTTGCAATATTTTGCAGTCCAAAAATTAGTGTCTGGAGTGTGGTGGTTACAGCAACCTTGTAAGAAAGGAGCTTAGATATTCAAATGCTGTTAATTAATTTAAATGTTGTAAATCAATAAATAATAGTGATTAATTGGCTGTGATTTCCATTCTTATACAGTGGTGACAGCTACTTGCTCTCCTCCAGACCTCTGCCCTTCCAGCAATACAATTCATGTGCACTGCGATTCAAGGCAGAATTTATTTGAAAATGAATAACAGATCCTGCTAGCTCTGCAGCAAGAGAGACCCACCTGCACAGAGAGAAAGGATACAACCAAAGGGAAGCAATTCCAGAAGAAAAGCTGTTTGTTTTGGTTTGTAAACATGGTTGCTAATTGGGTAGATAAAAAAGGTGACAACAGAAAAAACAGTGAAAAGCACTGACCTGCATCCTGTGTCCACATGCACCCCAGGCTGCTCAGATTGTCCCTGACACTTTGCAAGTAGAGGCTGAAGACTAAAAGTACCCCAGGAAAAGAGGATCTGCTACTTTGCACGACCTCTGCCTGCACTCCTGATATTTCATGCCCATTTGGGCATTTTCCAAGACACCCCAAAACGGACAATACTCCCACTGTGAGAAAACTGTAAGATTTGTTTTGTTAAATTATCTTATTCTACAGCTGATAATCAGGGAGCTGCTTATCTGTTAAACATCCCCATTCAGGAGCAGGGAGCCAAAAATTCTGCATGAGCACCATTGCTGGATCAGCCAACAAACTCTCCCCCAGGCTGCTGTACAGCCTCCCTGCACCCCTCCCAGCCCACCTCCCCATCCAGCACACAGTGAGCAAAGGGCTGTGGTTTGCTCCCAGGGACGCTTAAGCCTCAGTCCTGCCCCATTGACCTCTTTGCTTCACTGGAGTGTAACCACAATATTGCAGAGGCTACAAAGAGCCTGGCAAGGTTTGGGTCACTCTTCCTCAGTGGGAAGGAAGGGACTGCACCTGATCCAGTCCTTAGGCAGGTCATCCACTGATTTATGTGAGTTGACTGCAAAACTGGCCCCATCCTGATTTATTCCTACATCCACCAGCACCAAACCTAGCTCTTCACTGGAGCATTTCTATCCTGCAAGTACCACAGCTTTCTCCAAGACCTGGAAGGGAAATGGGGCTGCTTGTGTTAACTAATCATGCATGATATGTAGCAAAGACTCATCTTTTACCTGCCAGCTGCCAATCACTCCAGCTCTCCTGGGTTTGTGATGTTAGCAACAATGTCTGGGACCATCCCCAAGCTGGGTGTGGTGAGACATGTTAGCATGCTCTGCTGCCCCTTCTGGGATGGCCTCCTTACATTGGATGAAACAGCACTGAAAGTCCAAGCTGTCTATCTGGCTACTAAGCCATCAACGCTAGCCCAAGAGAACTGCTAGCCCAAGAGAAGCCCAAGAGGTTAGATGGTTGCAGCTTAATGAGGACTTTTCCTAATTTAACAGAGGGCAGTGCTGTAGAACAGCTCCATCACCTCCTGGCTCTTCAATCTGACCTTACTTTGGGCTTATCATTGTAAGGAGACACAGTAGGGCATCAGCTGACCCTGTCTGGGGGCTGTGTGCCCATGAAAGCTCCTTCGTGGAAGTTGAGCTCTGGCACATGAAGACATGCAGATCCCAGCCAGAACTGGCTTGAGGCCAACCAGCTCAGCACTCAGGTGGAGCAAATACATAGCCTGCATCCATCTGTGTAGATGTACCCATGGGGAGGTCAAAGAAAAAGATGGAGCTGCTGGCAAGGGTTGTCCAGGACCTTTCCCAAGAAGCATTTTCCCTGCCACAGGACTTGTCTGGAGCAACTCTCCTTAAGGGGCTGTTTGCTAAATTGAGGGAAATACAGCCTGATATGGGGTTGGGTTATAAAGAAATTATTTATGACACATGTTACTGAATGAAAGGAAAACCGTAGCACTGAGCAGGCCCAGTCTGGGATCAGCATAATTTATTCCCTGCCACTGGATCCAAAAGCATCCTGGAGGGGCAGCAAGTCTGCTGCTGATCACCCTGGGTTATTTTCCCAGCTCTATTCTTCCCTCCTTCCCTCTATTGCAAAGAGGACCTGCTCTTCAATGTATCTAAGTATTCCTAAACAATAGAAAGGTGCTCTCTCACAATCTCCTATGGTCCAGCACCCTTTTGGAAGCTACACATGGGTTTTCCTGACCCAAGGGAGGGAGAAGGGCAGCCATCCTGCCAGAATAACAATACAGGGAAGTCCCGTTCAACTGAACTTTCGCCAAAGAGCAGTAATCTGGTTATTAAACTGGAAGCCTCAATTTTAGCTCCTATCCTGGGGTTTCTGAGAAATGGCCACTGAAAGAAATTCAGCAAATATGCCTTGAGATTAGTGCAGAGCCCCCACTTTGTGCACAGTTTCACCCCCGGCCAGTGCGAAATGTGTTTTGCTGCAAATGTGGTGTGTGAGCTATCAACACACTTTGCGGGGTGAGAACTGTATGCAAGCAGATATTTACTGGATGAGGATGTTGCAAATGGAGGCACATTTTGTAGTCTCTCTGTGTACTTGGAGGAACTTACGCAGGTCCTCCCCATACGTGGAAGAAGCCAGGTTATTTTTCTTTTCACTTATTTTTGATTGAATTTGACTGTAAGATATTCAGACATGTTTTGCTACACACCAGACGCACCTGATCCCTGCAGGACTCTCAGTATGACTGTAACGTGGACAAGTTCTCACCAGAGGAATGTAAAAAAACCAGTTCTTCTTTCTGTACCTAGGTTCAAAGACTGCATTGATTTTTACATTAATTTTATGTGGGTTCTGATGAAAAATCTGGCTTAAAATGTACTTTTCAAGTTTATAATTTGTCAATTGCTGTTTTCAAGTCTTCTGCATGTGCTGCATGTTAGGGGTAACACACTCCACAATGTGATGGATGAAGTAAATGCTTTCACCCATGCTTGATGATCCAGAGTGGAAATCAACAGATTCAGGAGAAAGTATCTATAACATAATTCTCCCATGAAGACCTGACCTTCCACCTTTTCAGCTGGATTACAGTGGGGGGTTTATTCCTCTGCTATGAACAGTCAAGACTAGACACCATTTCCCCTTAGTCTGCATCCTGTTTTGGAGAACAATAGCTGCATTTTTGACTGAGTGCCAGCCCATAACTCATGCTTGCCTGCATCCTTTGGAGAACAGATTTGGCTGATACTATAATAATTTGGTGCACTGAAATGACTGTTCCAATTAGAGCAGGACTTTGGGGTTTTTTTTCTAGTCAGTAATATTATTTCTAAAGATTTAAATATTTTAGAAATAATAAACAAGAAAGAGAGGCCTCACCTCTTGATGAAATATGGGTGCATAAATTCCTTTGACTTAATCTCCAGTCCACTCAAATATGATACAGCTCAAAGTTCAGCTTGGGATCAAATTTTGTTGAGTTTATGTCCTGTTTGGGACAGACAGCTTGAAACAGATAAGAGGAATCCAGTGAAAAACAGAGGGAGAGGAAGGCAGTGGTCAAGATGGAATAAACACAACAGCTGGAGGAAAAACAAATGCATTAAAAGACTGAGTATCTTGTACAAGCCTCAGTTTTGATGGTGTCACCAGCTTTCACCCAAATTGTCCTCTGAGCACGGTCCAAAAAGTTGCTGGATGCATTGAACTTGCTGAGCATCAGTAGCCGTCAGTTGTTGTTGGCAGCCTTTGCAGAGCAAAAAGTGAGCTCCAAGAACAGTAGTGCCTTCACTGATGTCACAGAAACTATCCTACCAAAGGGCTGTTCCCAAGCAGAAATTTGGAAATACTGGTTTAATTGTTCTGGGACAATTTTATTCAGGCACTTATGCTGATCTGAAAACTCTCCAGGATAATGAGAATTGCCTCTGAAGGCCTGAATAATTTGCATTCCAACACCTGTAAGTGCAAACTGATGGGAAAGCATCTGCTCTCTTCCTCTTCCAGGAGACAGACTCTGCTGGGTTTCTCAGGTTCAGGATTGATCCCAACATACATTTACTTCTCTGCCACCAGTGAGACTGTAAAAATCCACCTAACATTTGACTTACATTTTCTGTGTGTTTCTTCCTTCTTCCCTGCTGATTCAGAATGTTTAAAACATCCCTTTCTGTTTATGTGCTTTAATTCTTCTCCTTCCACTGTGAAACAATTCTCATAACCTTTCTGCAAAGGTCCCATTTTTCACACCTTTCCCAGTTGCTGCTAGATCCCCTTTGAACTCTCTCACAGTGTCTGTCTGGAAAACTTTGCCAGGTTTTATAACCTCATTCTTGAGACCTAAAGGGATTTTGAGGACCCCCACCTGGGAACTCTGCAAAGCAAGACAGCAGAAGGCAGAAGGGAGCAGCTGCCATGGAACTGAGTCTTGTGACCTAATAAATCATCCCTAGTTGGTATGTAAATGTTACTGGACATAGTCTTAGCCTGGTCCATTTGTCAAGTGAAACATGAAGATGATTTAAACTGATAATTTAAACTACTGCGCACGCAAGGAGAGGTGTAGAGAGTTGTGAGGGCTTTACTGGTGAACAGATTGTAAGTTGACCTCGTTCACTGACAGCTGAGACATCTTAAAAAACTGCACTGGTTTAACCAGAAAAATAACTGCCATACCTTCCCAATGTGCATAGCATGTTCAAATTTGTGGAATATCTGAAGTAGTGCAGTGGAAAAGCAAGAGAGTTTTGAATGTTTGTATGGAAAACTGAGCTATGTCTTTTAGGCTTTTATCATTTTAAGAAAGCTTATTATTATTATTATTATTATTATTATTATTATTATTATTATTGGAGGAAGGAAGTTAAGGAGATCTGCCCATTTTATTTCATCCAAATAAAGCAAGATCTTTCTTTGAGATAGGATTTTATTCTCATAATAACTCTTGCACAAGACCAAAATCTGAGCAAGTTGTGAAATAAGAAGTAGTAAGAAAAAACACCAACACCATTTGGGCAATAAGATGCTGAAAGCATTGCTCCACAGACCTCAGTAAGTGATTTGTTTAACTGTGCATCGCTCAGGTACTCTGCTAGGAGACATCTGAGAATACTTTGTGTGGGTGAATCCAGAGGCCTACTGAAGAGCAGTAGGAAGTGCATGATGCAAACCAAATGAAGTGACACATTCTGTAGTGCACAAGCAGACAATCCCATTGTGTTTGATTGCATCTACTCAGAAGCCTCCTCATGAGCAGCCTAAGGAAGCAAGAGGCTGGGAAAGCAATTACATGGTGAGAAAAGATGACAATATGACACTGGATGTGTACAGGCAGAGAGCTGTGGAAAACATTCCTCATTGAAAGCTGGTCTTGATTTTTGGGTTTGATTACAGTTTTAAGAGGGTAAGCTGACATTAGACTTCCGAGATCAGATCTAACATATCAACCAGTTAAAGCAAAGCAGTTGGAACATAAGATTTTCAAACTGATTCTGAGTGTCTTTTCCAATAGTGAGTTTGACTGGATACCCACAAACTTGTTTTCAGCTGTCTTTGAGCTACCCTGGGGTTTGCTGCCTGAGCTCCAGCTGAGTGCCAAGTATAGCTCCTTTGCCTCTCTATCCTGTATCATATCTGCAAAGTCTGTATTTATACAGCCCAAACACCAGGAATATCCCCAATGGCACTAGCTTCTTGCTATAGGCTGAACTAGCTGCCTGTGTCTAGACAATCGATTCAAGCCTTTAGCTCTGGGGCAAGACCAAGCTCTGGCCTGTACCAGCAATAGTGTGGCCAGCAGGACCCGGCAGTGACCATCCCCTGTGTGGGGACTGCTGAGGCCACACCTCAAATCCTGGGGTCAGTTTTGGGACCCTCATGACAAGAAGGACACAGAAGTGCTGGAGCTTGTCCAGAGAAGTGCAACGGAGCTGGGGAAGGGTCTGAAGCACGAGTGTGATGAGGAGCAGCTGAGGGAGCTGGGGGGCTCAGCCTGGAGAAAAGGAGGCTCAGGGAGGACCTTCTCACTCTCTACAGCTCCCTGAAAGGATGGTGTAGCCTGGTCAGGGGGTTGTCTCCTCTAGCAAGTAACAAACAATTAGAAAAGAAAATGGTCTCAAGTTTTGCCAGGGTTTAGATTGGATACTGGGAAAATTTCTTCACTGAAAGAATACTGAAATATTTTGGGTTTAAATATCTAGAGTGGCAATTAAAGCACCCAAATAAATTTCTGGATCTTCACCTCAGTGGGCACCATTCTTTCCAAACAGGAAAGGAGCTTGATTTACGGGTGATAGGTCCATTTCAACAATTCAATTACTTGTCTGATGCCTATGGGACAGGGACAGATTAAAGAAAACACACACTCTTGAATCACATATGTGAGGCAAGAAACTTATGCTAAAGTCTGCTACTAAGTGTTTTCCAAGAGTAAACAACAATCAGTGAAAATGAGGGTTTGAAACTCTTCAAACTATGCTTCTTGTCAGAATTTTTTGTAGCAACATTTTAAAGTGAAAGGCAGTGGAGTAATAAAAGTTGTAAATATTATTTTAAAAAGCAATTTTTAAAAATTACAATGTAAGTACTCATGATGGAAGGAAATTCTACTACATAAAACATTTTTGAATTAAAACCTTACCTGATGAGTCTCTTCTAGAATTTCAAAAGATAACTACCATTATTTTATTTTATGTTCTTCCTGTGTCCCAGCACTAATTGATATTTTAAAACATGAAAATATTTATATAATTTATGTAGCCTATTTAATGTCTATTTTATTTTGGATTATTTTGCTTTGCTTAATTTAATGATAACCAGGAGGGATGTTATTTAGCATATGTTGAAATATTTCCTTATCTGCTCTAGAAAAAATATCATAAAAGCAAACTGAATGTAGCAATGACTTTTTTTTAGATTTTATTGTATGTGCTTTCTGCAATAGGAGTATCTGAATTAAAATTGAAGCTCTGGCCTTAAAAAGGAGACATTTGCCAACTACATATTTTTCAGAATTTCATAGAAAATTCTGGAAATATTAACTTTAATTTTGAGCTATAAAACTGGGGAGGAGATAAAAAAGGAAAGATTATGCGAACTCAGACTTCCATGAGCTGACCAGCTCTGTCCACATCTGACATCATCGGCAACTTTTACCATCTTTCTGGACACCTCTCCTGCCAAATCCCTTCCACTGCTTCAGTGCAGGGAACAGATGTCACAAGCTCTCTTTCCTGCTTCTCTATTCCTCACCTAATTTCATGAACCATTCTTGTTTTCCAAAGATTTGAAGAATAATTCAGAACAGAAGGAGCCTGTGGAGAATTCCAGTCCAGCTCCCTGACTGAAGCTGGGCCAACTTCAGTGTCAGAAGTAGTTGCTCAGGGCCTTGCCCTGATGAGTTTTGAAAGTCTCCAAGGACTTTCCAGAGTTCGACCTCTCTCATTATGAGGAATTTTTCCCTTATGTTTAACGTGAACTTCCCCAGCTGTAGCTCTCAGCAGTTGTATCTTGTGCCTTCAGTGAATGCTCCTGGGAGGAGCTGATGCGTTTCCTTGTAGCTGTCCATCCAGTAATGACAGAAGATTTCCCCTCAAGACTGTCTCTTCTCCAGGCTGAACAAGCCTAGTTCCTGCTTCTGGTTCGAATTTCATCCTGACCATTCCTTCCCCATTCTTCACTGTAAGGGTGACAGAGTACTACATTATGCTGTCCAGAGAGATAGTGGAGTCTCCTCCTCTGGAAATCTTTAAAACCCTCATGGACATGATCCTGTGCAATATGCTCTGGGTGAACCTGCTCTAGCAGGGGGTTTGGACTATATGATCTCCAGAGGTGCCTTGCAACCCTAACCATTCAGTGATTCTGTAATTTGGATTCCAGATTCCTGGTTTAGCTATTCTTATTCCCCTTCTCTTCTCCTCGTGCCATACCTCCAGCCTAGTTGCCCATTCCAAACCTTCTCCTCTTTGGTGGGTTTTCTACCTGAAAATGGAATTCTCTCCTTCACTGGTCTTCAAGACCAGAGACTCCCATCTCCACCCCCTTTTCTGGGAAAGTCAGGAACAGTAAAGGGGAATCTCTTCTACAGTCACTTTCCAGAATGTTTCTTCATAGAGCATACTTCTTATGAACTGGAAAATCATGAAGTCACAGAATGTTTTGGGTTGGACGGGACCTTAAAGAACACCTAGTTCCAGTCTCCTGCCATGGGCAGGGGCACCTTCCACTAGACCAGGTTGGTCCAAGCTCCATCCAACCTGGCCTTGAACAGTTCCATGGATAAGGCATCTACAGCTTCTTTGCAACCTGTGCCAGTGTTTTACCACATTCACAGTAAAGAATTTCTTCCTCATCTAAATCTCCATTATTTTATTTTAAAGCTGTTCCCCCTTCTCCATCACTATCTCCCGTTGTAAAAAGCCACTCTTCCTCTTTCTTACAAGTCCCCTTTAAGTATGGAAAGGCTGCAGTCAGGTCTCCCACGTGTCTCCCAAATGTGTGTCTGATGCGACAGCTGCTAAGAAGGGACCAGAGGAGGGAATCTGTGGAACTAACTTGGCTCTGCAACACAGCAGAACAGCCATGATCAATACCTTGGGAGAAAAGAGACTCAGTGTTGCAGGGTTGTTCCCTTATATTTACCAAAATTTTGCTTAATCCATGTTGCATCAGCCTCCAGATGTCTTTGCTTGTGAAAGAATGTAGCATAGCCTGATAGGACTTCTACAGAAAGTTCTTCCATGCGTTTTCAGTTTCTTCTTCCACCCATTTTGGTTTCATCCCATTTCCCTGATAACCGACACTTTTTCAGTTTGTTTCTCCACAGGCAAATAAGAGAGTACTGAATGACATGGGGAATAGATAGGGAGAGGAAATTCTCTGAGTTTCCAAAATATTAGGAGGCACTTACTGTCCTGTATACTAACCCATCATGGCTAGTTTAGGGCTAAGCAGGGTCCCAGCAGAGATCTGTGGCCAGAGACTGGTACCCTGCTAGGGTGTTATTTTGTCTTGGCTTTGAAGAAAAAAATCAAATTTCTGGAAACTGAGACTTGATTTTCCATGGATGACCAACATGAGTCATGACTTGCTGAGCTTGTAGGGACCCTCTCTGGGAGTGTTTCCAGTGCTTCCAGTAGTTACATCTACTTGATCCCACTACAGAGGATTGTTTCAGGAGGAAAACACAGCAAACTGTGGTAGGGAATGCTCAAGGGAGATCTATTGTTGTTCAGCATGGAGAAGAGAAGACTGCAGGGAGACCTCATTGCTGCCTTCCTGTACCTAAAGGGGTTTATGAGAAGGAGAGAGATGGACTTTTTATATGGGCAGATAGTAACAGGACAAGGAGGAATGTTTTTAAACTGAAGGAGGGGAGGTCTAGATTAAGTGTTAGGAATAAATTCTTGGTTGTGAGGTTGCCCAGAGAAGCTGTGGCTGCCCCGTGCCTGGAGGTGTTCAAGGGCAGGTTGGATGGGTCCCTGAGTTACCTGGTTTAGTAAGTGGCATCACTTCTCGTGGCATGGGAGTTGAAATGAGATGGTCTTTAAGGTGCTTTCCAACCCAAACCAGTTTAGGATTATGTGTTTCTATTGTCCTGTCTCATGCAAACAGCTGCAGATGATGCCTTAGGTTTTAACTTTCATATTTTTCAAATCCTATACTGCCTAGTGTGTAACTCTGAAGTTTCTTGTAGCCTGTTAAATTCTGCTCTCTCGTGCTAGGTGGACCTAACAAAGCCTCTCCATGCCTGCTCTTCAAGGACACTCAGACCATCCTAGGCCCAAAATGTGTAAAACAATATCTTAAGAGGGGGGTGAGCTTGGGGAAACTGCATCATTAACTGAAACTTTAATTGGAGAATTAACCCTGATACACAAATGAACCAAACCTATAAAAGTGTGAAGACCTCGTGACCTGTCGTCCATCTTGGGGTCCATCTTGGCAGTAGCCTCTGGCTCCCCAGGGGGTACCTTTGAAGGTCTTTCAAATAAATACCTACGTTTATTTCCTTACTCCTGTCTAGTCTCTGTTTTTAGGTGGCTTCTTCAGGTATCACAGAAAGGAAGACAATTGTTGCATGTGGCAACTTAAAGAAAACAGAGTTTGCACTGACTGCATAAATCCCAAATGCTCTAACAGTCAAAAGAGCCTGTATCATGCCTACTGTCCTGGTTCCACTGGGATAGGGTTATTATTCTGCTTTGTTAAACCATGACACCAACCTACTAGGACAATAGGCCTGACTGGTGAAAAGATGTGTAATGTCTGAGCAATGGCTACCTTTGATGTAGGATCAGGTACTTTAGCATTTGGGCTTGTTGCAGGCACAGTAACATGCAGGAGAGGCAAGAGGTGGGGCTGAGATCTACATACCCCTATTTTGAATAATTTCGAACAATGTAATGTAGAGCTCCCATTTTCCCCTGTTTTCCCTCTCTTTGTAAATTTATTCATATTTTCTTCCCCTCATGCTTCTCATCTCATCCAGAGTAAAAGAACTGGCTGAAGCAGGCTCATATCACTATTTGGTTGCTTATGCTGCTAACAGAAAAATCCAAATGAGCCATGCTGCACTTTACTTCTGAGACTTAGTCCTCAAAAAAACTGTTTCTGCTCCCAGGGAAGTCAATGGAAGTCTAATTAGTCCCAGATGTTTAGTACTAACAAGCACTTCCTTTTGGTAGAGCAAAGCAAAAGCAGTATTAAAACCATTAATTAAATAGGTTTGGCTCTGTCATCAGGTTATTAACTAATTCTAGTCATGGCAGCCAAGCTAATACTGCCTCTCACAGAAGGAGAAATAGTCTCGCCATGCTAGACATAAAAGCCATGAACTCAGTGTGTGGCAAATCAGTATCTGGGCACACAGCTTGGCTTTCTTTCACACCAAAGGAGAAGTTCACCATCTCCAGCATTGAGCTTCCAATTTATCCCTTGGATTGCTGTTTGTGCAAGCCTTCTCCTACAAGATTAAGGGCTTGAGCCAAAGGGTAGCATTGGCTTTCATAGATGTTAGATCAGGCCCTATTGCTGCTGATGGTTTGCTCAAATTCATAGCATCACAGAAATCACAAAATGGTTTGGTTTGGAAGGGACCTTAAAGATCATCTTGTTCCAATCCCCTGCCCTGGGCAGGGACACCTTCTGCTACACCAGATTGCTCCAAGCCCCATCCAATCTGGCCTTGAACACTTCCAGGGATGGGGCAGCCACAACATTTCTGGGCAACCTGTTTCAAACTCTTCCCTACATCTCCAGTACATCTCCTTATTCTCCACTGGTTGTACTCTAAAACATGGAGCAGCTGTCCCTGCTTCAGGACCACAAGGTAAAGGTCTAAGGTGAAGTCTGAACACCATAGAAAAACAGGAAGACATTTCTTTTAATCTGTGGAGCATTCCAAGCTGGTGCTTTAATATATCCACAGCCTTGTGCTTTTTACAAAATTCAAAGGTGTTTTTATTGTACAAAATTCCACAATGAAAGCCACCAGCCAGTTTCATATATAACTGCTTAAAAAATATAATTATACACCTTTTTTGTAGTGTGGTAATTTTGACATTCACTAGCTGGAAGAAATGGAAACTGAGCAGCAATTTGACTCTGAGTTATTTACCTGGACAGGTTTCAGTTTGACCTCTATTTCTCTTATGTGCCTGAATGGACAGTTCCTGGCATTAACAGAAGACCTGATATAGTTCCTTTTCAAAGTCACTGAACCCTGTTAGCAGGTCAGGCTCCCACCATCATGTTCCCTTCAAAAGAGTGAATTTTCTGTGAGAGTACAGGACATAACATTTGTCAGTGACAACTTCTAGCAACGCAACAGGCTAGTCATGTTAGGCCCAGCACAGAATGAGGATCTACAGAACTATTCCTGCAGCACATCCTCTAGACAATAATATAATTTTGGGGAAAGACAGTAGAAAGACAGATCCAAATAATGCCCCAGGACTGTGTTCCCTATGCATTATTTCACACTGGTATCTTCAAAACACCTTTTTGCAGTCTAACCTCCCATGACCCTTAAAAATAGATATATTATTCTTCTGCATTGAAATGCAACCATATGCAGTGATTTCCCAACACATTTTCTTAGAAATATAAACATTTCGGTTCAATGTTAGCTGGTTGAAGTTCATGCTCCAGGATTTTTTTTAAAAAAGCCTTCACCCCAGAGATTACTTTCTTCACATTAAACTCAGTTAAATATATATTGCACACAAGGGTCAAATTTCTCCTCTTTGAGTTAAACCGTGGATCTGCAAAACATGGCAAATTCATCTTCCAGTCCCCACAACCCAGACCAATGGTGCAAGTCAGGGGCACTTCAAAAGCATTTAAAATCTATAGACGAAAATCAAAGATGAGAATTTTACCCTTCATTTCTACACACTGTCAGTGTAGCACCTGATTTTTTCAGTTTCCAAGGCATTTTGTGTTCCTATGCTTTAAACTGATGGCTGAAGTTTTGCCTGCGGAAACAAAAAAATGACCCCACGCCAACGATGATCACAGATAAAACCAACACAAATGTTAATATAATAAGGAAATTGATTTTCTTCAGATCCTCTTTTTCACAGTCTTCTGGTCTGATGTTCCTGATGTGCATTTCATCCTGGTATCCAAAATTCTGAGTGTGCTGGCACATTAAATGCTCCACATTGGGGATCTGAACATTTTTGTTCTGGATCATTGATGAAAGCCAGATGTTTCCACAACAGTTGAGTGGGTTCCCAGTGAGATACAAGTTTTTAAGTGAATTTTCTAATGCTAAAATATTGCTGTTCTGTAATGTACTGAACCTATTGTTCCGTAGGTCCAGAACTTCTAGTGGAGAGTCACTACCCCACTTAGGCAGCCAGTTCAGCTGATTTTCAGAGAGGTTTAAATGTTTAAGATGACTAAAACAAGGCAAGTCAATATTTAAATCTATCAGGCTATTACCATGTAAATACAAACATTCCAGAGACTTTTCCAGACCTGATAATGCTTTAAGTTCTATTTTCAGTCCAGGGTTCATGGAGAGGTCCAAGACAACCAGAGAAGTCTTGTAGAAGCTGTATGCTGGTAGGATGTTCAGCATGTTGTCAGCTAGATACAAGTACTGAAGAGTAGGAGAATCAACAAATGATATACAACCACTTTCCTCTCCAGCAAGTCTTTGCTTAGCTAATCCTGAGTACATGCTGCAAAGGCTGATATTATTGCTCTGTAGATTAAGCAGTCTGAGGCTAGGAAGATTTGAGAAGATGTCAAACTGCAGGGTTTGAAGATAGTTGTTTTGAATATAAAGATCCTTCAAATTTGACAATGCACCAGCATCAAGGAGAAGGTTCTGCAAAGCATTGTAGCTCAAGTCAAGGACAGTTAAAGAGATCAATGCACTGTCATAACTTACTGCAAATGCCTGAAGACAGTTTTTACTGAGATTAAGGGTATGAAGGGACAACATTGATTCAAAGAACTCATCTGGAATGGATTTGATTTCATTATAACTTAAGTCTAAATATACAAGCTGGGATAAATACAGAAAACTTTTGTTTCTACTTTGCTTCTGATCACGAAGATGGAAAGAAGCATTTAGCCATTCATTTTCCACGGAGTCCATTTTATTATGAGGGGATTCAGCAGTGAGTTGGATTAAATTCTTTGATAAATTCAGAGTTACCAGCTTATTTACCTGAGGGAACACTGGGAAGTGAAACAGTTTGTTTTCACTCAGATCCAAACACCTTAAGCTATATTCATCATCTGATTTTGTGGTGTGGAAGGTCTCAATGCTGTTCCTGCTAAGGTCAAGTATCTCCAGCTGCCTGAGGTTAAAATCAGAGATGCAAGTAATTGAATTCTTTGAGAGATTGAGTTTGGACAGGCTCACTAGAGTCTCAAAAGCACCTTCTTCTATTTCCATGATGATGTTGCTCTGAAGATCTACCTCCACAAGGTTGGGAGATCCCCAAAACATCTTTTGTGATATCATTATAATACTGTTGTCTGCCAAGGAAAGATACTGCAGTGCTGGAGCTTCTTTAATGAAATACTCAGCCATCCCATTGTACAGACTGTTGTGGGACAAGTCCAGTATTTCCACCTTGGATAGGAGTCCAATCCCCTCTGTGCCATTTTGAGCAAGCTCATATAAGTGATTGTTGGCTAAATTTATTTCCAGCAAACTCGTCATGTGTGCAAAGACTCCAGGCGTGATGAAACTTATCTGGTTAGAGCTTAAGTCCAGACACTGAAGGGAAGTGTAAAATGATAATGACATTTCAGGAATGCTTTGAATCAAATTTCCAGACAGATCTATTTTGTTTACATTTGGATGGAGCTCATGAGGGATTTGGTGGAGGTTTTTGTTGTGGCAAAATGCCTGAGAGTTTGCCTGCCAGAAAAAGAGAGAAAAGGAGTTGTCACATGACAAATGTAAAACATCTTTGCATTAAATGTAAGAAAAGTAACATTCAGCATCCAGGCAGATGCTTCTTCTGAAGCACTGATCACTTTTTCTGAGCATTCAGACAGCAAGAGCAACAATCCCAATTAGCTTCTTTGCAGCTAACAGCACTCATTTCATTTTAAAGAGATTTCTGACTTCGAATAGTAGAGTTTTATCTGCATGTGACAACTACTAAAAGTTGTCGGGTTTGTACCTTCCTCCTGGACTCATTTGGACAGTCCCAAGTTTCTCTGCAATCAAGCACCATTTCCTCACTTTTATGCTGATGTTTAATTTTCTCACTTTCATCACTGTATTAGATATTGCAGACTCTACTTGCAGTAGTAAGCAATACTTGGAAGAGCTTCATTCTGTTGGCAAGATGGGTTCCAGAGTAAGGAGGTATAAAAACCTATAAGGATCCTGTAGCACAAATCCTGTCTCTCCTTCATAGTCACATGCTCAAATATGCCTTCCCTTAGCTATGGCTTAGTTAAGTAAGGCAGCTTTAACCAAAGGGGTCATTCAACAACTGAGACATTTCTGATGCCAATCTCCGAACTCATTCTGCTTTTATCTTCCATGTTTATCCTTTTCCTAAGGCAACAGTTCCCTTCTACTTGCATGGGGAGCATGCTTTATGAAACCACTCACACAAGACGCCTGTGATACAACACTGAAAACACAAATTATGTAAATTCAGTTTTTGAGAGGGAAAAAGATGTGATGTGCAGTGAGGGTCAGGCCTTTTCAGGCTAATTCTCAGCAGCAGGGTAGAGAAAAAAAAAACAAGCATCAAAGTCAAATCCATCTCCTGGATGCATCTGTTAACAGTTGCAGCTGTTAATTGCAGCTAGGACTGAGTTCTGTGTCCAGAGCAAAAATTGGTGTGGGTGTTCATAAGGAACACTGGAAACATGAACACGATCATCCTTACATAACCATCAGGTTCTATTTTGTTGTTAAGGAGAACATACAGCAGGAGGAAATGGAACGTGAAAGGCTTAGGCGGCATTTAATTTACCGGAGGAAAACTCTTGTTATTAATGTATTTGGATGTCTGGGTCATAGAAAGAACAAAAGAACAAAAGAATGAAAGAACGAATGAAAGGTAGATAAAAAAGAAAGAACAAAAGAAAGAATGAAAGATGAAAGAACAAAAGAATGAATGAAAGAAAGTGAGTTGAATCTTAACCTCTCTAGAGAAGCAGAATCCAGATTCCATGACGCAAAGCTTTTCAGACATCAAGAAAATATTAAATGTCAAAAAAATTAAATCCCATCTGTTTTATATGAACTTTGAGGTGAATGAAGTGGCAGATCTGTTTAGGAGAAGTGGGGCACTAGTCAGCATTTTGTGAATCTCTTTTGCATCCTCTGGGTTCTGGAGACCACATAAGAATGTGCCAGAGAAGTGCAAGTGCTCATCCAAACTGTAGATGTACACAAGCTGCTCCACAGTGCTATCCATGACACATTTTTCCCAAAGATCCCAAGTAAATTGACTATTAGAACCTAAACCCCTTCCTCTTTTCCCTCCAACTCACTCAAATCTCCCTCAGCTAGAAAACAAAAAAAAAAAAAAAAAAAAAAAAAAAAAATTAGGCAAAATAAAGGAAATTTCCTGGCTTCTCCCTGACAATATTTCTTTCCTGCAAAGTCACTGTACACTTTCTCATTTGGAGTTAAATTATGCCCAGAGTTGGCCTTATTTCCAAAGCATGAATAGCAGAGCAGGAAACATCTTCTTACTCATTTTTGGAAGAGGAAGAAGCCAGGAGGATACAAAAATCCAGAGTGAAAAAGCAGAAACTGCTTTGCCTCCTAAGGCAGATGCCAGGTTTCTTCTCACACTTTCAGCCAGATCCCAGCAAGTGCTGAGCACTCTCCATTGCCCCTGGGCACCTAGAGTCTTAGCAAAATCTTGATGCAACTCCTATCAATGCCAACAATCTGCTTTGCATTGAAGTTGATGGGGGAGAGGTCAGCCACCATTCACCATGCATGATTTGGCTTTTAATCTCCATCCACAGAACATTCCCAGTGATAAAAGGGAGTAATAAACTCTCTACCTCCCACTGTCTGCAGTTTGTTCCTATAACATTTCCCCTCTCGTTTTTCTTTTAAAACTTTCATTCCTTTTCACTGACTATTTTGATCCTCATTAAATTTCTTATCTTGTCTCTTCTGCACCATCTTTTCTCCCCCAAGGCTCAAATGCATGAACTTCTTTCTCATCAGGAGTAGGAAAAAAGATGAAGCGTGTCTCAGTGGGATGGAGCAAACAGCATCTGTTTGGTGTATCTCCTCTCCTCTCACCCCTTAGTCCAATGGGTTAGTAGCCTGCGACTGGAAAAGAGGTTTTTGTTAGTCTCATGTTCTGACTTCATCATCTCGGCAAGTGCTGCCACCAGTGTGTTTCAAGTCCATTGTCAAGAAGTACTGGAGGGTGAGGACCATTTGGTCCCATTAAGATGCTAGCAAAATAAATGACCCGACAGTTCAAAAGCTGGGCATCATTTGGTTTCTGACTCCAGTTCTTCACTGCTCAGCACTGGGTGGAAGTTGTCACCCACCTTAGTAAGAGCCCTACACAAAGGAGTTGGACTCAAGCCCACCCTTGAGTTCTCCTTTATCAATTCGTGAAAAATTGAATCAAGAATCTGGGCTGGAGCCACTTGGCACTGACCCGTACTTGCACAGTGTCCCTGACCATTCTTAGAAGAGCTGCCCAGGTAGAGGCTTAGCTGTCAAACACAATCAAACCTCAGCATTTTGTCTGGGTACCACACATCAGCTGACCTATGACATCTGGTTATGCATCTGTCATTGCATCACCTCAAGGCAAAGGTAAAATAGGATTTCCTAAGATCCCTTCCCTTCTATAAATTATTTGAAATCTCCTCCTTTGCCAATTAACACGAATTAGCAAAATCACCTTTTTTTGGGAGGTAAAATATGCTATAGTTGAAGCTTTGCCTATACTTGGAAAACGATGTGAGTTAGGAAGAATGGCCTGACATTTGATCTGTTCCTTGTTGTCTCACAAACTGACAGATGTGTCGTAACAGGATTAATCAGTGCAGTTCACCCCCATGTCAGGGGTCTGGTAGGGACTGCTTACTTCCTAAAATCTTTTCTATGAGGGTTTAATTCAGCAACAGAAGCACCTGTGGTGACTCAGAAAGCAGCCTCAAAAGGTTTCTGACTGTGAACCTCTTCCATGAGATTTGGGATTAAAGTTTCCACTTCTGAGCCTCTGTTATTCTAAAGGTGCGACCACAGGGAAAGTACAGTATAAAACAGTGAGGCTGTGATGTAATGTAGGACTATCAATGGACAGCTAATCAGCTAATCCAGTAGCTCCTTCTTTCTTTAAGCTGTGTTTGGATCCACACCAAATGCCCAGTGAAGGAAGGCAATCAGCATGGACATTAGCAATGCTGAGCTGTTGATTTACACCAGGTGAGTATCCTGGCCCCTGACTGCAGCGTGTTTTTGTCAGGGCTGATTTTATCCCAGCATAGTTGTGTTGGCGTGATGAAAGAAGTTTACAGTGGAGCAAACCGGAAGCAAACAAGTGTGTGTTTACTTCTCAGCAATCAGCCTGGTCTGTGACCCATCAAGAAATGGGATGAAACTGCTTGGATTATTGCGTGCCTCACCCAGCCTTCATGTGACTATGACACGGGACCCAGGCTGTTCTGTTTACAGTGGCTTCATCAGTGTTCCCTCTCCAGCCAAGGAACTGAGCTACCCAGTCACCTTCCCAAGATCTTTTTATATATACACTAGGTCTTAATTTCTCTGGAATTCAGGAAGTGTAGCAATATGGCAGGGTGGGCAGGAATGGAATGAGTCCCACAAGGGAGATGTGTACATCTAGCAAATAATTTTTTCCCTATTTTGGAAATTCTTGAGGATTTGTGTTGAACAACTTCAATGTTCAAGGGGGAAAAAAGTATTTTTAAACATCCTGGTGCAGTCAGAAGCACTTGGAGAGGGAAGGGAGAAAGTTCAGCTGTGAATATCATTTATAATATTGTACCAGGTGCTTGCAAAAATTCAAGGAGCAGATTTTGTACTGGAGCAAGAGTCTTCATCATTTCTCTTCCCTTCAGCAGAAGTCAGGTACAACTTCCCTGGCAGAAATGCTGCATCAGGTCAGAGGAGGTCAGTTCACTTGTTATTACAAAAGAGCTGATATAGAAGTATTTCACAGAAGATGCCTTAATTAAAGCACAAAGAACAACTGATAAAAAAGAGTTGATTTTAAGTCTAAGTTCTTTTTCTGTCTTAGCCACAGAAACTCTGTACAATCTTAGGGAAATAAATCAAATTTCTTTTAACCAGGTCCTCCTTAGAAAAAAAGCTGAGATAATTACCCTTCTTTGCACCCCCTCCTGCCCTTTGTGTGTTGTCATTATAACAAGGACACAGACTGATGACAGACTGTTAAGCATCCCCTCATCCTGCAAATCCCACCTCTGCCATCACAGGGAGCCTGCTTCTGGGGGTTTCCCTTCTCAGAGACTGTAGCTGCTTGTGCAATGCTTGTAACAAGGGGGTCTCAACCTCATTCGGGATCTCAAGGGGCCTAAGTACAGACACAGCCTTACCATTTCACAGGATGTCCCCTCTGAGGGTTGATAGTTCACCACTGCCAGGAAGAAAATGATGTACAGTTTCATGGCTCTGCAGGTAAAAATAATTATGGTTAGATTTTATATGGGACACAGTGGTCAACACATGCAAAAGCTGGCAGAAGGTCATCATCTAACATGAAGAAGGACAGAAGCAAAGCAATAAATTAAGCCACCTCTGAGCATACAGCACTAATGACCCACCTGTGTAGCTTTGCATCCGTTTCAGCCTGGTGGGAAGAGATTTATATGAGGACTTGAAAGGAAAGTCCAAAGCACTTCATGGGGTTTCCCCAGTGTGATTTCAGCTGCTGCCTAAATGATATCCAGGACACTCAATGGAGTCCAGATGTTCAAGCTGGGCAGGGTGTCTGGCATCATGGAGAAAGAAAACTACTGAGACCAAGTTATCGCCACACTCCCCATAGACACAGCTCAGACACTTTCAACTGGGCTGAAGTTTTGGGGTGCCATGTCCTGAGCAAAGCAAATGGGTGCCACTCAGAAACAACCAGAAGTGGGAACAGTTTTCATTTCCATCCACAACATTTTCTACTCCTCTTATCCCAGAGTGTCAAAGACATTTTACGTGTATATCCTCGTTAAGTTAATGCAAACAGCTTAAGGAATGGACAGAGATTTTTCATTTTCCAGGTACAGACAGTTTTTTAAACACATTTGACAGGACATCATAGAACCATATGTTCCACAGAATCACAGAATATGTAAAGTTGGAAGGAACCCACAAAGATCATTGAATCTAACTCCTGGTCCTGCACAGCACCACCCCCAAGAGTCACATCCTGACCCCAAGAGTGTCCAAATGCTTCTTGAACTTTCTCAGGCTTGGGTTGGAAAAGACTTTTAAAAGTCATCTGGTGCAATCCCCCTGCCATGGACAAGGACAGTTGCCTTACAAAGAGACATATAAAACAGAATGGATTTGGGTGAAACAGAGAATTCATAAGAGTTTAACTGTTTGGAAAGCACTCCATAAAAGAGCAGAGAATTGCAAAAGGAGCAAACAGCACTGGGAGGCCTGTCACTAGACAATGGGGGAAAAAGGGAACCAAAGCCAAGGGCAAGCA
>NW_008237619.1:1638836-1649351 GCF_000691975.1 Corvus brachyrhynchos
TCAAACAGCTCCAAATGCAACCCCAATCCCATGCACAAGTCACTGGCATCAATGTACTGTTGCTCAGTGGCTTCCAGCCACAGAGCATGGAAAAGCTGGAAACAAAGAGATGGGATCATTCCCAGCTGATGGAAGTCCCTCTGCTTAGTCACTTTGATGGATGCAGCTGATGGCCCTTGACAGCACTGACAATCACTGAACAGCAATGCCAAGCTCCTGATGGGAATCTGCCTGTTTCTCCCCTTCCCAACCAGAGAACAGAGCTGTGTATTAGGAATAGAGAAACTGGGGAGGATTAGACCACAGCTATTCTGTGTACAGTTTGCATATTCCTTCCATTTCACAAAAAAACCCTAGTGATGGATGATGATCTGTGACCCCAAGGGGAAAGAACAGGTCTCAGTAATGGGATCAGAAGTGTGTTCCTCCCCATTAAAACCAGACCAAGGATGTTAATTCTCTACCTTTGAATCAATGTTTGCAAAATATGCTGAAATCATCCTATGGAAGGAGGAATTGCTGGTGTCACCATCTATAATGTTTCTGTTGTCCCCCTCTGTTCTTCATTCCCCATGCTTAGAGCAGTTGGAACCTCCTCTAAGGAGGAGAAATTTATTTTTATCATTTGAGTATTAGTTTACTGAGGTGGCAATAAAAGACAAACATACCAATGATTACAAGGCTTTTCTCCAAGCCCTTAGAGGGAAATCCTTTCTGTTCAGACACAATGAATTAAGCTGAGAGTATGACCCTCAACAGGGCACCACCCTGAGGGACAGCATGTGGCCAATGTGCTCTGCAATGTCTGCCCTCGTCACACTGTCAGTGCAAAAAAAGTGTCTCTGCCTCTTAAATAATAAACCTGACACAATCCAGGGTCTTAACATACTTTGAAACTTCCTAAATTTTAGGTTTATAAAGCAGCTGGGAAATTTATTTGTTTGAACACAAAAAAATTATGTAATGGTTTGCTGTGTAAGGCAAATCTGTAATAAGCAAGGATGCTGTCCCTTGAGGTGTTTCTAAGGCTTTCCAAGGTGTCCCTCAAGGTGTCATATCCTGAAGCTCATCAAGGATGTGGTGCTCCCTTCCAGCATAAGACCACATAGACTGTCCTCACAGAACCATTTAGTTTGGAAAAGCCCTCTAAGACCCTCAACTCGAACCATTCTCCCAGCACTGCCAAGGCCACCACTATCCCATGTCCCCAAGTGCCACATCCACATGTCTGCTAAATCCCTGCAGGGATGGGGTTCCACCACTGCCCTGGGCAGCCTGTGTCAGTGCTTAACAACCATTGTGGTTAAGAAATTTTTCCTAATATCCAAACTAAAACTCCCCTGCCACAACCTGAAGCTACTTCGTCTTGACTTGTCATGGTACAGCTCAACCTCCTTGTTCATGGAGATTCCCTTCCTAGGGTAGTTTTCAGTTCAGCTGTCCAGCTGAGGAGCTTTTCCTGCCTAGCTTTTCTCTGAACAACCTTTAGATCCCTCTCAGCAACCTCTAGTGTGACACATCAGTGCATTCCCCTCCATTCTACCCTCTGGGCAGGTCTCAGCATCCCCCCACCCTCTCCCAGTGCCAAGTTCAGGGCTTACACAAGCCCTTGGTGTGAGAGAGGATGTCTACTGGCGCTAAACCCTTCCTGATCTCTCAATCCACAGCTTACAAAAACAGTTTGGGAGCAGCAGTGGCAACAACTCAACTTAAAGGAGATTTTATTGCTTTGAGGCTTTCCCAGAGTTGAAGCAGCTTCACGATCAGTGCCAGTTTGCTCCCACTGGCAGCTGTGATAGAAATCCTAGCATAACTGAGAGCAGGATTGAGCTCTGAACCCTATTTAAAGTCACAGCTTTCCATCATAGTACTTCAAAACCACCCAGTGCCAACCCCTGCTGAAAAATACAGGTGGTTTCAGTCAACATCACCCCCAAGGAGAATCAGTAATTTGGTAAAATAATTCTAGAAAAAGCATACCCTAACCATGTACACTTAACAAATAGGAAAGGCAGAGAAGGCAGAGAAGACCAGTAATTTGCCCCAAGACGCATTTCAAACCATGGAATAATAACAATTTATTCCCAGTTTCCACATCAGAACAATGTTTGCCTCCATCTCTATCACAATATTAATCTTGAAACTACTTCATAGATGTTGTTTGCAGCTAATAAAGGCAGAACTTTCCAGATTTCCCCCAAATGTAATTTTTGTTACTGCTTAGACAATTAACGGAGGTGCTGTCCTGTGCCAAGGAAAGTTAAATACAAGACAACACACAGAACACAAATCAAACTCCCCAGGGTCTGATCATTTTCCACACGAGACTTTTTCCTGTTAAGTTAGAGCCTTCAGGGGTAAAAAGAGTGACTATCTCACATTTACCTTGTTTCAAGGGTTTCTTGCATCCCCAAACACCGCTTATCATCTCTTTAAAAAGCATATCCAGCTCTTCAAAATCAATTCAGTCCTGGTATCGATGCAATTATTCTTCAGCTTCATGTTCACCCATTCTAGACACCTAGAGGCTCACTCATAACTTCAGAATGAAGGCATTTTCAGGGAAATAACCTTATTTGGGACAGTGTCTGCTTTAAATTATGTTGCTTGTCTTCCTCTCCACTCCTCTCCGGGCTCTTGCTGGGTCCTAGCCACCGCTGTTCTCCAGACAGAGTCGGCTACTGTGCAACATCCTGAAGCCCTTCCTTGGGGCAGGCATTGAGAAACGGGGATTTTTGCCAAAGGAACTATCAGGATCAGGCTGTGGGTTTTCTCAAGAGAATAAGTAACTTATTGGCAATGCCATTGTTTGGCTGTGTGCGTGGGGCATGACAGTGTGTTTACTTTCGGGTTTTGTGTCTGCAAGTTGCATTCCTGGAGGGTTGTAATCTCCTGCACCTAAACCTCTCTCTGCATCTTTAGGGAAACAGTGCTTGGGGATTAAATGTTTAAAATTCATGGCTGATAAATATAAACCCCAGAATCTGGAAACCTGTTCTGGAAGAAATAACTTTTTCTTTTTGCAGTCATCCCACTAATGAGAGTGTGACTGCAGTCTGCTGTCAGAACAGGGGTCCATTGCTGGCTACAACACACTTGATGGGTTTTCATAGCATGAGGCAGGATTTAGGGATAAAGGCCTCAATAAAGACCTTTTCAGATAAGCTGCAGAATTTTTGGTTGTGAGTACATAGTGCTGAATATACTGGATCTGCTGGGAAGAATTCCCACTGCAAAGGGGTGCTTTTGTCATGCAGAAGATGATTTCAAATTGCCCAAGTTCAGCTTTTTATTTATTATTTTGTGCTGCCCTCTAGAGCTGAAGTAGCTGGTTTCCTCATTTCCTTTTGCTAATTAAGTCTTGCTTCAGGAAAACCCTCCTCTACATAGATTTCCCTGCTGTTTTCTCCCAGAGACACAAGCCTGAACTGCCACAACACACTTTTCCCATGGTTGAAATAATGTGCCAAAGAGCTGGGCTCTTAGTTTGCTTGGTAATGCATCCTGAAATTAGAGGTATAAATCACAGAATTATAGAAACCCAGAATGGCTTGGATTGGAAAGACCTTAAAGTTCATCTAGTTCCAGCCCTCCTGCCATCAGCAGGGACACCTTTCAACTAGACCAGGTTTCTTGTCTAGCTATAAAAATACTATGACAAGGTGACAGGGGAGGGCATGATTAGGTGCAATGGACAGAAAAACACACATTAAGCTCTCAGGAGAATTGTCCACCAGTGAGATTATCACAACCTCAGACAAGTTCCCCTTCACTGGGCTCTCATCAGATTAGTTTTGATCACCTTCCCCCAAGCATGTCATGTCTTGAGCTTTACTTGCAGTGCTGTTTTTCGCTTCATCCCTTTGGCACGGTCCCTGGAGTCAAGCTCTCCATTTGCAATCCCCTTCGGGTAAGAAGGAAGCTCATGTTGAAACTGGGGACCACTGTGATATCCAGAGATTTAAATGCCTTTTGGATGCTCTGGGTTTAGAGTTTGTCTTGTCAGCAGTGTGCAGTAGCACTTGAAAAGCACAGACACCTTTGCAAGGCAAACCTCAAATACTGATTTGAAGTACAAGGTATCATGCCTCTAATTAAGAGCAGTGAGTGGCCAGGATGATGGCAGCTTACAGTTTTTCTACACCTGGATATTCAGAGCACTTTAGGAAGTTTGGATTTATAGGAATAAAAATAGCAGACATTTTGGTTCTGCTTTTTAAAAAGCCAGCTCTGTTCCTCAAGCTGTTTTACTGACTAACCAGGCAGCTGTGCCAGCTGAACTGTAAAGAAGAGCCTGGACAGAAACAAATGCCAAAGCAGGAGGGAAGGGCATGCACTGATTCTACTGCTCAGGGCTTTGCTTCAATAAAAACACATTCTTGGAGGACACCAGCTACACTGGGAAAGATCAGTGTGATCCCTGCCTTCTTTGTCCTTTCCCAAAGGGGATCTGGCAGCAAACAGTTTCAAAGCCTCCAACACATTTGGCTGATTTCCCAAACTTTCAATATTTTTGGCTTTGGGCTACCCAGCCGTTTACACCTTAAAGTGGTGTTGAAACATTAGCATGGTATTGGCTTGGTAAGACATGTCTGCAGGGCAAATGTCACCTGCATCAGTCAGAGACTGGATCATAGAATCATAGAATGGCCACATTTGGAAGTGACCTTGAAGATCATCCAAGCCCCCTGCCATGGGCAGGGACACCTTCCACTAGCCCAGGTTGCTCAGAGCCCCAGCCAGCCTCATCTCCATCATGCAGATTGGAGAATCAAGCTTTTTTGCCCACAAAATAGCAAGGGCTGTGCCATCCCAGTGATGCCAAAGGGTTTGCACCTGCAACTCTGTGAAATCCTGATTTTCCAGTGGTGTATCAGCAGTCACCTCCTACTCAGTTTCTGTCAATGTCAGTTGAATTTCACCCTCTGTCACCTGAAGTGAGGGGCACCTCATCAGACCTCTCCTCTCCTCCAAATCCTTTCCCCAGCATGGCCCAGAGCAAGAAGCAAAAGCAAATCCTAGCTGCTGGCTCTCACCAGTCAGTCTGTAAACTGCTGCAGGTTCCCAAGGGTTTCAGAGAAACCAGAAAACGTCTTGACAATTTTGTGTCTTTAGTCTCCAGACCTTTTGGAGTCCGTCCATCCATAATGCTGCTGCTTTCTAAGGCACTGCTTTTGGTTGAATCCTGTGTCAAGCTCTATGAATCAAAATCTCCAGAGAAGTAAATGAAACAAGTTCCTGCCTTAGAAAGTGGGTCTGAACTGCAAACACAGGAGTGGGACAAGTCTTGCTCCCTTTTGGCTAGAATAGCTCCCTGGTGATTCATCCCACAAGGGAGTTGGAGACAACATTAATATCAACCCTATTAAAAAATAAATAGTCAATGCCGCCCTCAGCCACAGGCTGAGGCACAGCTCCAGCTCCTGACACTCTACAGCATCTCCAGAAACTGATTCTCCTGGGTTTGTTTTGCTCCTGCAATCTTCACTGTGCTTGGCATCTCACAGGCAGATGCAGCCCCCAGTCTTTCTGGTGTCAAGTCCACATATCAAAATAGAGACTCCTCCATCTCTTGTAAACCCAGCAAGGCTTTTCTCCTGTCTTTTGAAGCTGCTGCCTTCCTTCTCTTTCTGTCCTCTCTCCATGTGCATCTTTATCATGTGTTCAGCCAACAGCATTTCCCCACAAAAATTAACATTTCCAGTTATTGACGTTTTAGCCAGGTTCCCTATTTTATTCACCTTTTGTCCTCCTAATCTCTCCAGGAAAGAAAATGTAAATGAATAAAAACTGAATGAAACCCACAAGCCTGGAGAATTTGTGAGTGAGGGGATGGGCTAAGGGACAGAGGGAGATGGGAAAGTGAAAACTCTTACATCAGCAAAAAGTGACATGTACTGGCATTTGCAGATTAAACTATCTAACCATGAAACACTCTCCCTGGAGAACAAAATTCACATTCAGAAACCAAACCAGAATATTTTCTCACCAGTTTATAAAATAATTTTTAAATTCAGCAATATTACTTTTTATAGACAGTGTGGTCAGTATTTGGGAAAGGGTGTACTCATTTTATAAGATCCAGTAGGAGACAAAATGAGGTGAGGAAAATCATTTCTGATAGATTTGATTTACATAATACTGATATCCCTCCTTGAATCCATCCATCACTGTATTAGTAAAAGGCCAAGCACTGATACAGTAACTAAGACATAATCATCTGCTTTAAAAAGAGATGACTGGTTGTAAATTTTTGTTCTTGAAAACTAGAGGATTTCAGCATTTTAGAGTAATATGTTTATTTTAAAGTTTAAATTATTACATCTTAGTAGAAAACCCATATTATCACTGTTGTGCAGAGCCAAATTATTGCTTCTATTTAAGAGAAGCATATTTGTCTTTTATCAAAAATACTTTTATCCAAATTACAACTGGGCTTAGCCTTAGAAAATTTACTGTGACTTTTATATAAACTGTGATTTTCTAAAACTTTATTACTTCCAAATATTGCCTAAATGTTCATTTTCATGATAACAGCCCAGATGCAGCAAACCCCTCTCTGTAAATCATCATCCACCCAAGGTGACATTCAAGCTGTCAGGATCTTAAGAGCAGCAAAATAACCCTGCCATCTCACACCTCATGGTCCAACAGGGAGAGCTCAATGACAGCAGTGATAGGAAGAAGAGCAGAGGAGCCAAATAGCATTTTGCCTATTTTACTCAGGGACTGTGTGATTTGCCCAAGGCTATATTAGGATTCAGGGTCGGAAAGTTGGGTGAGTGGCATTTAATTGGTGTATAATGCTGATCTCTGCAGCACTCCTGGTTCAGAAGGCTATAATGCAGTAACAGCATAAATAGACTGAAGTCCTGAGAAGAAAGAAAAAACCAATCATCTCTCCATCTTCTATTCCTGCAAACATGGAGAATAATAACAAAGACAGTGTATGACAACTGTATTGTTACAAACTAACTGGTGCCTCCTTAATGTAAATGATCTAACTCACACAGTGCAAGTCCCTGATGGATTAAATATACAACTGGGTGGATAGAGCCATCTACACAGCATGTTTAGCCAGTTCCTCAGCCTATTCATAAACACAGAACATTTTATTTATACAGTACCTTCCTCATCTGTGTTAGTTTTAAAGGCTGCAGCTCAAAGTCACCAGAGCTCTCATCTCTCCCGCAGTTGAAAGCGCAATTTTCCAGCAGGCTCCCGGGTTCACACACGTCTCCACATACCTGCTCTGTGGCTGGAGGAGGAGAAGGTTTCGTCTCTGCTTGCAGCCTTTTTTTCCCTGACTCTCCCAGCAGCCTTTCCAGCGCAAGCTGAGGAAGAGTTTCCTTGGGGAAGTTGTACCTCTGTTGCATGCCAGCTGACTAAAACTCTGCAAGCGCCGAGAGAAGTTTGAAGTCACAGGGAAAAAAAAATACTCCCCATAGACTAGTCCTTGAATTCATTCCTTTGCAGTCATGAGCTCTTGTATATTCCCAGGCTCCCCAGAGCATGTGAATACATACCTCCGTAACAGTTTTAAAATGTGTGTGTCCTCTGCGCTTCTTTTTCTTTTCCATTTTGTTCATTCAGGCTTGGCTTATTTCCTGCAGCCTCTCAGCTGGTAATTATGCTTGTCTCGTATTGACACATGAAACATTCTGTGAATACCACAAAAAATCCCCTCCACAGGCTTTGGGGACACGTGCTTGTCTCTCAAGTCATCCGTGCCTGTCCCACAGCTGTCAGCCTGGAGATTCTCAGGGGCTGAGGTAAATCAGGGGCACTGAGCTGGCTACAAAGCTTACATTTCAAGTCCATGCAGGATGAGGTGCGTAGGAAAAGGGTATACAGGAGTAGAGGAAGCACATCGTCTTTGATGTCCCAGCAGGTCAGCTGCGTCTCCATGGCACTGCAGTGGGATGGCCAAACACACCCTTGGGGGAAAGGATAAATTCAATTTAATGCTTGAATGGGTAATAACATAAATACTTTCTAAAAAGGGCTGTGGGATGAATTTTGCTTTCTTTACTTTGGGTGCAAAGCTCCCTTCTATTTCAGTTGCAATGCTTTTGTGTAAGTTGGTGGGGGACTTGCACGTTGTCTGTGTTGTCTACATCTGCTTAGACATGCTCCGATATCTGGGCAGGTGTTCACTGGCTCTGCATGATCGTTTGCAGCACTGTAAACCTCTGACAGGGTTTTGCCAGCTCTTCAGTGGATGTCTTAGGACCAAACTGAGTCTTGGCTTCACCAGCCAGGATAAGACCTCCCCATGGCCACCCAGCTGAGGAGCTCCCACGGGCACCAGGGATCAAAGAAAACATCCCAGGGACCACCACAAACCTCCCACCTTCTCCCCTGCATGTACGAGGATCACCTCAACTGAGTGATCTCCCTCAGAGGAGAGGTTTGCCTTCAGCATCATATGTTTTATCCCCTTTTCACTTAGATATGCAACAATGGCCAAGAATTTTCATTTTAAAAAATGAGGTGCTGGCTGCCTTCTCCCAGACAGCATCAATTCTGTCCTGCTTTCCTGGATTTGCTTATTAAAATCAGGTAAAAACTATGTCATTTTATACCATGTGCCAAACAGCTTTGTAAATTCTGCTAAACATTTGCAGGCTCCAGCTTTTGCTTCTCTGCAACAGGTTCGTTCTCTGTAGCACACCAGGTCCTGTGAGTCAGAGTTACTTCAGACCTGCACCATACTGGGAGATTCAAAATGAAAAAAATCTACAAATGTGAAAAATGTGGTTTGTTAAATATCTCAGTAAATACACCTTGCTCATGCTGTTGCAATAAGATTGCAACAAGACTAATCCATTTAATAGCAACATGTACATAATGGTAATGAAGGAAACAATAACGGTTTTATTACTGCCTTGGCTATTGCTCATGTACAGGTGTAGCTGTATATGCATATTTTTTATTATTGTTGTGGTTGTCGTTGTTGTTACTATTATTATTATGGGCCAAAACTCAGCCCACAGTAGCTTATTTGGACAGATTGACAAAGGGAGTTCACCAAGGAACAAGGATATATTGTATCCCCTTCCTGTCACCACACCAGGACAACCTGATGGCCAACTTGATGTCACAGTAGCCAAGCCTGGAGGATGACTGCAGACCTTCTTCTTAGAGATGGAGGTACAATTGTACTTCCCAGGCGATGCATGGCTAGCTAATAGGAAAATAGTCCATCACAGAAAGGATAGGAAGGCTCCCAACATGAAATTTCGGAGTATATGGAAGCAGAAGGAATAATTCCCACAGATCCTGCTACTGTTAGACTCCATCTCTGGTGTGTGGGCAGCGGAAACTTGGGTCAACCTATGGTTTATTCCCAGTGACACCTGAGTGCAGATGGCTTTTCCAGTTACATCTCTCCCACTAAAGATCACTCCCAGGGAGTGATCCCTGGCCTGATCCGCACAAACTTTGCCCTTCTCTAGGGCAAGTTGGACATGTCCAGGTGTGTAACACTCCATTATCTACCTCTGGATGGTGACCCCAGAGCCCTGACATCATTGTTTCACTTTCTTTTAGAGTGCCCTGAGTAACATGGGGACAGTGTGCAAAGCTGCTCTAGAATAGTGTAGGAGGACTGTGCGGAGCAGAAGCAGCCGAACCTGATCCAGGCCCTGAAGAAAACCCAAGGACTACACGCAACTTGGAGAGGACAATCTGGCTTGGTGGGGAAGGGTGCCCACGGAAGACCTAACCCCCAATGTGGTTGATGTGAGGAGCCGGGTTATCTGACAGCATTGATGTATCCATGCATACCCCATGAAAGAACCTGAGGACCCCAGGAGGGACACCTCACCCTGCAAACTTGTAGGATCTTGCCTCCAAAACTTCTTACAAGCACCAGTCCTGCAGTAATTTCTGCTGGTACTAGGGCAGCAGGATGTGGCAACTGGCAAATGCCACTTCAAAACAAAAAGGCCACAGGTCAGTGCTGGTCACACAAAGTCAACCCTCACCATCTCCTGCCCCTCCAAGTCTCATGGGATTCCCACTCTTCCATAGTAGAGGTGAACAGGCTTGGTTGGTGGGGCTGGCATGAAGACAAGCAGAAGTGCATGAACAGAAAGCAAAATTCCCAGCTGCTGAGAAGCTCCAAGACATCGCTGCCACTACAAGTGTCATTATCTTGAACTAATGTTAGCCCAGTTGCTTTCTAGAAATTATATTAAAGAAGGAAAAAGATAAGAAGAAAAATAAGACAAAAGAGAGAAGACATGAAGAAAAGAACTGGCAGTTTTTAATCACTTGCAAAAGATTAGAGGTTGACCATGTGCTCACCTCACACTTAAAATAGGTTCTATCATGTCAACAGGATGACCAACTCTAATTATAAATTACACTTCCCAAGACTAAACAAGGTTTAATATTTATGCTTTCTTTCCTCCTGCTCCGATTATAGCTTGTTCTTTTTGAAAAAAAAAACCAAAACACGAGGAACAAGAGGTCCAAGAGCTTTGCTCTGGCCCCTTTTTCTATTCCTGC
>NW_008237619.1:1649393-1662912 GCF_000691975.1 Corvus brachyrhynchos
TGTTGAGGGAAGTTTGACGCTGGGAATATGATGATGCGTCACATGCTGGGATTTTGGCTTGTCTTGGTGCTGATGCTTGTGGTGAGCGGAACAGGGAAGTTGTCCTGGTCAGCTGTGACTCCTGTCCCTTATCTGTCTCATCGTATGTTACCTGCAGGTCTCAGGTACTGTGTCTTCAGCTGAACTTGAAGAAGAAGCTGCTCTTGGCATCTCCCTGGACTAGACTTGGCTCAGTCCCCTCTGGTCCCAGCCATAATCTTCCTCAGGGCCACCTCACCTTGGGCCATGAAGACATTGACCTTGCAAGATGCAGACAGCTCCATGTACAACTGCAAAAGAGACATACCTTAGCTAGCTCCAAATCAGCCAGCAGTGACTAAAGTAGCTGTGAAATTCATCCCAAAAGCAGGGTAAAAACACGTGTCCAGTTCTCCTGGGGCACTTCACACTCACCCAGCCAGATATGACCAGCTATGAAGCAGTCAGCTGCGCCCATGTTATGAATCAGTGATTCGAAGGATAAGCACAATCCTGGGCATAGTTCTGGCTCATCTTGTCACTTTTAGGTGACAGGGTCCCCAGGCACTGCTTGATGCCCTAGCGGGCAATGACAAAAAATTGAACAAGAATGAAACGTTCATGGTGCTCAAGACATTTGTGGAGTGCTTACGAATGTTGTACATCACTTGAAGTGGCAGATATTGTGGAAACTCCTGGTGTAAGTAGGCACTACTGCAGGATAAAGATGAGGTGGTTTTGGTGATAAGGGTCTTCTGCAGACTGAGAGACCACAGAAAATAATACAAATAAGTTGGGAAGGAAACATTTCCCCAGATGTGGGGGTTGCTGGGGCATGCAGCAGTGAGGCAGTAAGGGAAAAGGGAGAGGAAAAAAATGTGGGCAAAACTCCCAGATAAGTAAGCTCATATCACAGGAGCTTCAGAGTCTCATAACTTTGGGAGGGTTGAAATGGGACAAATGGAATTTGTGTTTGAATTGTGAGGGGCCAAAACTGTCTCCAGGGCCCTCTGATTTTATTTCCCATCCCCTGTGGACCTCAGACATACACCATTGCCCAGCAAGACTTTGAGGTATGGCTTGCAGTTGCCAGGTCTTGAGAAGATGGAAATAAGGACAGAGAGCTCCTGCCTCGCTTGCACTTGCCCTGCCAGCTCAGATGGTTGGAGGTAGCCTGCATCCAACCCAGATTTCAGGTGTTTCTGTCCTCTACTATCTGCCCACCACTTTTTCTGCCCACTACAATCTCCAGGGACATCTTCTAGCCTGTGTTTGAACATCCCAAAGCTTAATCAGGAGGTTCAGGAAACTGTACTCCATGGAACAAATCTGGTTTATCCTGAAATGCAAACCAAATGAGACTGATGTGGTTTCTATTGCAAATATTTCTCATAACTCTGCTCTATCACTGCAATAGCAGGAGGATCTATGAATCAGGTGGTGCCAAACAAGCAGCGGAACAGTTTTCTCTGTTGTCTGTGCTAAAGGGGTTAAAGATCATGTTTCACTCTAAACCTCCTGTTCCATTTAAAGTGTGAAATGTCATCCATTCTTCCTTCTCTTGGTATCCTTTCAGGTGGGGAAATTGATGTCAGTCATGTCTGGCATTTTCAGTCCCTGCTATTGACTCAGACCTTACAAAAATCAGTTTAAACTATCAAACACCATTGAAATAAGCAATTTTCCCTTCTTGCTGCCCCTTCTTTCTACCTCTTTAGCTAGGTGATGACTTACTGGAGGGAAGCTATAGTGAAAGGATTACTGTCATTCTATGTACAAGGGCTTGAAGCTGATGATGACACAGGTAATTTTCAGATCATGCAGAAAAGGATTTCACCATGGTTGAGAGTGTGATTTTGCTCCTTCTATGTTTTTTTTAGGCAAGCACTGAAAACAAAAGAAGTTTGCAATCATAATGCTAGGGAGAGAAGAAATTGGTTAGAAATGCTCTATTTTTGTCATGTTCCTTAAACCCTTTGATCCTTCCCATAACAAGCCCTTGTTCCATCACTATGTCACCACTTTATTTATAGCTCACAGGTGTGTTATTTCCAAAACGTCTCTGCTTCCCGCACAGTATGTTAGCTTTTCTTGAAGAATATAATTTCCACCCCCAATGACATCTTTTGAAATTTTTTCCATAGAGAAAAAGGATTGAAACCCTGACTTAAACCCTGAGCATGGTCCTTGTTGTGCAGACAGTCTGTCATGACAGTCCCTGTGTGCTCTGCTTCAGATGAACATACTGCAGGAGGAGAAAAGTATCTGTGCCATCTAACAACCCCTTTGGACCAAAGAATGAAGCTAGGGATACACTGCAAGACATAGGGGAATGCTGGAGTTATTTCTGTGGACTGAGAAATCAGACATAGGGCAACAATCTGAAGGAAACAATCCTACTCATCTGATTTTTACAAACACTGAAACCTAATTTGCTGCTGAATATCTTCTAGATTTCAGAGGTGGGATGCACTCAGCAAAAACTTCAGACCCAGTGCACAGTCTACTTTTCCACTAGGAAGTTTAGTGCACTGGAATGGTGAAATATGGGGAACACAGAAGCACAGATAATTATGCTCAAATATGTATCACCAGCTCCCTGACAGGTAGAAGAGGTAATGGCAGCAGCTTTGAAGAGCTGAGTAAATTCCTGGTCTCCTTTTTCTCTTAGAAATTTGTAACCCCAGAATGATGTCATAGGTGAAAAAGATGTAATACCTCTGATCAAACATAGACATGTACAGGGTTGGTATCTATTAAAGGACCCACTGATTCTGATATCCTCCACAGCTCATGGAGGAAAATAGAAGCCTTTCTTGCTTGTGATTCATCTCATTCTCCAGCAGATGAGTCACCCACGAGGAGCTCCAACTTTCTCCTGTGAACAAGGGAGTGGTGAATGACTAACACAGATTCAAAATTAAGGGAAATGAGTCCCTCTTGTAGTCAGGAAACAGAAAATTTGGGGATTTTTTTTTTTTTTTTTTTGCTGGTTGTGGGTGTACCTCCTGCTGGTGTAAATCCCAGCTTTTCAGCCCAGGTTGGACATATCAATTCCTTAAAATAATTTCCAGGTTTCCTTGAGAGAAGCCAGTTGGGATGATATTTCTGGAATGTGTTGCAAATGTTTTAAGTGATTCTGCCATTCTGTTGTTGCTTTGAGGGTCTGACATCCATCATCCCACTGAGCAAAGCCCTGAACAGAATTCCTCCATGAAAAGCCTCAGTACCCCTGTAAATCATGTCCTCATATAAAAATTAAAAGATCTTTGTTAAGAAATTGGGATACAGTTTCTGGAGTTAGACTGTACACCCCTTTTCCTCCTCAGGTCAAAGGCACTGTGTTTTAGACAATGATCCTTACAGATCTCATGACCTCTCTAGAAGGTCTGTCTATGCCATATCATAAGTATGTCCTGGATGAAGGGGTGCGCTTCTCTGGATTTGCTTTCTGGCATTAAGATTACTGTATTTTTATCCTCTCCATATAATGAATTAAAAGAAGAGAAGCTCTTCTTTGCTCATTGGACATTCTCAAAAGGTCTCTCTTGCTGATAGCACACTTCACAATTTAATGGATGAAATCAGCTGTTCCCAGGACCCATGACTATGAGAATGGACAAACCTATCCTTGCTATGTTTAGATCTCGGTCATTTTCAGCTCTCAGGTAAGATATGCTTGATAAGAGACTAGTCCTTCTACTGCACATAAGTGAATACCCATTTATGCCTGATGGAAAGTTCGTAGACGTACAGCTCCTACTGACCTCTCCCTTTCTCCAGACACACACATACCAACCCCCTGCCATCCATGAGAGAGATTTTAGCCACAGCACCGAGGAAGTTTCTCACCTTTCACTTTTGACATTTCTTGTGATTAACCCATGATGAACCACTCTTAGCTCAGTCCATTTCTTCCTTGAAAAATGCAGAGAATTTCGAAACAAATAAACAAAACCAAAAATAGCCATCAAACTGTGCCCTATGAGGTTGTTGTATGGGTTGAGATTCAGGATAAAAACTTTTTAGAAGGGCCTGTTGCACTAGAAAAAGGGGTAATGGTTTTAAATTAAAAGATGGATGATTTAGTTTAGATATTAAGAAAATGTTTTTTATAACGAGGTTGGTGAAACACTGGCACAGGTTGCCCAGAGAAGCTGTGGTTGCCACATCCCTGGAAGTGCTCAAGGCCAGGCTGGACAGGGCTCTGAGCAACCTGGTCTAGTTGAAGATGTCCCTGCTCATTTTAGGGGGAGTGAACTAGATGACTTTGGTTCCTTTCAAACCAAACTATTCTATGATTCTATAATAAGAAAGTCATTGGAGATGATTAAAGAAAACAGTAGTGATATTTTCTGGCTACTGAATGATTCGCTCATTCACATGTGCACAGAAAAACTGATTTTCATATTCTTTGCCTGCCCTCTCGTGGTAAATGGGTGCTGATTAAGTGTATGCAGGCATATCTATTTCCATGTACACATATGAATATATATGTATGCGCCGACATATACAGCAAAAAACACTTTCGTCAGATTTGTACCTTGCGTTTGATGTTACAGAAGTGAGCAGTAGTTAATTGTTTCATGGGCTGTAGCTGTTCTTTTTAATGCTGAAGGTTTTCCTGTGATTGGTTAAAATCTAGTTCAGATAAAATATTTTGGCATGAAAATAATAGGAGTATAGTGAAATATTTGTTCCAGCTTAGAGAGGACAGGGAGGTCTCTGTGTGTCACTTTTCTCTCTATAAATAAACTCTGCTGAAACTGAGTGAGCTGTACAAAATCAAGAGCAAAATATTTCTCTCATTCTTATGGCAAATACAGGGTAGCATAAAAACAACTGCCGCAGCAGGGATGTGCCTTTTCCTACACAATGCCAGTATGGGATAGCAGAGGGGCACAGAAAGTGAAAGCTTGGAGAAGATACATTCATTCAAGGGGGCGGGGGGTTATTTTCAAGTAATTTTCGACTCATTTCCCCTTGTAGCTGCAAAGAGCAGAGGGATTTGCCATGCAGCCCTTCATATCTCCTAGAAATGTGTCCAGCACCAGGGCGTGAGGTACTGAGGATAAATGTGTCCAACACTGCAAGTCCCATGACTTACATAAATATCAGAGGTATTGCCTAAATATAGTGTTCCAGCCTTTTCTCTTCAGATGACCTATTACAGTGAGAAGGGCAGCAAAGGTGATATTCATATTGATGGACTTTGTCTATGTCCAGAGGAAAGTGAACAAGAGTAACTTCTCATCAACACCTTAATTTGCCACTCAGTGAATTTATTATCATCCTGATTATATATTTACTTGGGATTTTGTTTTGAAGCCATGTACAGGGATCACCACACTGTCTCTGGACTCGCATAGCCTTAGGCAACATGGAGATTACGTCCATAATCCCAAGATCCCCAGGGAGCATAGTCACAAGATGAAGCCTGCCAGAGTTGGAAAAGTGTTCAGACAACACTCTCAGGCACATGGTGGGGTTCTTGGGATGGTCCTGTGCAGGGCTAGGAGATGGACTTAATGATCCATGTGGGTCCCTTCCAGCTCAGGATATTCTGTGATTCTAATCTATGATTCCATATTGTCCAAACCCACAATTTATGGCACACTGTCCAGTGACTGGGGCAGTACTTTTTTGTCTTTCTGTGGTGACTGCATCTGAACAGGTCCCCAGTTCTTGAGTGCTGGATTCACCTGTTAAATTGCTACCACCAGCGGTCCCTAGCCCAACAAGCACCATCCTAAACAATCTGGTGTCTGGAGCCACGGATATTCCAAACATGTAATTTGGGTGTTTGGAAGGGGAAGGAAGTTTATCAGCCAGCTCCAGTGTCAGGGAAAGGTATCAGGCAGATGGCATTTAATCACAAAGGCACCTCCAATGCTTTCTGAGGAGCATCCATTTGTGCTTTTCCTTTTCCGAATCCACAGAAGCAACATGCAAGGCTTGTTCCTATCATTGCTTAGGGCCTCCTGTTGTTCCAGATATGAGGAATGCTAGAGACCTCTCAGGATGTGAAACCTACTGTCCCATCACAACGGGAGGACTTCCTGTCTGGAGAGATTCTTCACTCATTTTCTTTCTACCTGCCCATTCTCTGCTGGCTGGGCACATGCAGACAAGAGTGCCTGGGTGTGCAAGCAAGGCAGGTTCATCCTAACTAAATGAAGACCTTTTTGTCTTCTAACCTCACCTCAGGTCAGGGCATTATTGTTATGTTTCCTGTCCCTCTCCACACACACAGACACCAGTGTGCACAGTCAGCAGTCTTCATAATATCAGCCACAAGGAAAAAGCTACAGCAGCAGGAGTAAAGAGGAGAAGATTTTCAGGCTGATCCCTCCCCTCCATAGTGCGAGAAATGGAGATCCTGGGACCACTCTACAAACAGGACCTGAGGCTTGAACCCATCAGGAGTAGGGGGTCATACTTCCCTCTTGTTCTGGCTGTGTTGCAGTCAACCAGAGCAATCTCAATGACATCTCTCCATGAATAACCTCTGGCACCTTATTTGGATAACAACCAACAGTTATTCCCCCCAGTGCTTTCTATGTGATGGCAGTGTTCAGGGAGCCAGAGTTACAGAGTTGGCCAGGCGGACAATCACCTCCACAGGGAGCCCACATAAGTAGGTTAAACAAAAGCTTTATTTCCATATGGTGTTCTCGGGATATGGTGCCAAAGTTTCACAGACAACTCAAAAAATGGATTGGCAAGGAGTGTTTGCGCTTCTGTGATGCTTCTTTTTGCGAACCGCCACAAGTCACATGTGTTTGCATGTTCAGAGCCAAGCCTGAACTTCCTTTAAAATCAGAACTGTTTAGATTAACAGATTTTAGATTTGTCCTTTAAAGCAATAATGTACCAAAGCAGAGTTCACATGCAAGGGAGTATACCTCTGTGGAGAAGGACCTTGAGGTCCTGGTGGACAGTATGCTGTCCCTGAGCCAGCAGTGCCCTGAGGGCCACAGAGGCCAATGGGTGCATTGGGGTGCACTGGCCAATGGGCCAATAGGGCAATCCCAGGGTGCATTAGGAAGAGGAAGTATTGCCTGCAGGTCAAGGGAGGTGATCCTGCCCCTCTGCTCAGCCATATCTGGAGTTTTGGGCTCTTCTGGACAAGAGAGACATGGAGCTCCTGGAGCAGGTCCAGCAGAGGTTACAGAGGTGATGAGGGGACTGGAGCATTTCTCTTACAAACAAAGGCTGAGGGAGCTGGGCCTGTTCAGCCTCAAGAAGAGATGACTGAGAGGGCCCTCATCCATGTCTGTCAGTGACAGGGAGCGGTCAGAGTACGGACCAGGCTCTGCTTGGTGGTGCCCAGCAATGGGGCAAGAGGCAACAGGCAGAAACTGATGCCCAGGAAGTTCCTTCTGATCATGAGGAAGAACTTCTTATCTGTGCAGTGACCGAGCACTAGAACAGATCATCCAGAGAGGGTGTGGAGTCTCCCTCACTCAAGATATTCCAGAACAGTCTGGAGACACAACCCTGTGCCATGTGCTCTGGGATGACCCTGCTTGAGGAGAGAGGTTGGACCAGATGACCCACTGTGGTGCCTTCCAACGTGGCCCATTCTGTAATTCTGTGTGTAAGCAAATTCTGCAGCTGAGACAGGGCTGTGTGTTATGGACTGTGTGTATGGACTGGGGAATGAGAGGCTGGAGAGCAGCTGTAGAAAAGGACCTGGGGCTCCTGGTCCATGGCCAGTTGAACGTAGTCAGCAGTGCCCTGGCAGCCAGGAGGGACATCCATGTCGTGGGGGGCATCAGGCACAGCATCGCCAGCTGGGCAAGGGAGGGGATTGAAGTTTTGGGCACCACGAGAAAGATATTAAACTGTTACAGTTCAAAGGAGGGCAGTGAAGGTGGTGAAGGGCCTTGAGGGGAAGCCGTGTGAAGAGTGACTGAGGTCTCTTGGTCTGTTCAGCCTGGAGGAGACTGAGGAGAGACCTCACTACAATCTTCAACATCCTCATGAAGGGCTGCAGAGGGGCAGTCATCAATCTCCTCCCTCTTGTGACCAGTGAGACTCAAGGGAATGGCATGAAGCTGAGTCATGGCAGGTTTAGGTTTGATATCAAGAAAAAGTTTTTCACTCAGGGTGGTCGGGCACTAAACAGGCTCCCAGGGAATGGTCATGGCCCCAAAGCTGCCAGAGCTCAAGGACTGTTTGGACAACACTCTCAGGCACATGGTGGGATTTTTGGGGTGTCCTGCACAGGGCCAGGAGTTGGACTTGAGTGGATCCCTTCCAACTCAGGATATTCTGTGATTCTATGATCTACAGCACCAGACTCATAGTCCATGGTTTAAGTCATCCAGTACTACAGCAGAAGAAATATTCAATAAACCACGGTTATTAAAGACATTAATTTCAGTCCATCTGCAAACAGATACCATTCTGTAGTGTTCAGACGTTGCTCCTGGTGAGTGAAGACCTCAAGGATGAAGCTTCAGCCATGCAGAGTCAGTTTGCTGCCTTCTCTTCCTGCCCACAGTTTTTTGACTAGAGTGGAGAAAGTTTAGTTGGTTTCCTGCAGCATTTCAAGATTTTGAAATGTTATTTCAGTTCCAGCGTTGCTTTGGAATCAGTGACTGTGATAGCCCAGAAGACAGGTAGCTGAGGTGGTCTGGCAAACAAACTTTGACACCCAGACCATTTTCCACTTGAAAACTGCAGAACATCCACAGCTGGGTAAATTTGAACAATAGCAAAAAAAGCTTTAGTGCTTAATAAATATTGAATTTCAACCAAGTGGAATTTCAAGCATCGTATTGTGGCATTCAGGGCATCAGGCCTATGTGGATATAATATATTTCAGCATTGGTCCTTGGCCCTGTATCTGTTTTGACTGAATGAACTCATGGAAGCTTCTGCTTCTCCCATGCAAGGCACCTGCCATGACCAACTCACATCAGTTCACACATCCAATTTGGCCACCTTGAGCACTCTTGCCAGGCCCTGCAGCCCCTCATTTGTCATGGGACCTGCCTAATCACTCTCCCAACTTCTCCCTGGGACTGACCTGGAAACAAGAGGTCTAAGAATGAGGAGAGGATCTGCCTGGCTGATGCTGTATGCTGCAGAGGGGAAGGATACCCTATATCAGCTCCGCTAAGGGAGAAACAGTAGATTTTCATGCTGCAGTTGTACTTCTTTAGCCTTGGAAAACAACTGCTTCCATGAAACCATCTGAAATCTTGTGTGCATGGAGCTGGCCCCTGAAGGCAACTGTCCCGTTTCAGCACTGTGATTTAACCCAGTCCCCTGTCTCTGACCAGCCCTCAGCAAACTCCTGTAAGATGCCCGAAACTTGGCCTGCCTCCAGCTTATCATCCTCTCCAGCAGCCGATGGAGACTTGGTCCTTGGTGGGAGCGTTGAGGCCTTGGGGCTGGGGACATGGCACAAGCCCAAGTAGCCAGAGTTCATACACCAATCATAGCAATGCAGCAACTGCTGTACACACACATCTCTAGGATCTCTTTTCTGTCTGGGTTTTAGCAAAAGTTCTGTTGGGCCTCTGGATTTTCATCTGACAGGGACACCCAGACATGCCATAAGTCAAAAACCACCTGAGTTAATCTTCTGTGGCACAAATGTTCTCAAACACAGAAGCATCCAGTGAACAGTTATTCAATATCACCCTGAAGATGAGTTGATAAACACTCTTCTTTTTCTGGCTGGGTTTGTTCCTCTTCCTGTTTTCTCCAGCATATTCACGATCTTTCCCAGACTGAACACGTGCTATACATCTACATTCTCCTTTATCCTACCTCTCCTGTTGTGGCCTGTTTTCTCACCTCCCCTTTCATTACCTACCTGGTCACATCTAGATTTTTATGAAGATTAAAGCTAAAAAAAGAAATTACCAAACTCTTCTGCATTCCCTGCATCCTCCTGTGCCTGTTCTTCTTTCTTGCTGAGCAGTGAATGAAGCTCTTCTTCATCCTCCTCCCTTCATTCTGCCTGTGGCTCCCCTGCACACAGCAGCCTCTGCTTTTCCATCAGCATCCTGCTCCCTTGTGTTATCCCTCCAGGCTGAGTCTCCTCATATTCTCTTCTCTCTGATGCTCTGGTGGTCAAGGACTTGTGCAGCCCCTCCACTCCTCTCCAGGCAGGCCCCGTGTTTCTCTGGGCTGCCAGCATTTCCCATTGTCGTGGTTTCAGCTGGGACAGAGTCGATTTTCTTCCCAGTACCTGGCAATGTGCTGGGGTTTGGATTATGACAATAATGTTGAGAACACATGGACATTTTTGTTCAGTAGCGCTTACTCTAAATCAAGGACTTTTCCATGTCCTGTGTTCTGCCAGTGAGGAGCTGCACAAGGAGCTGGGAGGGAGCATGGCCCAGACAGCTGACCCAAACTGGCCAGAGTGATATTCCATATGTCATGAGTTGACACTGGCCAGATGCCAGGCACTCACAAAAGCCACTCACTCACTCCCCTGCTGCAGCTGGACAGAGGAGAGAAAATTTAAAGAAGGGTTCATAAGTTGAGATAAGGACTAGGAGAGATAGCTCACTAAATACCATCAAGGGCAAAACAGGCTCAGCTTTGAGATATAATGAGAATTTATTATTAACAAAATCAGAGCAGGATAATGAGAAGTAAAACAAGCCCTTAAAAACATCTTCCACCCAATCTTCCCTCCTTCCCAGCTCTGCTGCCTACCCCAGCAGCACAAGGGGACAGGGGTTTTGGTCAGTTCATCACCTGTGGCTTCTCCCACTGCTCTGGGAGAGGAATCGTTCCTCTGCTGCACCGTGTGGTCCGTCCAACAGGAGACAGTTCTCCATGAACTTCTCTGACGTGGCTCCATCTCACGAGCAGCAGCTCTCTGAGAACTGCTGCAGCATGAGTTCCTCCCATGGGCAGACAGTCCTCCCAAAACTGCTGTAGCATGGGTCACTCTTCCATGGGGTATAGTCCTTCAAGGACAGGCTGCTCCAGCATGGGAGCAGGGCCCCACTCTCCACGGGTCTCCCATGGGGTCACAGCCTCCTCCCATGCATCCACCCGGTCTGATGTGGGTCTCCTCCACGGACTGTGGGTGGATCTCTGTATCCCTGTGGATCTCCATGGGCTGCAAGGGGGCAGGTGCCTCACCACAGGCTGCACCACAGCTTGCAGAGGAATCTCAGCTTCGGCACCTAGAGCACCTCCTGTCCCTCCTTCTGCACCAACCTTGGTGTCTGCACAGATGTTTGTCTCACATATTCTCACTCTGCTCCTCTCTGACTGGAATTAAAACTGCGCCCCAACCTTTGTTTTGATTTCTTCTCAAATATGTTATCACAGAGGCGTTACCACCATCTCTAATTGGCCCAGCTTTGGCCAGTGGCATGTCCATCTTCAGAGCCATCAGGGATTGGCTCTACCAGATGTTGTGGAAGCTTCTAGCAGCTTCTCACAGAAGCCACCTCTGTGGCCCCCCACTATCAAAATGCAGGCTGTGTAAATCCAATACACCGTACCACAGAACATCACGTTCAGTATATAAACTGGGGCAGTCAGCCAGGAGGGGACAGTCATTGCTCAGGGACAGGCTGGGCATCAGTCAGCAGGTGGTGAGTAATTGTCCTGTGTATCACTTATCTGTCTGGGGCTCTCATGATTAGTATTGTTGTTTTTATCACTATTATCATTATTAATAATATTATATTTTACTTTGTTTCAATTATTAAACTCTTCTTATGTCAACCCACAAAAAGTTTCCTTTTTCTGATTCACCACACCATCCAGCCTGGGAGGGAGAGGAAGAGAGTTTCTTCTGAATCCTCATGCTCCAGCTTCATTCCCACTGAAACTGGCATTGGTATGTTTTCTCTGGCAAACCCTTGTTGAAGCTGAAAATGAGAGCTCTGTTTTAAACATGACATCTCTCAAAAACAAGCCTCATCCACACTCTCTTTCTCTCAGCAAGTTGCAGAGAACCGGGAAAGCCACGTGCCTTCAGCTCCTCACCTCACCACACATGCGGAACAATGAGGTGGTGATGCCATTCCCAGGCTCTGGGAAAAATGGCAGAGGGTTTGAACAGCGAGATGGGCAGCCAGGACACACACCCAGGCTGGGGAGCACCCCGGGGGGAAGGAACCAGCATCAGCTTTCATGGCTGTCTTCTCCATCGCACAGTCTCAGAATCACAGAATGAACTAGGCTGGAAAAGACCTTTGAAATCATCAAGTCCAACCTATGACCTAACACCTCCTCATCAACTAAACCATGGCACTGAGTGCCATGTCCAGTCTTTTTTTAAACACATCCAGGGATGGTGACTCCACCACCTCCCTGGGCAGACGATTCCAGTGCCCAATCACTCTTTCAGTGAAGAATTTTTTCCCAATATCTAACCTAAACTTCCCCTGGCGCAGCTTAAGACTGTGTCCTCTCGTTCTGTCAGTGGTTGCCTGGGAGAAGAGACCAACCCCCACCTGGCTACAACCACCTTTCAGGGAGTTTTAGAGAGTGATAAGGTCTCCCCTGAGCCTCCTCTTTTCCAGGCTAAACAGCCCCAGCTCCCTCAGCCGTTCTTCATAGGGCTTATGTTCCAGGTCCTTCACCAGCCTTGTTGCCTTTCTCTGGACATGTTGAAGCATCTCAATGTCCTTCCTAAATAGAGGGGCCCAGAACTGGACGCAGTACTCAGGGTGCAGTCTCAGCAGCGCTGAGTACAGGGGAAGAATGACTTCGATGGTCCTGCTGGTCACGCTAGTCCTGATACATACCAGGATGCTATCGGCCTTCTTGGCCATATGGGCATACTGCTGGCATCAAGTATATCTTGATCCCCAGGTCCCTTGCTGCTCTCGCCCTCCTTGATCTCCAGGCCCCCCCCAGCTTTCCATTTCCCTCCCCCCCAACCCCCAGGTCCCCAGCAGATCTATACCACCTTCAACCCCTTTGTCCCCTGGTCACCCTCAACTCCCTGAACCCCAGTCACACCCCATTGCCTTCGACCTTGGGGTCCCCAGCTGCCCTCCATCACTTCTGTGGGGGGTGAGTGTTTTGGGGTAAAACCAGATGGATTTGGGGTCACTCACCTTCACTGGAAACCAGGACAGTTCCAGATCCCCTATAGGCTCTGCCCAGCTGTGGGGGTTGCAAAGCATTGTGGGTATCACCCCCTACTTTGGGGTACGGCCAGTCTGAGGAGGTGGGGGCATCTCAGCTGCTATATTGGGGTGCTGAGGGAATGGGGGGTCTCCAGGGTGTCAAGCAGCTGCAGGGGAGGGACAGGAGGGTTTGGTGGACTCCCCATGCAATTGGGGGGCCCCCACCCCAAATTTGTGGTTCCCCCCTTACCTGACTACCTGGCCACAGAGCTGCTGACCAGGGTGAGGAGTGACTGGAAGGGAGGGAGAAATTTGGGGGGACCACCCATGAGGAAGGGGGCTAGGAAGGAGGTAGAGAGGAGGTCTAAGGGGTGGAGAACACACTAAAAATTTGGGGAGCCCTCACCTGTATTTGTGGGGGAGGTGACACA
>NW_008237619.1:1662961-1663979 GCF_000691975.1 Corvus brachyrhynchos
GGGGGGGGGGTGTGGGGGGTGTGGGGGAGGGGGGGATTTGGGGTGCGCATCTCCATGTTCTCCCGGTGAAGTGAATCCATCTCCCTGGGAAGGGGGTGATGGGGAGTGGGGACCCCCCAACATACCAGCTGAGAGGGGTGGTCTAGGACCATCTCACTCTGCAACACAGAGGGGGCAGAGTCAGTGATAGGTGTGGAGCTTCATCCCCTCATCATCCTTATCCTCCTCACCTGGGGATTTTGAGGGGAAAAAAAAGGCTTTAAATTGAGGGGGAAACCTCCTTTACTACCTTTTTCTGTGTTTCAGTTGAGGGGAATCTTCCTTTATTTGTGATTTTAAGGGTTTAAATGAGGAAAAGCTACTTTTTCCCTTATATTAAAGGTTTCAATTGACAGGGAATCCCAATTTTCTATTATTTTATAGTTTATATGGAATGGGAAAGCCTTTTAGGGGTTTAAATCAAAGGCTAATCCTCCTTTTTCATCATTTTGAGGGTTAAATGGAGGGTGAATCCCCATTTTCCCTCATTTTTAAAAGATTTAAATTGAGAGAAACCTCTTTATGTCCCTCTTTAAAATTTACATCAAGAACCCTCCATTTTAAGGGATATTCTCAGAACATCTATATTTCTAGTCCCTCACACCTTCATGAGGGAAAAAGATGTCAAAAAGCTGCAAAAACAGTGTTTTTTGAGGGAAAAATGGTGGTGGGAGGGGGAAAAATTTGGGCCACTAAATTGAGTGAAGAGTTCAATTTTCCCTCCTTCTGGGGTTTAAACTGAGGTGGGATACTCAATTTTCACCATTTTAAGGGTTTAAATTGAAGGGAAATCCCCCTTTTCCATCATCTGAGAGATTAGAATTCAGAGGAAACCCTCTTCTTTATTATTTTAGGGGCTTAAATTAATGCAGCATGGTGGTGAGGGTGAAAGGGATCTAAAATGGTAGGAAATGTGAACCTGTTGTGATGACCAAGAGGGGTGTCTCACCCAAATCCAGGGGGTCCCTATGGCACTATG
>NW_008237619.1:1664028-1679691 GCF_000691975.1 Corvus brachyrhynchos
TTCCTCAAATGTGGGGGGAGGTGGCTGGGGTGGCCTGGGGGAATGTGGGTGATGGAAGGGGGTAGAGGGAGTTTGGAAGGGTCTTGGGTGGCAAAAGGGCATTTTGAGAGGACACTGAGTGGTTTTGGGGGAGTCTCCAAGAGTGTGAGGGAGGTTAGGAGGGGCAGTGGGACCTGGAGGGGATGTGAGTGATGGAGTCTTGGGGTGGACTTGGGGGTGCACTGAGGGTTTTTCAGGAGAGGGGAGGAGGATGATGGGGCAGACTGCCATGGGAAGATGGGGGGGGGGGCGGGGGTCCTGGGTGCAGGAGAGCCCAGCCAGAGTCATGACACGAACACCGATACTATTTGAGCATTGTGCTCCCCTTTTATTGTTCCGTTACACCAAGTTATACTTTGCAAAGTTCACGCCCCTTTCCCACGAGAAAGCCTCTAAGCAGCGGGGGAGCTGACCAGTGTATACCTTTTCCCAAGGCTGTTCAAGGCTGCCGGCTAGCAGGTGCCTTGCAAGCCTATCTTCAGCCTGAGGCCCCGTCAGGGGTACTTCTGCAACAGCCCTGGGATGCCCAAGCTCTCCTGGGGTATCCTATGCCCCTGTTCCACAAGGAATCCCTCTACAGGAAGAGGCTTTAGCTTTTGGGGGTGGGGGGGTTGCCTGGGCACACCTACTGGAAGGGAAGGGCTGATCCAAGTGGGTCTCTCAAGGACCAATGGTGAGATCATCTCCCAGAGATTTGGGGGAGCACTTTGTACCTGGATATGGAGATTGTGCATATCTCAATGGAGATGCCGAGGGATGAGCCGTGTGCCAAAGAGGAGCGCAGGGGAGGGGTGCAGTGCACCAGTGAGGTGAGTCTGTGGGGTAGCAGGGAAGAAGCAGCTGGTCCCCTATTCCCCTTTGTGGCCCTTGCCCCACTGGACCTTTGGGTCCCCACTGTCTTCTATCTTCAGGTCCTGCCTCTGCCCTGGACCCTGGCGTCAAGGCTGGTCAAGGGAGTTGAGTGCAGTCTGGGTATCTTGGGGTTGAGGGCAGCCAAGGGCAACTGGGGACCCCAGAGTGGAGGGCAGCTGGGGACCCCAGGGTCCAGGGTGGACATGGGACCCAAAGGTCAAGGGTGATGGAGGGTGGCTGAGGACCCTGGGATCAAGGGCAGCTGGGGACCTGGAGTCAAGTGTGGCAGAGGGTGGTCTGGGGGCCAGGGTTTGAGGGTGGCTGCCAGACTTGGAGGTTGAGGGCAACCAAAGAACCCACGTCACAGGCAACCTAGGGACCTGGGGATTGAGGGTACACGAGGGTCAAGGCGATGGCAGAACTCGTGGGTCAAGGGTGGCTGAGAACCCTGGAATTGTGAGAGGCCAAGGGACTCTGGGGTCAAGGGCTGCTAGGGGACTCAGTGGTCGAAGGTGGTGAGGACCCAGGGATCAAGGGCAGCCAAAGGTCATGGGTGGCTGCAGAACCCAAGGGCACCACATGGAGAGCCACTTTGTGATGTTTGTTTTGATGCACCCACTGGTGGCTTTATTGGATGTCCCTGGAGTCACAGTGCAAAATTCGGGAATTTAGGTTGCCCAGAGAGGTGGTAGATACTCCATGCCTAGAAATATTCAAGGCCAGTTTGCACAGGACTTGGAGCACCTTGGTCTAGTGGAAGGTGTCCCTGCCTATGAAAAGTGTCCTGCTCATGGCAGGGGTCTTGGAATGAGATGAGCTTTAGAAGTCCTTTCCAACCCAAACCATGCTGTGATTCTCTGATTTACACTAGATATTGGGAAGAAATTCTTCCCTGTAAGGATGGTGAGGCACAGGTTGCCCAAAGAAGCGGTGGCTGTCCCATCCCTGGAAGTGTTGATGTGCCAGGGGGTGGCAGTGTTAGAGCACAGAAGGAGGAGATTTCTCCATGCAAGTCGGGAGCCTGTGAAGTCCTGGAGCTGGAATGACCGAAGATGTGAACATCCTGTATCCTACAGCCCAGCAGCTCTCCAGAGCGTGCTGGGCTTCCAGCTGAATTTTATTTGTATGCATATCTCTGGGCAAAATGAGGAAATTAAAAAACAATTACTTTAACTGAAAAATTTTAGCTAAGCAAAAGGAAAAATGAAACACCAAGTTTTGGGTTACCACTGCTCACAGATTTGTATGAGCTGGAATCTCCCACACCTGCACCTTGAGTGGGTCCTATGGCTTCCCATCAGCCTCAGTTTCCCCATCTACCCAGCCTGGGCTCTTCAGATGAGTTGACTCATGAATCAACACACTGACACCAACCTCTCAACCTCCACCAACTCCCTAGAAAACCTCCAGCCCTGCCTATAAATTTGGGGCTGCTCACCTGAACAGCATCCTGGAGGTTGTGTGCATGAGCTGCACAAGACTGTGTGTTTGGGAATCACCAAGTCCTTCACCCCTTTGTAACAGGACGCCATGTGCCTGGTGCAAAGAAAAAACACAAGGACAATGGGGGAAAGAGGGTGTTATTGTTGTCCTGACCCTGTACCTCTCTCAGTTTTTGGTTTTGCGACTTGAGCTCTGGGGGTGATTTATATAAAATTCACATGCTGTAGGGCAATGCATTTTTATGGCATCCAAATACAGATTAGATCCAGCCATGATACCATATTCATAGCATATCCATTTATTAATCTGCCCTTATTCCACTATTTTATTAAGAATTGATTGTGCACACTTGGTAAAACTGGGGAGCTGAAGAGTGATTCCAAGTGTTTTATCTCCATAAAAAGAAATGAGCATTTTCCTACCCAAACTTTTGAAATTCAAAATCAATGGTATGTTAAGTACTTTTTTTAAACTGGGGCAAGCTGGGATCATTATTCCTGAGGCATTTGTTTGGTCCTATATGGCATCATGCCCAGCTCTAGTAGGGAGCAGTGTGGAGGGGAAGAAGAAAAGATGAATGCAGAGCTGACATTTAAACTCCCCTCTAACCCCACACCCCCTCCCCCCAAGGTAAGAGAAGGGGATGCTGTACAAAATCAGTAAAGGAATCTACTCAATGAGAGAACAGGGGTCTGAGCAACCTGGTCGGGTGGAAGATGTCCCTGCTCATGGCAGCAGGTTAGACTAGATGACGTTTAACGGCCCCTTCTAACCCAGACCATTCTGTGATTCTATGTTTTTTTGGTTCTGTGATTCTAGGAATAGTTAAAAACAGACATGCAGACATGTTATTTTAATTTTAAGTAAAAATTAAATAAAGACAGTAAAAGTTAATTCAGATAGCATCAATGTAAGGATTTTTTTTTACATAAATTAATGCTTCACTGAATCTTTTCTCTTTAACTCCAGCACCTATGTGAAAATGAAAGTATTTCCCAGCAAGTCATAATTAGGAGAATGAAAACCCCTGCTGTACCCTGGGACATCCACAGAACACAGGGGTGTTCATGAGTTTATTTACAGCTGGACAAAAAAAATGGCTCCAGGATGATGCACCGCATCTGCAAAGCAGCCTGAAGTGTAACCTTTCTCTACAGCCCAAGTCCCCTGGAGCTCCTTCACGTGGCAGAGCTGCAAAATAAAATAGAGTTGAAAGGATTTAATCTCATTAGAAGTCCCACTGCATGCTCTCTAAGACCCAGGCTACCTGATGCTCAGGCTCCCTGAGGCTTCAGCATGCTCTAGCCCTAGCTGTGCATGGGGCTTGTCCCTGGATATTAATTATTATGAAAAACATTCCTAAAACTCCAAAGCTCTCCAAGTCACTGAGAGATCAATTTGCACTGTTTTTACTGGTATTGCCACCCAAGTGTAAAAATTAGTATTTCAAAACAAACATGTTTGGAAATACAGCTTCTCCCAAATGTTACAGGAAAGATTTTTTAATATGAGTGTCCAGGGACTCACCATGAGGGGCACCATGTCCACTTGGATGAAATCAGAAATTCAAGTGGGAAATTGCTCCAACAATCATAGGTGTATCAGTTTTGCATGGCCTGGTTTTTGGTAGCAGGGGGGGAAGCTGCTGGAAGCTTCCACCATGTCTGGCAGAGCCTATCCCTGATGGCTCTGAAGATGGACATGCCGCTGGCCAAGGCTGGGCCAATTAGAGATGGTGGTAACCCCTCTGTGATAACACACTTAAGAAGAAAATCAAAACAAAGTGGGGCACAGTTTTTTTCAGAGAAGAGGAGGAGGTGAGAACATGTGAGGGAAACATGGAGACACCAAGGTCAGTGGAGAAGGAGGGGCAGGAGGTGCTCCAGACACTGGAGCCGCGATTCCTCTGCAGGCCGGGGTGCAGCCCCTTGGGATCCACAGGGGATGCAGAGATCCACCCACAGCCCATGGGGGAGGTGCCCACGCCTGAGTAGGTGGATGCCTGGAAGATGCTGTGATCCAATGGGAGACCTGGTGGAGAGAGGGCCCCTGCTTCCAGGCTGGAGCAGACCTGTCTGTGGAGGACTGCACCTCATGGAAGAGTGACCAACACCACAGAAGTTTTGGGAGGACTGTCTGCCCATGGGAGGGACTCACGTTGCAGCAGTTCTGGGAGGACTGCTGCTCGTGAGATTGGAACCACACTGGAGAAGTTCACAGAGAACTGTCTCCTGTGGGAAGGGACCCCATGGCATAGCAGGGGAAGGACTCCTCCCCCTGAGTAGCAGAAGAAAACCACGGGTGACAAACTGACCAAAACCCCCACACCCTGTCTCCCTGCGCTGTCGGTGGGAAGCAGGGAGGGGTTCGGGGGCAGAAAAGGTGTTTTTAATGGCTCATTTTACTTCTCATTATCCTCCTCTGACTCTGTTAGTAATAAATTCACTTTGTACCTTTAAGTTGAGCCTGTTTCGGCCTTGGTTTTTCTCTCCTCCCAGTCCTTATCTCAACTCATGAGCCCTTCATTAATTTTTCTCTCCTCTGCCCAGCTGTGGCAGGGGAGGGTGAGCGAGCGACTTTCATGGGTGACTGGCATTGGGCCAGTGTCAAACAATGACAATAGGATATAAAATCACAGAATTATTTGGGTTGGAAAAGCCCTCTGAGATCATCAAATCCAACTGTTCCACCAGCACTGCCAAGCCCACCACTAACCCATGTCCCCAAGTGCCACGTCCATGTGGCTTTTAAATCCTCCCAGGGATGAGGACTCCACCAGTACTCTGGACAGACTGTGCCAGGGCTGAACAGCCCTTTCCAAGAAGAAATTTTCCCCAGTATCCAACCCAAGCCTTGGCACAACTTGAGGTTCTTTCCTCTTATCCTGTTGCTTGTTACCTGCGAGAAAAGACTGATCCCCACCTGGCTACAACATCAGAAGGACATGGACCTATTGGATCAGGTGTAGAAGAGGTCACAAAGATATTCTGAGGGCTGGAGCACCTCTGCTCCAGAGGCAGGTTGGGAGAGCTGGAGGTGTTCAGCCTGGAGAAGAGAAGGCTTCAGGGAGACCTTAGAGCATCTTCCAGTGCCTAAAGCGGCTCCAAGAGAGCTGGAGAGGGATTTTGAACAAGGGTCTAGAGTGACAGGACAAGGGTTAATGGCTTCCCACTGCCAGAGGGCAGGTTTCCATCAAAGATACCTGCTGGGAAGAAACAACCAATCTTCCTTCAGAGTTTCTCCATTGGCCTTGACACAACAGCCCACTTCCACCACATGACAAATGCTGGGTAGTGGAAATTCCTCTTTTGTTGCTCCTGAGTATATGGTTGTACCATCTCCATCTGCTGTGAGGGGCATTCAAAACTGTTGAGATGCTCCTTTGGGAAAATAACATGTGGGTTAAATAAATGTGTGGGCTCAAGCCAAGAAAACCTCCCAGAGAGCATCTCTGGGGAGCAGGGCAGCACACTCAAATGTGATTGGTATCAGCAGTAGCTGTGCCCGTTGATTTATTGCAGGAGTTATCCACTTCCCACTAAGGATAACACTAAAGAAGGGGAAAACCATTTTAACTCCAAATTACAAGTGAGTTATTGCTGCGACTATTCAGTTAATAGGAAAATACTTTTCAGACTAATTAAGTGTTTCATTTTGATTTAATTTTTTCTATTGGGGTCCAGGACGGAAAAATATGATTGTAGTCCATGTCAACAGGCTCCAAGGGATGAGAATTTGACCTAATATGTCTGAAAACATCTTCAAATCATGCTAACTTTAAGGACTTTACATGCTGGGAATTTTATTTCAGCACAATAAATTATCTTGGGTTTTTTAATAGCACAGAATTTTTTTGTATAAATTACATCCTCAAAGCTCACCAGTTTGGAAAAGTAATAACAAGGATGAGAAATGGAGAAGGTTATATTAGATGAGAGGTAGAGAGTAAACAAAACATCAATTGCATTTAAATCTTGGGTGGCAGAAAATCTATTTATTTGTAATATTAAATGGATCCCTCCCATATGGTTATGGAGAGGAGTTTCTAGGTGAAAGGTAAAACTATCTGAAAATTACCAGAGATTTAATAAAGTTCGGAAATTGCATGAGATCAACCATTACTCCAAACTACTCATGACCATGCACTAAACATTTCCAAGTGAGCTTTATTACCCCTCTCTTAAAGTGGGATAAGGAAACCAAGGAAAGGAATAAAACCTCAATTAAGCCGAATTTCTCCTTCTCCTTTTAGCTCAAACCTAACAAATACAAGGGTGGTTTTTTCTTACAAACATTATCTTAGTTATGATTTACACACTGTTCGAGAAAAGAGATAAATTCCCAGGGAATTTGTGCCCATGAAAGGCCAGCAGCTCTTTTGTGGCTTGAACTGAAGTTGTTGGAAGATTCCAAAATGTTGCTGTATTTTTCTGCAGCAAGTAAGCATATTCCATAGGTTTTGGGAGAATAGTCCTTTCTGCATTAAATCTTTATGAGCAACAAAGAAACTATTTCTGTTGAGAAGGAAGAAAATCTTTTTACCTCAAGAATTTTAAAAGCTCATAATGTAAAATAAATGGGAAAGTATGGCACATGCTGTCTTAACCTTCCTGGACAAATCCAAAAAGTATCTCAAGTTTATATGAATAATACAATTGTAGAGTGACATTACATAAAACAAAGATGTGTGTCTTGGGGTGACTTTATGATGTGTATCCCATATTGCTGCCCTATGCCCAGAAATTAACTTTGTGCCTTTCTATGCCTCTAAATTGAGCCTGAGAGGGGGAAGGAAAAACTGAGCAAAACTTTTTCAAAGCAGTTTGCAGCTTGTTCAAAGTCACACAGAGATAGCAACTTTTGCCCAGCTGCGGCAGGGGAGGGAGGAAGCACCCGGTTTTGCTGTTTCCCGAGTCAGTTTTTTGGCCAGTTGTTCAGCTTCTTCTTCTCCGGAGAGAGACTGAGAGTTGAATTTTTTTCCTTCCCTGGAATTTTGGATTTTCTCCCTTTTCCACTGGACTGCTCAATATTAGAACACATCGGGAGGACTTTCCACCGAGCGCAGAGGGCCTGGCCCTGGGCCAAGCCCCAGCTCTGAGGAGACCAGAGGGAGGACTCTAACACTTTCCTAGTTTTTTTCCTCCACAGCGAGAGATTTTATTATTTAGCATTATTATCCTTTTCCCATGTGTTTGTTAAATAAATAGTTTTTATCTCTTTCACTTTCCTTTGAGGAAAATTTATTTTTCCCCAAACCTGGTGGGGGAGGGGTGGTTGTGCCTTCTCTCAGAGGATATATTTCTAAATTCGGCCAAACTGGAACAATGTGTAAGGGCTATAAGCTGCCACAGAGTGTGTCCCTCTCCATCTGAGCTGAAGTCATTAGCTCATTTCTACTTTTTTTTAAGTGTCTTTGAATGTCATGAAACATTTCTGACTATGGTAAAAACATGATGATGACCTATATCAGCCAAAAGAATTAGAATGAAAATCATTATCATTAGTATTTTATGTACCAGGAAACAACATGGAAGTCAAAAGAAATTCTACTTTTTCATCTGAAATTCAGCAACAAGAGCAGAACACAAATGCAATGGCCATGGGAAATGCAGTGAGCTGCAAGTATCCAACCAGCGGCAGTTGAGTATGAAAAACAGTGAGGAGGACTTTGGGTAGCAAAGATTGTAATCCAGCAAAAAAAAGGGCTGATGGACTGCCCCTGAGCCAATTCCCTGAGTTCCCTTAGAGAAGAGAGGTGGGCATTTCTGAAACATGGCTCATGTGCAGAATGGGGCAAAAGACCTGCATGGCCCCAAATGTGCCTTTTCCCCAGGGACCAGAAAAGGGATCCCAAATGACCAGTCCCTATGGGGAGACCCTGAATGGAGAACACCAGAAGCAAGGTGGGTCTAATCCTTGACTTTTGTGCCCAAAGCTGAAGAATGTACTACCTACAGAAAAACTCCACATCTCCAACAGAGAATCCAAATCATCTTCATTATGAGTTAGAGACAAGAGGAGCTGAGCTCTGTCATGCAAGGCGCTCAGAGACTTGATCCAAAAAATGTTTTCCTCACAGAAGCTCTGCAAACTTCCTTAGGGAAATATCTTGAACATCAGCCTGTTTTATGGAATCATCATTGAATCACAGAACAATTTAGTTTGGGAGGGAGGTTTAAGATCATCCAGTTCCACCCCCTGCCATGGACAGGGACACCTTTCACTAGACAAAATTGCTCCAAGGCCCATGCAACCTGGCCTTGAATACTTCCAGGGATGGGATGGTCACAGCTTCTCTGGGCAACCTGTGCCAGGGCCTCATCATCCTCACAGGAAAAAATTTCTTTGCAGTGTCCAATCTAACCCGTCTCTCTGTCACTGTGAAACCATTCCCCTTGTCCTGTCACTCCAGGCCCTTGTCCAAAGTCCGTCTCCAGCTCTCTCAGACCTCCTTTAGGCCCTGGAAGGCTTATGACCATTACCCTGCCACCTGCAACCTCCCCTGTTACCCAGCCAAGATGACAAGAAGAGTAAGCATCCAGCTAGAAGTGAGCACCTGGATCCCTGCACTGCTGATACCTGTGCCCATCATCACACTGACCTCTTCGCTAGCTTCCAGGCACAAAAACATGGGTCATCACTGCTTTTGTGACCACCTGGCAGCTGGACAAGCCACATGCTTAGACTTCAGTGCCCATTTCCAGATACTGGGGTTCCCTATCGCTGTGACAGTGTTGGTCATCCCTCTGGCCTCATCACACTGTCATTTGTCCACATCATCCCCTCAATACTACAGATCAACTCCAAAGGAGGAATGAAACCTTTATTTTATTTATTATATCACTCCTCTGATTAATTAAGATATCATCACCTTTGCCATTCTGTGTGGTTTCCCTGAACTAGGGTATATCCTGTTAATATATTTCAGCCTATTTCCATTATTCTTTTAGTAGACTTGCTATAATATTTATAATTTTCTACTTTGTCCTTTATCCTTCCATGACTAAATCACCAATGCACTAAATAAAGCCATTAGCACACTAAAAAAAAGCTGAAAAAATACTAAATAAAGCCATGAATGCACTAAATAAACCTGAACTAGAGCATTACCATGTTTCTTTACACTTTCCTCCACCGTGAAGGATGCATTGTTTTAATTCCTCCATTAAAGACTTTCTGCAGTGACAGAAGTTCTTTTCTCTACAAATGACAGAGGTGACCCTGGACCTCATTGTTCCCAGGTAAGGAAACTACAAAATCACTTCACAGTACTGCAGAACTGTGGGGAAAGTAAAAGATAATTTGAAAGGGAGCAGGCACAGCTGGATGAAACCATGTCTGTGTGCAATACAGTGCTATCAACCACTTCTTACATCCAACAGTGTGATTCACATGCTCCTGCACTAGGGAAGCCCACATGAAGCAAAAGACAATAAACCACCATGAACCACCAACTGTCAACACTACCAAGCATCAGAAAATGGGATTGTTCATCTAGTTTATTCAGTTACTTTTTCCTCCAGAGCAGGCCATTAGTCTAGTGCAAATCTCTGCCCTTTTGAGACATGCCTGGATTTTTCTGAGATTAGCAGACTGAAATCTATGTCTTTCCCACAGGATCTGTTTAACAGAACCTTTCAAAGCTCAATAAAGGTGTTGGGGTGTGCATTGTGCTTTTAATATTTTTAACTTGAGATGATGATTCAGCCCAGATTCAACCCATTGCTTCAACAGCTTGTGTAAGCCTAGAAGGGTCTCTGTTCCCCATGCAGTAATATCACCCTCCTGTGATCAATCATCAATACTCTTAATTGCCTCCAAGCAATGGACCTCCAGCCAAGGGTGCTGGAGAAGAAAACAGCCAGATGTGCTGTCTATGACATGGACTCTCCTGCACTGTCCACTACATGGACACATAGATTGAAATTAATTGAAAAAAGGGATAAAAAAAATTAATCTAAACATAGTGGTTGATTTGGATGGAAGACGTTGGCTTTAAAATGTCTGTAGACTTTCACTGTTTTCTGTTGAGTCTCCAATGTGCAGAGCATCTTCTCTATCACAAGCATGTGAGCAGGAGCTGTGTAAGAGTCACCAAAGGCGATGGCATGGCATCATCTTAGTTGTCTAAAAGTGGCCACCATGCTCAGGCAGAGGCTCTTCTTCCACATGAGGAGGCACCATGGGATCCAATCAGGGAACCAAAGACGTCCATGTGTTAGTTAGCAGATGAAAACTCAGCACTGATCCCCTGTTTGCAAGAGAGGAGACCTGCACAAATGTCAAAGGACAGGTTTCTTCCAGGGACCTTGCTGACACACTAACAAGCCCACCATGTTCAGGTGCCTGAAAGGCTTCCATGGGACAAGGAGGTCTCTAACGAGCTTTGAGGAATTCCACAATTAGCCTGAGTTAGAGGTGTCATGTATCACAAATTCTCCCTTGGTCCCAACTTTTGCAGACTGTGGCCTGTGCCTCTGGAAGAGCTGACATCTCCTTGCAGCACAACAATATAGTTCAATTTAGTTCAATTGTTTTCAGGTTTTAGTTGAAATCCTTCCCCTAACAAAGTGTTCAGCAATGAAGAACAGTTCATCATGACCAGCAAAATGTTCTTTTTGTGTTACTCTCACTGTTAAAAACTTAAGCCTTATTCCCACTTTGGTGTAATTAATTTTCACCGTAAGACCTTTTTCTATTTTTTGTCTGACACCAGATCCCTGTGGCCCATGTAAATTCACACATGATGATCCAACTCTTCCATACGAAATGAGTGCCCAGAGGCTCAGACTGTAAAACATGCTTTCCAAACTTTTAACAATTCTCTGGATTTTTCTTCCAACCCTCTTTATGTTTTAACATAGTTTTGAAAGGATAACCATAAAAACTCAGTATAATAATCCTATATTGGTTGCAGCATCATAAAACAGAGATTATCCTTACCCAGTGCTTCCAGCACTCTCCTCCTGATACATATAGAATTGTTTGACTCTTCTCAACAAGTCATTTCTCAGACACAAGTGTTCCTGAGGAAAAAGCCCTAAATACATGAATTTCAGCTACTATTTGGATTGCATGGATGTTTCCAAGTGTCCCAAGGACAGGAAACAGCCAGCACATCAAACAGGGAGCTGTGCAAAGTCCAGCATCATGGAGGTGCTCATCCCAGAGGGGTGTCCCCCCATCAGGGCCATAGATTCACAGAACCATTCAGATTGGAAAACCCTCTGAGACCACTGAGATCAAACATTCCCCCAGCACTGCCAAGCCACCACTAAACTGTGTTCCCAAGTGTCACATCCACATATCTATTAAATCCCTTTAGGGATAGGGACTTCACCACTGCCCTGGGCAGCCTGTCCCAGCACCCAACAACCACTTTCAGGGAAGAAATTTTCCCTAGTATCCAATCTCACTTGCATGCCTTTTTCACCCATGGCTTGAAAACTCCACCGAAAACTCTGGGATGGGATGCTGGAAAATTATTAAAAATTCATTGTAATACAGAAGGAGAGAGAACATGATGTGCCGGTTTGACCAAATTTAGAAATATATCTTCTGAGAGAGGGCAGGTTACAAACCACCCCTCCCCCACCAGGTTTGGCAAAAAAACCTTTTTCCTCAAAGGAAAGTGAAAGAGATAAAAACTATTTATTTAACAAAAACACAGGAAAAGGATAATAGTGCTAAATAATACAATCTCTCTGTGGAGAAAATACCTGGGAAAATTTCAGAGTCCTTCCGTAGTCTCTCTCTCCCCCCCTCCTTGGAGTTGGGACAGGGTGGTGGGCCCACCTCCAGGGCCAAGGCCTCGGTGGAAGGTCCTCCCATTGTATTCTGATGTTGAAACTGTCCAGCAGAGAAAAGGGAAAAAAACCCGAAGTCCCAGGAAAACAAAAGTTCAACTCTCCGGAGGAAAAGGAGCTGAAAAACTGGCCAAAAGCTGTCTGGAAAGAAAGCAAGCCAGGTGCATCCCTCCGCTCTCACTCTCCTGCCGCAGCTGAACACAGAGAGCCGTCTCTATCTCTGCGTGACCTTGAACAAGCTGCAAACTGCTTTGAAGAAGTTTTGCTCAGTTTTTCCTCCCCCCTCTCAGGCTCAGTTTAAAGGCATAGAAAGGCACAAAATTAGTTATTGGGCATAGGGCAGTGATATGGCATACACATCATAAACTCACCCCAAGACACATGGCCTGTGAGGAAATGGGGAGTGCTGTGCTCTTCCCATGGCTAATCACCAGGAAGGAAAAACTAAGCCAAGGAGAAAGGACACATTTGGGTTTCCCCCAGTGCCAGCAGGGAGCTACCAGCTGCCATGAAAGTCCCATGGTGGTCTTGGGGGAAGGCTCAGAACCACAAAGCACAATGGGGAATCAGCCACTGAAGCCACAGGAGTGAGATGCTAAGACACCTCAGCAGCACCACTCCTCCCCTTCCAACACCCATTGGCAAAATAGGGTGAAAAAATTAGGAAAAAAACCCCAACAACAAAGACAAAAACAAAACAAAAAAATAAAAAACACACAAAAATTTAGCATTGACTCAGCACATCTTAGAAGGTTGCCCAGGGCAGTGGTGAAGCCCCCATTCCTGGAGGATTTTAAAAGCCATGTGGATATGGCACTTGGGGACATGGGACAGTGGTTGGCTTTGCAGTACTGGGGGAATGGTTGGATTCAATGGTCTCTCAGAGGGCTTTTCCAACCTCAAGGATTCTGTGATTCTATGATTATAAGGGAATAAACCTCCCCCAAACCACAGATGTCCCCTCTGGGTGCCTCACAGGGACTGCCTATAGGAGCTACACCAGGAGGCATCATTCCAGCACATTCATCTCTTGAAATACATGGCTGGTATTTCTGTTCCTCCTTGCACATTGTAGTATCACTGGGACTTAGCCTCAAGAAGCAGGGGACCTTCCTAGAACTTCCTGAGAAGGAGAGGAGACTGCAGTGAAGGGAAGAGCCTGAGTGCAGCCACTCACTGCCAGCATGACTACATGGCAGATTGGTTATATCACACTCATGTAAATCCACCAAGGAAGGGGTTTCTGGTGCTTACAGTTTCAGAAGCAACCACTGGATGGCTGGAGATGTACTCTGTGCCTCACACCACTGCCCACAACACCATCCTGGACTTTGAAAAGCAAGACATGGCACACCAGAAGGAACTGAGTCATGCAACAGGGCTCATTTCAAAAGCAGCCTTCTAGAGACCTGGGCCAGAGACCATAGGATTAAGTGGATGTATCATATTCCCTGTCATGCACCAATCTCTGGGAAAACTAAATGGTACAATGGACTGTTAAAAACCACATTGAAAGCAATGCGTAGCGGGACCTTCAAACACTGGGATCTATACTTAGAGAAGGCCACGTGGTTAGCTAACAACTGACACTTCACCAATCAAGCTGGCCCTGCCCAATCAAAACCCCCACGAACCATAGAAAGGGATAAAGTCCCCGTGGTGCATATGAGAAATGTGTTAGGGAAGACAGTTTGGATTAATCCTGCCTCAAGTAAAGGCAAACCCATCCTTGGGATTGTTTTTGCTCAATGGCCTGGGTGCACTTGGTGGGTAAGGCAGAGGGATGGGGAAACACAATGTGTACCTGGAGAGGAATCTGATTTTTCAGAGCAGTCTGTAATGTTGAATTCTATAATACTGGTTGTTGAATGACTCTGTGTCAGAAGTGCCATGGCCAATGATGATGGATTGCTCCAGATACACCAGCTGGGAGCTCCTGATGCAGCAACCAGCCAACAGCACACCTGCCCTCCTGCCCTGGAAGACATCTAGGAAGGATAGAACCCACAGTCATGAACTGAATGAACTCAGCGGACATCTGGAAGGGATGGTCATGCCTATGGAAATGATAACTGTGCTTATGTATATTTATATATATATATGTCTATCTATATAGCTGAAAGGTGTAGGATCTGGGCATGAGTGGGTGGTACAGAATCAGGGGTGGCTAATGTCCTAGTTTTTCCCACAGGTGTGGACAATGACGTTTTTGAAGAATGTTCTAGAAGCCTAGAGCCGTGTGGGCACCACAAGGTTGCTATTCTATACCACTCACATCATCACCAGAGTGCAGCTTCGGGGGGAAGGAAAAGGTGAATGCACACCAGAAGTGGTGACATTCTCTTCTTCTTTGGGGAAGTTGCCACAGTTGCCACTGTAGACTTGCCCCTCTCCCACTGCTGCCTGTCCCTTCTCATCCCTCAGAACACAGCTCCAAGCAGCAAACACAGCCAGGTCCAGCAGAGTGCATGTGCCATGGGTGCCAGTGCTGGAAGCACCTGTGGGGAACAGAGCAGCAGCAAACAGAGCTGAGCCGAGTTGAGCCAAGCTCAGCTGAATACTGCCAGACACAGCCAAGCCCAGTGCACCAGTCAGAGCAGCGCAGCCCAGACAAGATGGCTTAGGGGGTTTGTCCATCATTGTTTTTCTTTGTCTCTGGCTCGGGAAAGGGAAACTGTGGCCAACTGTGGAAACAACTGCCATCTTCACAGAATCACAAAACATTCTGAGTTGGAAGGAAGCCACAAGGATCGAGTCTGACTCCTGGCCCTGCACAGCACCATCCCCAAGAGTCACACCACGTGCCTGAGAGCATTGTCCCAATGTTTCTTGAGCTCTAGCAGCCTGGACCACTTCCCTGGGGACCCTGTTCCAGTGCCTGACCACCCTCTGGGTGAAGAACCTTTTCCTAATCTTGAACCTAATCTTCCCCTGACACAACTTCATGCCATTCCCTCGGGAATGTCACTGGTTACCAGAGATCAGCATCTGCCCCTCCTCTTCCCCTCACAAGGAAGTTGTAACTGCAATAAGCCTCAGCCTCCTCTTCTCCAGGCTGAACAGACCAAGTGACCTCAGCCGTTCATCGTACAGCTTCCCCTCGAGGCCCTTCACCATCTTCATTACTCTCCTTTGGACACTTTCTAATCATTAATGTCTTTCTTATACTGTGGTGCCCAAAACTGCACACAATATTCTTGTCATTGTCTCAGGAAAAACTGCATGTCCCTCCCAGGCTGTGGAAACACCTACCACCTTGTCTTTGTCTTGGCGGCCACATGGAACTGAGTCAAGGTGGCGTCCTGGTTCGAAAGACAGGTGTCTGCTAAGGAAGGCAGGAGCCTCTCTTGGAACGGCAGATACAACCCCCTTCCCTCCAAGTTATTATAATTTTGAAATCAAGGGGCTTTCAGGCAAAGATATGGGAAATAGGAATAACAGTTCTTTACTATTACATATATAACCAGTCAAACAAACAACAATAACTATGGCAGTAACAGCAAACAATCACAAACCCAGTGCC
>NW_008237619.1:1679957-1682644 GCF_000691975.1 Corvus brachyrhynchos
GGAGTACGGCTACAACGTAGTGAAGGCTTGAAGCAGCAGCGGGGCAGGGCGGCCTCGGCCCAGCTCCCAGCGGGGCAGGGAAGGCGGGCTTGGGATCCGGGTGTTGTTTCCAGCAGAAAGAAAAGCGGCTGTAGGAAAAACAGCTTTCTCTCTCTCTGGACACCGAGACCAAACTGCCCCCAAACCCAGGTGAAACAAAAGAGTAGCCAGGCGCACCCCACCCTCAGTGGGTAGCTCTTTGTTTTCCTTAAGTACCGAGCAATTAGCAACAGTATGGGGGGAAAATTCCTTTAACAGAAAAAAACTAGAACTCTTAAAACCCCCACAGGTGGTGAACATCTTTGATGTGTAAAGCACCTTCTCTCTTGTGTACTCATGTTATTAATATTGCTGTTACTGTTCATTTCTCATCCCATTGCTGTTTGCTTTCAGTAAATTGCTATCCCTACCCATAGTCTCTGCCTTTGCCTTTCTCTAACTGGAGGGGGGCAGGGGAGAGGAGGAATGGCTTATCTGGAGTTTAATTCCCAGCTGGTTTTAAACTGCCACATTATGTAAAAGAAGAAAATCCACCCAGAGGATTTTACATAGTTTTGAAACTGTTTTCCCCTTTTGCAGTGTGACCTGTTCCTTCACTTTGAGGAACTGGACTTTTTCCCCTGGAAGTGCTGTTGGCTGTTCAAAATGGAAACAAATACCTTAGTTGGCTCCTAACACCTGCATGCAGAGGCAAGGTTAGAGCAGGGAGGGCTGAGAGGCCTGCAACCAATGCAGAATATTATCACAGAATATAACTGCCAAGATGGGATGCTAAATCCTTTTCTACTTCCCTCATTTATCCCATCTGACAATATAATAACTTTGCCTAACAGCTAGAAACCATTTCCAACTAATAGCATTTGTTATCTGCAGCAATAGCATTATCCTAATATCCACAGGGTCACGCAGCTGCCTTGTACAAGATATTGCATTCTCATAATGCATTTTCTGCTCCACACCTTCATCTCAGTTATTTATGAAACAAAAAATAAATAATAATTACATCAAGTAGAAGAAGCTGCAAGCTCTGAGCACCGGTTTTCCAGGCATAACTGAACCACAAGAGGCACTCTGCTGATGAATACAAACCCCAAATATTTACAATGCTCAACTATTATGTTAGCCAGAACAGCATTGCAAAATACCTAATTTTCTATCCAAGCACCAGATTTTCTTACCTATTACTCCTTATTACCCTTAAATTACTCTATGTCATCTTTGGGGATGTCAGCCCCTCTTCTGAAGCCCCTCCCCATCCCAGCAGCTCAGGCTCCTTCAATGGAGCCTACAAAAAGATGAAGAGAGACAATTTACAAGGGCCTGGAGTGACAGAAAAAGGCTTCACACTGCCATAGGGTACGGTTAGATGGGATATTGGGAAGGAATTCTTCCCTGTAAGGGTGGGAAAGCCCTGGCACAGGTTGCCCAAAGAAGCTGTGGCTGGGCCATCCCTAGAAATGTTCAAGGTCAGGTTGGATGTGTTTTGGAGCAACCTGGTGCAGTGGAAGGTGTCCCTGCCCATGGCACGGGGCTGGACTTCATGATCTTGAAGGAGCCTGGCAACCCAAACCATTCTGTGATTCTGTAATTTTATTATTACCTTGCAGGAAAACCATGGTTTGATTTTTTTCATTCTCATTTCAAAATGAAAGAAAATCTGAAAATCAAATCAATGTATGTCTAGCTTTGCATCCATACAAAAATAATTGCACCCCAAGGGGCTTATCAGTGTCCACATTCCTCTGAAGGTCTCCCCTTCCATCATGAGAGCCCTCTCCCCCTCATCTTGCTGCTGTTTCTTCATGCCTGAGATTCCCTTCTATTGTCACAAGCTTCCACGTCCTGCAAATTATGTATACATGGGTGTGAAGCAAAGGTCAGATTGTTTTAAGCCATTATAACAATTTGGAGGTTAGGATTTTTTCTTTTTTTTTTTTTTCTTTTTCTCTCAGGGAATTTTTATCCCATCTGTTGCCTAAGAGATGATAATGACAGTATTTAAGAGGCAGAAGATGTAGCCAAGGAGGAGGGGAAGGGGTGCAGCTGGCTGCACTATTGTAGCTTAGGGGCATTCCCCTGGGAAGGGCAGAGATACTTCAAGATTTTGGCTGGGGGCTGAGGGGCTGGGCTCAGCTCCTCTCTCTCGGGATTGGAGTGGAGACAGGTGGGGTTTGGGGCCGGACCGTTGCTGCCCTAAGGATTCACTGCCACTGTGGAGCTTTTGTCCTCCCACTGGTTCTCCTACCATGGGTGAGCCTTTGCTCATAAAAGTGGGGGTTGAACTGGGACCTTATTAACACCCGACCTCACTGACTCAAGGACTCTCACCATCTATTCGGGTGCCCAAGGGGAAAACCCAGGACTCTTCCCCACTCCCCCCTCTGAGGGAGCCTCTCCCAGCTGCTTTCGGGAGCCCAGCTGTTGCTGCTGAATCACTCCAAACCGAGCCTAGAGACATTTCAGAGACAGAGTCAGAGAAGCGGGCATTTGCTGTATTCAGCGCTGGGTGCGTGGGGGATGGCTCCTCCTAACACGCACACATAGCACTCTACACAGCACAGTATATGGTTACATTCATGAATATTCATTACATTCCTTGGGATAGATGTGGTTATGCAAATTACTTCTCGGAAGTCATTAATATCATT
>NW_008237619.1:1682688-1684753 GCF_000691975.1 Corvus brachyrhynchos
GGAGGGGGAAAGGGCCCGACAGCCGAGAGAGGCTGGCACTGGGCTCCTGGTTCTGTTTGTGGTTGCTGCTGGTGTTGATTGTTTGCCTTGTTATATTTATACCTATATATATTCTAGTAAAGAACTGTTATTGCTTTTCCCATATCTTTGCCTGAAAGCCCCTTAATTTCAAAGTTACAATAAGTCAGAGGAAAGGGGGTCATATTTTCCATTCCAAGGGAGGTTCCTGTCTTCCTTGGCAGACACCTGTCTTTCAAACCAAGACATAACAATAGCTTAAAATGATAATATTAATGTAATCTACTTTGCAATCAGAATTTTTCTGCATGAATTTCTTGTAAAAGCAGATAATCTTTTTCCACGTCTCCTTTATGCTCATAATTGAACACAAAAACTTCAAAACATGTTTCTTTTGTTGTTTTTGTTTGGTTTTGCAAGGCAAGAGTTGAAAGTTTGCCTCACCTACTACCACACACCATGGAGAATGCACCCAAGGGTACCCTGATGCACCTCCTTCCCTTCAAAAAAGACACAATTCTCACTGGGGTCACTCAAAAGTCTCTGAAGAGTGCCACAAGCGACATCCCCTTCATTTGATGTCCCCCCTTCTCATCCCTCAGAGCCAACCTCTCCAGCTGAGCTCCTCCATAGCCAACAAGGAAAAAAAGAGCCATCCACAAGGCTAAGTCATCTTGCCTCTTGTATTTCTCTTATGCAGAAGGGTCTGCACCTGGAAATGTTTGGAGTCACCAGGGTGAGTGGGCTGGACACTTCTCTCCTTAGATCAGTTCTTCTCAGCTCACACGGTGATGCTGCAGCATCCCAGCAGGGAAATACAAAGCCATGTGGTTTCCAGGGATGTTTATAAATTTAGGAGCCATGGAAATCTGGGCTGAAAATGTCATAACAGCTGCAGTAGAGTGATACACATTTTGATTTATTGGCGTTTTTAAATTTAAAAAAGTAAAGCTGCAGGTCTTGAAGTGGGTATACCTGCAGCCAGAGCCCTCATTACGCAGCGTCTCCACTGGGATGTGCCATAGCAAAGCTCCCAGAGTCTGGAGAAGGAACTCATCATTCTCTTGGTGGTTTAACACCATTTTTCATCCATTTGCACCAACAGTGCAGCACTTGGTGACACAGAGATCTGTCTTTATTCCTGTGCCATCTGCATAGATTTTTCTGCTTTTGACTGCCTCCCTCCACTCTCAGGGAGCTATGTGACCTTTGCTGTGCATTTACCACACCATGACAGTCTGAAAATAGCCAGGAGTGAGGGCAAGGCTTTTTTCTTGGAAGAGAAGAAAAGCCTTATGACTTGAACCCCAGAGAACCCAGGAACAACAGGGAAACCACTCCCAAACCAGGCTTTACTTCAGCTTCCTGGCTTAGTGGCTTTCTTCCCCATTTCTTCCTCGGAAATCTGGGCAAAGTCTGTGGAGAGCTGGGCATCTTTCAGGGTCTTTCAGTGTCAGTCCTTCAGTTCAGACCTTCCAGGTCATAAAATCCTTGGTCTTCGTTGCACACCTCTGATTTGAAATGTCACCTCTTCCATATCCCGGAAGGGTGTTGGGGTTTTAGTTTAGTCTTAGTTTTTTTCCTGTTAAAGGAATTTTCTCCCATATGCATGTTGCTAGGGGACAAATAGCTGTACTTAAGAAAGACAAAAAGGGAAGTGGGGCGGGCCTGGCTACTCCTTTGTCTACACCTGGGTGTGGGGGCAGTTCGCTCTGAGCGTCTGGAGAGAGAAGCTGCAGAGAAAGGAGCTGCTGCTTCTTTCTTTTTGGCTTTTCTTTCTTCCTGCTGGAAACAACGCCGGGATCCCAAAGCCGCTTTCCCTGCCCTGCTGGAGGCTGGGCTGTGGCCGCCCTGCCCCGCTGACGCTTCGAGCTTTCGCTACGCTGTAGCCCTGCTCGCTCTGCCTGCCCGACCTCCACGGGTTCCCCGTTTGGATACATCTCGTCTGTCCTCCGGGATCTGTGCTCGTCCCTGCCGCTCCAGCCCGCCGTTCCAGCCCGCCGTTCCAGCCTGCTGTTCCCGAGAGTCCGGCCAGACACCCGGGTGG
>NW_008237619.1:1685037-1691476 GCF_000691975.1 Corvus brachyrhynchos
TGCCTAAAGGCCCTTGATTTCAAAATATAATAACTTAGAGGAAAAAGGGGTTATAGCTGCCACTTCAAGGGGGGCTTCTGCCTTCCTTAGCAGACACCTGTCTTTCAAAACCGAGACAAAGGGTGACCTGACTTTTCAGAGCAGGGATGATGCTGTGTCTGAGATGAGACAGCTCCTCTTTGACCTGACCTGATCAATAGATACCCTCCTCCCCCTTCTTGCTGCTGAGAACATTCTCCTTGGTCCATCCCCCCAGGCTGGTACCTACCTACATTACTCTGTTACGATTTTCAAATTATCTAGAATTTCTACTATGAGGGTGTTGAAGGTTAGGATTTTTTCTTTTTTTTTTTTCTTTCTCTCAGGGAATTTTTCTCCCATTTGCTGCCTAAGAGATGATGAATGATGATACTTAAGACACAAAAGATGTAGCCAGGATGGGGAGGAGGCAGGAAGGGGTGTAGTTGCTGCAGTCTCTTAGCTTGGGAGTGAGCTCACTGGTTGGGGGGTTTTCTCTTGGGAAGTGCAGAGATACCATGAGAGGCTGGGAAAAAAACACTAACCGAGACTTGGCTGGGGGTCAGGGGCTGGGCTCAGCTCTCTCTCTCAGGGATCAGAGGGGAGACGGTTCTGGTTTTGGACTGCTGCTGTGGAGAGGATTCATTACTACTGCGGACTTTTGTCCTTCAGTGCTTCTCCTTACTGTGGGTGAGCCTCTGCTCACAAGGGCAGCCTTTGAACTGGGACCTTTCAACACCTGACCTCACTGGGAGGGACCCTCACCATCTGCTTGGGTGCCTCAGGGGAAACCTGGGACCCCCCCACCCGCTTCCTCTCTCCAGAGGAAGCACTTCCAGGCTGCTTGCTGGAGCCCAGTTGCTGCTGTTGTCACCACGATAACACATGGGACACGCGAGAGCCAGAGAAAAGAAAAAAAAACTGAAACAGCCCCCCTTCCCCCCCTCCACCTTCTTTCTTCTCCCAGGGCAGCCCAACCCCCCTGCTGTTTCTGCAGCTCCCCTGGGGCTTTTTGCTTCACTTTGTTTGCCACCCAGGGGTATGGTCGACTCTGCTGTTCCAACCCACTGCTCAGCTCGCCACTCGGAGTGGCACTGAGACAAGCTGCTACCTGTGGGTTTTGCAAAGGGAGCCACCTCCCCCCTCCCCCATCGCCCCAGGTGCCATTGCCAGTGCAGAGAAACGGCCGAGCTCGCGCCACAGCACCCCCGGCAGGCGCGGGGAATCAGTGCACCAGCGCCCCTGCCCGGCCGGGAGCCACCAGCGCCCCTGCCCGCTGGGAGAGGGATGTTTGTTGTTGCTGCCGGTGGTGCTGTTTGTTTGTCTTGTTATTTCTAGTAAAGAACTGTTATTCCTTTTCCCATATCTTTGCCTGAAAGCCCCTTAATTTCAAAGTTATAATAATTTGGAGAGAAGGGGGTCATATTTTCCATTCCAGGAAGGTTCCCACCTTCCTTGGCAGACATCTGTCTTTTAAACCAAGAGAGAGAGTATACAGAAGTCTGTCAGCATTACTCCATTCACTTCAGACATATCCGTATGCAATTCCTCCTTGAATAATAACTTACTTTCTGTCTCTTACCCACATAAAAAAACCCAAAAGGGAACAAAGCTACCATGGGTTAAAAAAAGTCTCCTCTCAGTACCTGGTTAATAGAGACGTTGTTCACAAGGATAGAAAGTAAATGAAAGACAGTCAGGGTCTGGTTTGAATCCCATGTAGTTTGCCATGCTTCCAGCAGAGAAGGAAAAGGAGCAAGGGTCAAAACTTCCCATGACACAAATATGAAGGGTAACAAAATTGATTTGGGAAGAACTGCCATGATCCTGCACAACAGAGCAGTCGTGTGTTGGCTTTGATTTACACAGGGCATGCATTAACAAGTTGGAAATTAGGTGTTAACACTTGGGAAAAGGCATGAAGACAACCTGGGAGCTCTCTGAAAACATCTGGCCAGCACCATTAACTGCCCCCAAAATGGAGCAGGGCTATCACCAGCACTGAGAAGCAAACAGAGCCAAAGCAAAAGCATGATTCTCTCACACAGTGCCCTGAATCCCCAAATACTGCACCAACGCTTTTATTGCTTTGTCCCCCTCAAAAGTGATTATTTGGTGTTCCCCCTGCCACAAACCCACCCACAGAAGCTTTTCTCTGGCCCCGGCTGGCTCTCACCCTTCACATGTTGCTCCAGTTTTGCTCCTGCAGCCCCACGTCATGTCCATTGTGCTTTGTCTTTTCTGCTGGGTGTCACTGAAGGGTTCCTAAAAGGCTGATGTCACCCTGCAATTTTTGTCTTCCCTCTGCTTCACAACCATGCTCTCAACACCATTCCTTCAAGGTTGTTACCTGAGGAGTCACAGGTGACCGAGGAAGCTGGGAGCCTTCCTTCCAGGTGGTCTGTCCAGGAGGGAAGTCTCATGCCGTGGGCAGAAGATGGGCTGAGCTTGGCTATTGCCCAGCACCATGCCCCCGGGCACAAGGAGACATGGCAAGCACATGTGATGCAGCAGTTTCCATTTAAATGCTCTGATGGGAAGAATTATAATTTCAGCATTAACAGAGCCCTAATTTCTGGAATTCAGTTATGTGCCAATGGGAAAGGCACAAGGTGAGGTCTGAAGGCAGCTGGATACCAGTGGGAGTTCAGAGGAGAGGGTCCAGGTGGTAAGTGGAGGTGGAATAGGGCAAGACAAGATGGGAGAGAATGGGTGGCAGATGGGGGAGGGGCGGTGGCAGCTTGAAACAGGACAACAGTTTTGAGCTCCAGCTAATGGGACTATAAATGACCTAGGTGGAAGGGATCTCAGGAGGTCTTGGGTTCAGCTTCCTCATCCACACAGAGTCAGTCTGACCTGGTCAAACCAGATTACTCACCGCTTTATCCATCTGGTACTTGAAGACCTACAAGGATGGAGACAACACCTCAGGGCAACCTCCTGCAATGAGCTGAATCTTCCTTATTAGTGTGTCAGAAATAGATGTCCTGGGGATGTAATTCCCCTCATTTAGCGAAACTTCTGAACACCTTCCAGTGCTCTGCCTTTCCCTTCCCTCCTGAAGCACCTGGGAGGTGCCAGTCTTTGGGACTACGGCCAGGTGCCTCTGCTCTGAAGTCCTGTGATCAATGAGTATGGGGAAAGGTTACATCGCTTCTCTTACTGACATCAGTAACTCCTGCTTCTACGTCCCATTCCTTTGCTTTTCTTTTCCCTCATTGAACAGCAGAAGAATTTTGAGTCTCCTTTCCACTCATCATACTTCTCTGATGGAGTTCTCTGCAAATCTACCAGCAGGTAGATTTGTGTTAGCTGCAGGCTGCTGGGATAGGTATTGCACAGTGCTGATCTGGGTATGACTCCCTTGGGACTTCATTTAATGCATCTTTGCATCGTAGCAATAAAGATCAACAACTGCTCTTTCTGTCTTTTTTTAGTAGTCACCTTATAGTGAATCTAAATTGTACGGCAAATCTAAATTCTACCACCACAGTTTGCTTAAATAACACACCAAAAAAAAAAGCCTTAGTAATGCCAAAATGCACAGCTCTGCTGTTTCTTTTCTGTTGAGAAACTCCATTTCCATGTTTTCAAAGGAAAATAGTTTCCTCTGACATAATTTGATATTGGATATGACTGATAAGGTTGTTTTCAGAAACACCTTGGTTAGAAAAAAACAGTATATTTGCTTTGATTTATATGAATGCTTTTGAAGCTTGTGAAGATTTTTGTCATTGCTGTTCCTGCTTTCAACAGAGCTGAGATAAAATGTTATTTTTGTACCTTTGAGTGTGGATTATTTATAGTGACAGCCTGGCCAATGCCAGTGCACTGTGATTGCATTGGGTGAACAAAATAAGGAGTGACATTCAGAGATGCTGCCTCCTGATAATAGTATGAGGCATTCAGATGAAAAAATTACTTATCAGCACTCACACAGTCTTGTAAATTGCTACAGTTTTGCTGAATTTACTGATAACCTACCACAACAAGGGGATAATTTATAACAATAATATAATAATAATAAAATGTTGTGCTATTTGTTCAACAGAGAGGTGAGTCCCCATGCTTAAAATGACTTCAGCAATAGCATCTTTTTAGCCATGCATAGGTCTGCAAAAGCCAAAGCATTTAGAAAGTTGTCTTTCTGAGAGATAGCAACCCCTCCTCCTCTCTTCTACCACCAGAGCACCTAGGAACTATTCAAGGGGAATGCTAACGTGCCTTCCTCATTTCCATCTCCCACCTTGTGCCAAAGAAGCCACCCACGATTGTGTGGGGTCAACTTCTTGTTCTCCTCATTGCTTGATGAAATCTGCAGATCACAAGTGCCACCTGGACAGTCTTACTGTACACTCACCCTATCAGAAAGGGGCAATGCTGTTGCAGAGGGGATTACTGCAACAAGTATATTTCAAACCAGGAGTCCCGTGGAAACGAAGTATATATGGACAGATTCGTGGTAGATGTTTCAGAGATGTTTATTTCTCCAGCTGCATGGCCGGGGCTCAGCTCAGGAACTCCCCAGTCACGGGACCCGAGGGTCCTTGGCCGCCCCGGGGAACACAAACCAACCAATGGGGAATGAGACTGACCAGGGGCAGGGAGACCCCGTGTCTCTCCCCCAGGGCCCCTCTCCCAGGGATCCATGGCAGGGGGAAGGGACCCCAACACAATGCTGCCACTGAACAACACCATGCTGGGAGGAAAAGAATGCATCCAGCTCCAGGGCCTGCAACACAAGGACATGGAGCTGCAGGAGCAAGTCCAGTGGAGGCCACAGACATGCTCCAAGGGCTGGAGCCCCTCTGCTCTGGAGACAGGTTGGGAGAGACCTGGGGTGTTCAGCCTGGAGAAGAGAATGCTCTGGGGAGACCTTAGAGCCCCCACCAGTGCCTAAAGGGGCTCCAAGAGAGCTGGAGAGGGACTTTAAACAAGGACCTGGAGTGACAGGACAAGGGGGAACGGCTTCACAGTGCCAGAGGGCAGGGTTAGATTGGATATTGGGAAGAAATTCTTCTCTACGAAGGTGGGGAGGCACTGGCACAGGTTGTCCAGGGAAGCCATGGCTGTCCCATCCCTGGAGGTGTCCAAGGCTGGATGTATCTTGGAGCAACCGGCTCTAGTGGAAGGTGTCTCTGCCCATGGCAGGGGTGTTGGACTGGATGACCTTTTAAAGGTCCCTTCCATCCCAAACTCTTCTGTGATTCTGTGATTTTGGGAATATCCTCCCCAAATTACCCATTAACCAACCAATTGCTACCAGCAATTAACATGCTGGATGTACAAACTGTAGAAGTCAATGAGCTCTACTCAGCCCAGGCCTGTCACACAGAGCAAATTTTAACCATGGAGCTTGCCCAGGAACAGATAAATGCGCAAAGGGCACAAACAAGAAATATTTGGCCCCACTCAATTCTCCCTTTGACACAGTTTTTGTGGTGTCAAATGTAATGATTTAAAAAATGGTCTAAGCACATGCAAGAGCCTGCATGAGTGAGCTGATTTAGCATGGGCAGTACCAGGTAATCCCCAGCTGGCAAGAAAACTCCACCTACAACTGCGCTCTGTCTCTGGATCTCTCTGCTTTCACCCCGATTACCCATTATATTCATTAATCCTTCTCTAATGCATAATTGCTCTGTGTTCTTGTACTTAAGGGAAATTCTGGATTAGTTTGAGTAATGCCACTTTGGGCTTTTGCAATGCGTTGTAAGCTTTAAAGCTCCTGAACCTACATCAATAACTGCAGAATCATTTGTTCACTTCCAGGAGGTTTCTGGTCTCCGGATCCTGCTTGTGCCCACCAGACACTATCCTAAAGTAGCCCTACCCCCTTTTATTTTAAAGATAATACCTGCAATGAAACCATGATGCTACATCAGCTCATGGTGTGGGGCGAGAAAACAAAGCAGGTTTAGTAAAAGCAGAACAAGGACCACTTGGTTAAATAAAAACAGCTTATTCTGCTGAGCCAGGGAGAAGATGTAACAAAGTTTCTAAAATGTAACAGAACCACAGTAGTTTGCAATAAGCTATAACAAAACGCTTGGTCTGAAAGAAATGGTCTGATGCTCGAATCATTTATTCTATTGGCTGTCCAGAGGCATGTTATTTTAATCTGATGGCAAAAATATTATAAAAACTGCATGCTTTTCTAATAAATGTTTCTGGCCTTATCACTGTCTGGGCACCATGCTTTGCTCACTGATACACCATAAATGGCGTCCGATTAACAGGGACACGAAATCTCTGAGACAATTCTGGACCAGCGGTGTATTCCCAGCTGTACCAAAGGGTGGATTTCAAGAATCATCGAGGACATCCTTCTCATTGCAGGCTAAGAAGCAATTACAGGTCAGCCTTGTGAGCAGTTGGGGAAAAAATTAAATTTTATAGATAAACAAACAAACAAACAAAC
>NW_008237619.1:1691509-1695157 GCF_000691975.1 Corvus brachyrhynchos
TTTATTACGTATCACAAGGGAGCAAGGTTATAGAATTCAAGAAAGAAAGCTTATAGAACTCCTTATGTGGGTGAAGGCTAACTGTCCATGGTATGAAGTAAAGGAATTGTATAACCTTGAAAACTGGAAGTGAGTGATGCTTTAAAGACTTATCAATCAGAGAACCAAGCAGTTAATGCTGATTAATTTATTACATGGCGAATTGTTTATTCTGCACTACGATCTTTTCATTATTTGGACGAAATTTATCAGCCCGCAGTAGATCTGTCAGCAGATACTTCTTCCGAATCAACATCACCACTTTCACGTCACGATAGAGTAATTTTGCAAAAGGAGGAGGGAATTAATGAGGAGGAACCAGAGAACAATCCCATAAATTTAAAAGACTGTAATTTGCATCCTACTATGAAACCACAACCGATGAAAGCAACGGCTGCAGCACCATCTAGTAACGCAAAGCTGTTAAAAACAGCAATTAAATCCTCCACCCTATGTGACTGATAATGAAGCTTTGCTGCCCTCTGAGCTAAAACACTTTTTAGACACTTGCCAAAAACAAGCAGTAGATAAAGGAGTTGTTGAATTGCTCAAAGCTATGCCCGTAATTTGTCATAACAGACATCTTCATCATGAGCAAATTTCTTATGATATAGATAAGGAGTTAAGAAAGTCTATGAGTGAAAAAGGGCTGCAATCATTCTATACAATGGGACTTACAGAGTCTATTGCAAAAAGCTTTATAATGTTACCTGCTGATTGGAAAGCTTTATTTAAATTGATTATGACACTAGGACAGTATTCAATTCGGTGGTCTGAATACCAAGACATATCAAGAGCAGGTACTGCAAATATAAACACTAGTAATGCTGAAATAACAAGGGATCATCTGGTAGGGATGGGAGCTCAGGCATCTATAAGGGATCAATTAAGTATGACCCCAGAAATATTTAACCAAGTGAGAGTGCTGGTTATGAAAGCTCTGAGAAGAGTACCGGATGTTAATAAGACTGAGCCTGGCTTTTCCACCATAAGGCAAGGACCCCAAGAGCCTTACATCACCTTTATTGATCATCTGCAAGCAGCTGTGAATAGGCAAGTTGAATTACCAGCTGCAGAAGAAGCTTTATTGGAATCCTTAGCCTATGAAAATGCTAATCCTGACTGTCGAAAGGCAATTGATCCAATCAGAAACGAACCTGATATTACTGTAACTGACTTTATCAAAACCTGTGCACATATTGGTACAGAACAATACAGAGCAGATTTGTTGGCAACTGCTTCAGCTCAAGAGCTACAAGTAACCCAGGCAACAATTAAATGCTTTGACTGTGAAGAGGAAGGTCATGTGAGAAAGCAGTGCCCAAAGAGCAAGCAAAAGAATAAAAAACCTAGCAGGCCTTGCCCCAGATGCAAAAAAGGCTATCACTGGAGTAGTCAATACTGTTCAAAATCTGACCAAAATGGAAGACCCCTGCCAAAGCAGGGAAACTTGAAGGGGGGCACAGGATCCGGTGCCTCTCAACAAAACAGGATCCAGCCACAGCTAATCCCCACAGCTCCAGCTATATCAGGGAAACGCCAGGCAGTGCCGGCTTGAACTTGGCAGTTTCCACCACAACCACAATAAATGACACATCAGTTCACCTTATACCTACAGGTTTAACTAGACCTGTTCCTTTTAAATATCATGCATCACTACTTGAGAGATGATCGTCATCTACAGGGAGACTTTTTATTTTACCAGAAATCATCAACTCTGATTCTAGAGGTGAAATAAAAATCATGACTTAGACTCCTAACCCACCTTGTACTATTCCAGCAGGATTGTGAATTGCTCAACTGATCCCACTTCCTATATTGCTAGATACAGAATCAATACCATCTATCAATGTTAACAGGGGCACTGGAGGTTTGGGGAGTGCAGGTACCCCTAACATTTATTGGTCCAAACTTATTTCAGTGCAACAACTTTTTCTAACCTGTGTTGTAGATGGCAAGTCTTTCACAAGACTAATAGATACTGGGCCAGACATAACCATCATCAGCAAATGTGAATGGCCACCCACGTGGCCCTTGACAGCTCCAACAGCAATCATCACAGGCATTGGAGGTCAGCAAATGCCACAGCAGTCAGCAAAAGAACTCACGGTATATGGGCCAGAAGGGAAACAAGCACAGCTCAAACCGTATGTACTTTCTACTCCATGTACACTGTGGGGAAGAGATCTGTTGTCACAGTGGGGACTGATTTTGACAACAAATTTTTAAAGGGGGCCACTAATGTGCAGCCAAGACTTAAACTCACATGGAACATGAATACTCCTGTGTAGGTCCCTCAGTGGCCCCTCAAAAAAGACAAGCTGCAACAAGCACAAAAATTAGTCAAAGAACAATTGGATCTGTGAAATATAGTTCCTTCTACTAGCCCATGGAAGACCCCAATATTTGTGATTCCAAAAAAGACTGGCAAATAGAGACTCTTACAAGATCTAAGAGCTTTCAATTCAGTAATGACCCCGATGGGCACACAACAACCCGGAATTCCTAATCCAGCAATGATCCCTGAAAATTGGGAATTGTTAATTATTGACTTAAAAGATTGTTTTTTCACAATTGCATTACACCCTGATGATGCACCTCAGTTTGCTTTTTCATTACCATCCTTGAACAACAGTGAACCTATGCAAAGGTATCACTGGATTGTATTACCACAAGGAATGAAAAACAGTCCTACAATATGCTAGTTTGTGGTAGCAAGTGCTTTACAACCGGTGCGGCAACAGTTTTCAAAGGCTTTGTTGTATCATTATATGGGTGATATACTACTAGCAGCAGATGACCCTGTTGTATTGCAAAACTGTTTTGCCTTTTTGCTACTGTCTCTTGACAAATTTGGTCTTTGTACTGCAGCAGACAATATTCAAACTGTACCACCTTGGAAATACCTAGGGTTTCTATTATTTAAACAAAAAATTGTTCCTCAGCCCATTATGCTGAAGATCTCAATTAAAACACTAAATGATTTGCAAAAATTATTAGGAACTATTAATTGGCTCAGACCTACCCTTAATATCTCCACTGAGGAATTGTCACCCTTGTTTAATTTACTTAAAGGAGACACAGATTTAACATCTTCTCGCTAGCTAGATGCAGAAGCCCATGAAGCATTGCAACTCGTAACAGATAAAATTCAGACCTCTTTTGTCTCGAGATGACAAGCAGAATTACCATGGAGGCTGTTGGGGTTTTAGGAGCTCGCCTGGTTTTTTTTTTTTCTCTGATAAAGGAATTTTCCCCATACGTGTTGCTAGGGGGACAAATTGCTTAAGAAAAACAAAAGACCTACACATTGGGGGTGGGGCACATCTGGCTTCTCTTGTTTCACCTGGGTGGCAGACAGTCGGTCCCTGGCATTTGGACAGAGAGGGAGGCTGTTTCGTCGGCTGCTTTTCCTTCTGTCAGAGAAACCCCAGGATCCCAAGTCCACCTTCCCTGCCCCGCTGGGAGCTGGGCCATGGCCGCCCTGCCCCCACCGCTGCTTTGAGCCTTCACTATGTTGTTGCCCTGCTCGCCCTGCCTGCCCAGACCTCCAGGGGTTCCCCGTTTGGATACATCTTGTCTGCCACCCGGGATTTGTGCTGGGCCCTC
>NW_008237619.1:1695305-1701588 GCF_000691975.1 Corvus brachyrhynchos
AAAGGGCCTGACAGCCGAGAAGGCTGGCACTGGGTTTGTGATTCTGTTTGCTGTGCTTGTTATACACATATAGATATAAAATAGTAAAGAACTGTTATTCCTATTTCCCACATCTTTGCCTGAAAGCCCCTTGATTTTCAAAATTATAATAACTCGGAGGGAAGGGGAGTCGCATCTGCCATTCCAAGAGAGGCTCCTGCCTTCCTTAGCAGACACCTGTCTTTCAAACCAAGACAGAGACTTTTTCTTATCCTGGCTGAATTCCAGCCATATGCACTAATAGCACAGTGGTGTGATGATAAGCAACAGTTGTGGATGCTAGAATGGATATTTTTACCTCACACATTTTCAAAAACAATAACCACATTGCTTAACATGATTGTTAGACTTGTTTCCACAAGACAAAAAAAAAAGTCGAATCCTAAGTGAGGAAGATCCTTCTCACATTCACATTCCTTTGTCTTCACACTCTTTTCAGGATATGTTCCGAGAATCGTTATCTTTACAGGCTTCCTTGACAGACTTCTTGAGAAACATTGTTTATTCTTTGCCTAAAAATAAACTCTTGCAATGTTTAAAAGATCTTTCTTTACAGCCACATTTTCTAATATCATCACAGCCCCTACCTGGAGCAAAGACAGTTTTCATTGATAGCTCTGGGAAAACCCAGAAAGCTGTTGTTGCCTGGAAAAATTCAGCAGGGGATTAAGAAAACTCGGTGGTTTTTCAGCCAAGATCAACACAGCTAGTCGAATTAGCAGCCTCTGTAGAGGCCTTTCAATTGCTCAAAAATGAGCCCTTTAACTTAATATCAGATTTATTGTATGTAATTAATATTTTAAACCAAACTGAACATTCCTTTCTAAAAGAAGTACACAACAAAAAAATTTTTATATTGTTAATCTACTTTGTATGATTATGTTCGATGCGAGTCTCATTGTTATTATGTTATACATCTTAAGTCTCATACATCTTTACCTAGACCTCTGGTGGAAAGCAATGCAGTTGCGGACGCCCTAACTATGACAGCAACAGTTCCAAATCAGATTATACAGGCAAAGCTGTCATATGAATTTTATCATTAGAATACAAAAGCTTTGAGCAAACAATTTAATCTTACTCTTTCTCAAGCTAAACAAGTTGTTCATTCTTGCCCTGATTGTGCATGCTTGACACCTTTACCTACAGTAGGTACAAATCCAAGAGGATTAGGTGTCAATGAAATTTAATAAATAGATGTTACACACATTTCCTCTTTTAACACCTTAAAATATGTGCATGTATCAGTTGACACATACTCCAAATTTTTTGTTACCTCCACTTGTAGGAGAACAGGTGTGGGCTGCAGGCAGCCTCAATTTTGAAAAGTTACAGCTGTATCCCTGCAGGTGTGTGTTGATTTCTGCAATAAGAAGCATGTGAGTGATACAGGAGAAAGGTATAAAAGGTTGTGCTGTGGGGTAATAAAGGGCTGATGCCTGTTGATACCTGTCGCCATCTTCAGTGTCAGACTTTCGGCCACCGTCAAATGGTGACCCTGACATGATGAGATTGTGACTGCGGACTTAAGAACAGCCGACGGTGGAGCCCAGTCAAGCAAGATAGGCGGAGAGTGAGAGCCTAGAAGTCTGGGTGATTTACAAAAGCAGAAAGAGACACCTGACCCGAGGTGAGCGACTGGGAACATAAACATGGGAGCTCAAATATCAGCAGAAAAAAAATCTGGTTTGAACATTTTGTTGTGAGTGTTGCAGAGGAGAGGTATCAAATGTGAGGAGCAGGCATTGCGCACCTTGCTCATTTGGTGCAAAAGAAATGGAGCAAGAACGGATGTACAGGCTGTTTTTTCTGTTGAAACCTGGGATGAAGCAGGGCAAGCTTTATGGGAGGCAGCTACAAAGGGGGACGAAATAGCCACAAGATCACTAACAACTTGGCGCTCTGTTCAGGACTCGTTGCTGCAATTAAAAGCCGATAGAGAAGCAGCAGCAGCTGCTACTGCAGCCACTGCCCCAGCAGCCAATGCTCCTGCTGTGGCCGCTTCCCCTTTGTCTCCTCCTTCTCCCCTCATGACTGCTTCTGTGCAAGATCCTATTCTGCTGGTATCGCCTAAAAGTTACCCTCTCCCAACACAATATCAAATGGAGACACTTACAAAACTACTTGCTGCAGTTGTGCAAATTTCTAAGAGTTATTTTCGATGTGGTCAAGGAGGGCATTTCAAGAGAAATTGCCCTAACCAACCTCATGGCCATTCAGTGGCAGGGAATGGCAGGCAACGTACTGTCAAGCTGTGTGCACACTGTGGCAAGCCAGGGCACTATGCCAAACAATGCCGTTCTAAGTTTGATAACCAGGGACAAGCGCTGCCACCCAGAGGGCCGCCAAGAAATGGGCAGAAGAGCACAACAAAGGCACACACCCAGATACAACATGTCCAACCAACCCCTTCTGGGCCTATGCGGCAAACTCAGTGTCAGAACCAAAGGGAGTGCCAGAGTGCATGTCATCACAGCTGCCTCAGTCACCAAAGGCAACACCAAAGTGCATAAAATACTGTTAGATCTTTTTGTGGTGCAAGTACCTAGTGTAAAACCTGTTGAGAGAGGGATTAGAGGGTTTGGATCTACAGGCACCCCCCAGGTCTTTTGGACTCAAATGGAGTATATACTGTATAGATTTAAGATTTTGATAAGAAATTTAAGAGTATGGATTTAAAAATTGATTATATAAGAATTAATGCAAACTACACAAAAAAATTCTTATACCATACTTGCTAGAAAAAAGCCCTACAGAAAATGGTAAACATGACATTTGTAGTTAAAAAGAAAAAAAAGGGGGAATTGTAGGAGAGCAGGTGTGGGCTGTGGGCAGCCTCAACTTTGAAAAGTAAGAGCTGTATCCCTGCAGGTGTGTGTTGATTTCTGCAATAAGAAGCATGTGAGTGATACAGGAGAAAGGTATAAAAGGTTGTGCTGTGGGGTAATAAAGGGCTGATGCCTGCCACCATCTTCTGCATCAGTCTTTTGGCCACTGTCATCTGCTCATAAAGGAGAAAAGTCAAGAGATGTCATTAAACACATGTTATGAGCTATTGCTACTTTAGGAGTTCCTAAAGTAGTGAAAACTGGTAACAGTTCAACATATGTCTCACAATCAGTGAAAACCTTTTTTCATGCTTGAGGTATATGTCACTTAACTGGCGTACCTCATTCCTCAACAGGTCAAGCTATTGTAGAAAGCACTCATGACCTTTTAAAGAATATGCTTCTCAAACAAAAAAAGGGGAATCCCCTTGATATATCACCTCAGGAGCAATTGGACAAAGCAACATTTTAAAAAATTTCTTAAGTATTTCCAGATTTGATAACAAAACAGCAAGTGAAAGAAGGTTTTCCCATGATGCTTTGACAGATTCTCAACCACTTGATTATTATAAAGATTTGCAGAGACAATGGCTAGGCCCTGTGCCTTTGCTAACATGGGCACGTGGTTATGGTTGTGTTTCTCTATCCACAGGAGTTCATTGGCTACCTGTGAAGAACATCAAACCTGCTGCAGAGGAAACGAAGACTTGAAGGCATCACAATTTTGGTTTGGCAATCAGTTACAATGGGTTTAGGCACAACATACATAACCTTTTTTGTCATCCTCAGCAGATTCTTGAGGATGGTGAATGAAGCACGGGTCCCACAACCAAAGACCAATGTTTGGCTCACATTAGCTAAAGCAATTAACCAATCTACCATTTGTATATCCATGACCAGTCCTAGTGATCCATTTCAAACATATCTGGTTGGCATTCCTTTGATGAAGGATGAATGGAACAAGTTATACAATCAAACAGTTACACATGATTGTACAACTCCAGGTAAGCATAGATCGTCATGGTGTTTGGGATCATGGCAGTCTAATGCTGACCGATCTGTGGGATGGTACCTGGGCAGTGCTAATGGAGGCATGAGAAAAGTAAGTGACTTTCCTGCTCTCTCACTGCAGACCCAAGAGTTGGACATAATAGTTTCTATAAAAGCTCCTGTGTGTTTTCACTTTAATGATCCAAAAGCAGACAACACAGGAGTTGACATCAGTGGCACTGGCATTTACCATAATGCCTCTGCCTGGTGTAATCTTACTACTCCCTCACAAGTCACCACATACATCAATGCAATAAGTCTGCCTGATAACATATTTCTAATATGTGGCAACAGAGCATGGAAAGGCATTCCAGGAAAAGCAGTGGGAGGTCCATGCACTTTCGGTCATTTAACCATGTCTCAAAATATTAACTAATTGGACACTATGACATAAGCAAAACAAACATAATGCTGAGTCATTTGGCCCTGACTGTGACTCCGAGGCCAAATTCTGCAATACTACATAAAGATTTTTTAGTTCTTTAGTTGCCTCATTGGTACTGCGCATGCCTGGAACACAATTAATAAACTAGGTTGTTGGCTTACAAAATAGAGTAACGCTACAAGTAGTGCTTTAACAGGATTGTTAACACATGTCGATTCTGTACGTCATGTGACACTGCAAAACAGAGCAGTGATAGACTTTTTATTGTTAGCCCAGGGACACAGATGTGAAGCCTTCAAGGGAATGTGCTGTATGAACTTGAGTGACTCCTCCGACTCCATTCACAAAAGCATCCAGGAACTGAAGGAGCTGTCTGGAGAACTGCAGCAAAACCAGGGATGGGATCCTTTCGGCTTGTTTTCTTAGCTGGGAAGTTTCCATTTTGGACCTGGGTCAAAGATTTAGTTGCCATAGCAATAATGGGACTTGCAGCGCTTTTGATGATCATGCTGTGTTTGCCATGTATCTTTTCTTATATTCAATGGCTTATCAATCAAAACATAAAGCAAGTAACGCTAATGCATACACACACTGTAGTGGCTTCACAATGCTTAATAAATAAAAAAGGGGGAGTTGGTGGGGCAAGAAAACACAGGAGGCTTAATAAAAGAAGAACAAAGACCACTTGCTTAAATAAAAACAGCTTATTCTGCTGAGCCAGGGAGAAGATGTAACAAAGTTTCTAAAATGTAACAGAACCACAGTAGTTTGCAATAAGCTATAACAAAACGCTTGGTCTGAAAGAAATGGTCTGATGCTTGAATCATTTATTCTATTGGCTGTCTAGAGGCATGTTATTTTAATCTGATGGTAAAAATATTATAAAAACTGTATGCTTTTCTAATAAATGTTTCTGGCCTTATCACTGTCTGGGGACCATGTTTTGTGCACTGATACATCACATCACGTCCATAAAAAACCTCCTGAACACAGTGAGTTTTAATGACGTGGTAATAAAAATCACCATTCTGCACCACTAACGGCCTGTCCAAGCCACTGCCCTGGGAAAAGGAGGAATGATCTGTGCCTGATTGAAGCCACTCCATCAGGAACCAATGTGTTCCTCAGTGCTGTGACACATACTTCAACTGTTCAATTGCTTCAAATACGACTGAAGTAAGCGTAAAGATAATTTTGACAGCTCACCTTTAAAACACTTGCTTGAGAATACACATTATTGTTACTAAATGCTTCCTGGTAGCTAATTGTGACTGACCTGTCTCTTCACCTCCCTCTTGTTCTGAGGCCTCCAAAGCAGCACATGACTTTCCATCTTCTGCTGTTTCTGGGTAAATGTACCAACAAGGTGCTGGTGCATCAGCCACAAAGTACTCAAAAATTACTTACACAGAAAGCTCAATTAAATTACTGGAATGCATGAAAATAAATGGCATGCCCAGGTCTTTCAGCTTGAGCAAGAAACTGTTTCTTGCATGAACAAAGCAGGGATAAGCATGGAGCCCAGGGTTGCTGCACACACCATGGGCTGCCAGGGATGCTAGCGCTCACTGTCTTCATAAAATCATGGAATAACAGAAGGGTTTGGGCTGGAAGGAACCTTAAACCTTACCCAGTTCCATGCCCCTCTGTTGGGATCTGTTAATCCATTGCTTTTCCTATTTCACATGTTCTCCCTGTTCCCTGCCCTAGCCCTGGCCACTCCCTTGGTTTCTCCCTGTTTGTTCCTGTACCCCATCCCCACCCAGGGAGCGCCCTTGGGCCCCTGACAAAACCACCCCGCACCCAGACCACGTTGTCTCTCTACCTCTGAACATCACGGGGACAAGATGTGATTAAAGCCATCTCAAACCCTTATGAGAGATCCCTCTCGCCTCCTTTGCCATCCACTGCGTTGTAACACTGTTGGCTGCCAGAGCCAGATCAAGGGGCTGTCCGAAATGGACTCCGGGATGCGACTGAA
>NW_008237619.1:1701612-1705636 GCF_000691975.1 Corvus brachyrhynchos
GCAGCCTGGCTGGGGAGAGTGTGGTGGTCACACCCCCCCTGCCATGGGCAGGGACACCTCCCACTACACCTGGTTGCTCCAAGCTCTGACCAACCTAGCCTCAAACGCTTCCAGGCATGGGACAGCCACAGCTTCTCTGGACAACCTGTGCTAATGCTTTCCCACCGTCACAGCCAAGAATTTTTTTCCCCAATATCCAATCTAACCCTGCCCTCTGGCAGTGGGAAGCCAATCCCCTTGTCCTGTCACTCCAGGCCCTTGCCCAAAGTCTCTCCAGCTCTCTTGCAGCTCCTTTAGGCCCTGGCAGGGGGTCTAAGGTCTCTCCAGAGCCTTCACTTCTCCAGGCTGAACACCCCCAGCTCTTCTAGCCTGGCTCCAGAGCAGAGGGGCTCCAGCCCTTGGAGCATGTCTGTGGCCTTCTCTGAACTCGCTCCAGCAGCTCCATGTCCTTCTTTTGTTGGGGGCCCTGGAGCTGGAGGCAGCTCTGCAAGGTGAAGTCTTCCATGTGTGCAAGTGCAGGAAGCTGCAGACCGTGGTCAGCACAGCAAGACAAGGACCAGGACAAGGCAGATGTCGTCTGCTCCCCGCCCAGCCTGGACCCTGCAGGCCTTGGCCATCAGGTGCCAGAATGCTGTCAGTCACATTAATTGTGACCAGGTCCACTTCCTGCTGTAAGAGTCCTGCATGTTAATTGCTCAGCTCACACACTGGCTCTGGGGAGACAAACATGGAGCAAGAATATTTTCATCTGCTTCTTCTACTAATTTTTACATGTATATGCTGATAAGTCTTTTGTCCCAGTGATATCTTGTGTGGGGAAAAAATGTAACAGTTTAATCAGTTCATGTACTAATCAGTACATATTTGTCATGTAAATTGTTACAAGAATTCATTTTTCCCTTTCAGAGTCGTCTCTTGTATTTTTCCACTCATGAATACACACAGAGGGCCCAGTTCATTTCTGATTTTGATACAGCTGCCTGTAACGGAATAATTTCCATCTCATTTTTAGCTTTTACTCATTTTTATACATATATATAAGCCACCGGGGGTTTTTGTTTGTTTGTTTGTTTGTTTTTAAGATATAATAATTTATATTATGTGATTTATAACTTGAGATTTATATTAAACCTTCCTGACAGGATGAGGCCAGGTTGGATGGGGCTTGGAACAACCAAGTCTAGTGGAAGGCGTCCCTGCCCATGGCAGCAGGGATGGAATGAGATGATCTTTAAAGTCCGTTCCGACCTAAACCCTTCCATGATTCTACATTCAATCACTTATTTCACTCACTTCCTTTTTTAAGACTTATCAGCTTGTCTCTGGGTTGGGGGGGGAGGTGGATGTTTCTGTTCCTTTTTCCTTCATTTTGGGGGAAATAAATTTTCTGCATAGTAAAATAACTCAGAATTTATTGAACATTTCTTTTTTTCATATTCAATGTATTATACTGCTAAATCTTCTAAAAATATTTTTGAATAATTATATTTTATTGAATTAGCAAAGTATTTTTTGAAATAATTTTGGGTAATTATATTTTAATGAATATCCTATAAGGACACTCTTCTCTTTTAAGTAGAGAGGAGGCCAGTGATATCCCTTAACATCCTTGCTAGCAGGATGCATTGCTGCTGCTTGCACACTTGACCTGTGGGTACCTGCCTGGCTGCTCCCAGAGGAGAAATAGATGATGATTGGGTTTTTCCCCAAGAAAGTGGTTGGATTTTTCCCCAAGAAAGGATCTCTGTTACCCAAGCCCATTATTTTCCAGCTGTAATTTAGGTGAGGCTTAACATTATTAAAACAAAGTTGTTCTGCATTTCTTTCATGTTCAAATATTCCTGATGCTAATTTTTTTTTCCATTAGAAGGAAAAAGAAAGAGTTTGCACTCTTCTTTTGAGGTGACCACCAAAGTCAAAGCTTATTTTTTGTACCTTCAAGCAAATTTGAGGTGTAGTCCCAGGGCTATGACTAACTTCTTCCCTTTAACCTACACAGAATACCAAGTTCCTGACAAGCCAGTGACCTACTTAAGGATGACTTTCCTGCTTCTATATGGCAGGGAGAAGATTTCTAAGGAAAACAGAGATGCTGAGTTCCACCAAAAGGGAAGAAGTTGATCAGTGGTGGTTTTAGTAGAGTTCTCCTTTCAGGAGACATGGATTTCACAGCATCAAATGCAAACATTAGTTCCAAAAATAACTAATTTACAAGGCAAAAAGTTGAAAATCTCTCTCCTTCACTCTCCCATGGCACAGAGGAGATGTATCTGGGTCTCCCAGACCCCAAGTTATTCACTGCACACATCAAATATCTGTACTTCCAAGGTTGTGTTCACATTGTGATCTGGGTAGGATAATAACAGAATTTCTGAGCCACACACGGTTGGGAGCTGGGGAAATGGTGTTGCATTACTGTACCAAGTTCAGGATGGTTGTGCAGGGTCAGCCCAAGAGTGCACCCAGCCCAGTCCCCCACCAGTCTCAGGCAGGTACCTTGAGAAGGGTATGAATAGAGAAGGAACATGGGGTACTTCCTACTAATACTGACACTACCTTCAATTATTTTCAACTCTTAATTACTCAGTTCCTGAGGGATAAATGGTTTCTATGCATTTTGTAACCCAGTTCAGTCTCCCCTTTGGTTTGTCTTGAACTGGAACACAAGATCATCATTTTATGCTTGTTTGGAAAAAGAAAAGTCTTGAATGAAATTAAATAATTAAATGAATGACTGAAGAGACTCAGCCACTGTTTCTCACTAGTTTTATCCAGTCAATGTCCTTTCATAGCATCTGTCATGGAATCATTTCATTAATATATATCTGCCTCTTCCTTCAGATTTGTAGGAACAGGATGTGTATCGGGTCTTATGAACAACTGTAGTGAGAAAAAAGCACAATGGCAAAGGGATAAGTCAAAAACACCTAAGTATACTTTGACTAGCAGAGTGTACAAAGTGTATATTGGTTTCTCAAAAGCAGTCTCAGAAGTCAAGAACCATTCCTGGGTCAGCAGTACAGGGATTATCTTGGTTTTCACCCATGACTGTCTTCCCAGATCCTGCTCTGGCCACCCTCAGCTCTCCATAGCAGTGTTTGTTGTTTACTTGTACCATTTTTCTTCTTTGTTCCCTCAAATACTGTGAAAAACAACCTCCACAACATAACACTTCATCCTTCCTTGCGTCCATCATTGCTACTGAATTTAAATCGGGTGAAGCCAGAGAGATCTTATAAAAAATGCATGCTCAGGTCTGTCACTTTGCTTTCCTTATAAATACCATGGAAATGGCACATTTTGTACAACCAGGCTGCACTTAAGTCTTTTATAAACCCTACTTTTCAGACACTAACAATGGCAAAACTGTTTCACAGGTGGATTTTTTTTTCTGACATCACTTCCAAGGTACCTGCCCCCTCCCAGACAAGCATTATTGTAGATGACCAGATCTGTCTAGGTCTTAGTGCGGATGCTAAGGGAGAATATTGGGAAGATTTGCAATCATCTGTCCTTTATTACTGGTGAGGGCCAGTAAGAAAGTGTCATGGTGCTATTGGATGGTAAAGCGCCGCAACCTTCCCAAGAGCGCCTCTAAGGAGGAAGCCGCTCGGTGCAGCCAGCACACTTGCACACACACACCGGATAGCTAGCAAAAACAGTCCAACAATGAATGAGCAGGAAGGGTCTTCACATGGGGTTCTACAGGAGAGATTTTAATGCATCTGCACTCGTGCAAGGTTCCAGAGAAGTCTGGGGAGAACAATGGGGATTCCAGGGTGTCTTGGTTTGAAAGACAGGTGTCTGCTAAGGAAGGCAGGAGCCTCTCTTGGAATGGCAGATGCAACCCCCCTTCCCTCCGAGTTATTATAATTTTGAAATCAAGGGGATTTAGGCAAAGATGTGGGAAATAGGAATAACAGTTCTCTACTATTATATATATAACCAGTCAAACAAACAACAGTAACTATGGCAGTAACAGCAAACAATCACAAACCCAGTGCCAGCCTTCTCGGCTGTCAGG
>NW_008237619.1:1705789-1707220 GCF_000691975.1 Corvus brachyrhynchos
CGGGGGGGCGAGGTTGGCCACAGCCCAGCTCCCAGGGGGGCAGGGAAGGCGGGCTTTGGGATCCCGGGGCTTCTCCAGCAGAAGGAAAAATCAGCCGAAGAAAGCAGCTGAAGAAAGCAGCCTCCCTCTCTGTCCAAATGCCAGAGACTGACTGCCCACACACCCAGGTGAAACAAAAGAGTAGCCAGATGTGCCCCACCCCACAGCCAGCTCTTTGTTTTTCTGAAGTACCCAGCCATTTGTCCCCCTAATAACATTTATGGGGAAAATTCCTTTAACAGAAAAAAAAAAGAAAAAAAAGAAAAGGAAAAAAAAAATAAAAACAGGAGAGCTCCTAAAACCCCAACACAGGGTAAGAGAACCAATAGAGAAACTCTGAGGGCATATCAGGTAACAAGGGTTGTGGCAGCCAACTGAGCCAACCAGGGGAGCAGAACTGGGTTACATTAACATGACAGAACAAAGCATTCTGGGGGAAGCCTTTCAGTCACCATAAACTGGAAAGGAACCTAGGACTTATCCCACTGCAGGACTCCTTTCATTCCTTGTCCGGCAGGCCCACCGGCCTCCACAGCTCCCCCTTCTATATTAATTAAAAGGGCTTTTCCTAGGGATCTCAAAAGCAAGGGTTTTTAAGCAACTGAACACACACAAAACAACAAAAAAGATTAAAAGAATCCATAACACAACTTTCAACAGGGAAGCTAAACGCCTTGCGAGTCCCCAGTGTCCCAGCAAGTCCTCAAACCACTCAGGTGGTTTTTCTTTCTTCAAGTCTATGATTAAGTCTTTCATCTTTTGGATGCTGGCATGGATGCTTTCGCTATACGTTCTCCTTGGGCTGCGCTACCAACCAAGCATCCACGGCCAATGTTGTCAAGAGCATCCAGAAGAAACTGGCAAGGCAGGTGCTGGGCATCATGGTGTTGGGTGCGGGTACAGGCTCAGGTAGCTGCTTCTGTTGGGGTTTTCAGACAAGATTGTTAAAAAAATTTGCAAAATTTCAGGAGGGGGCCTTCCTTTCTCTCCCTCTTTGCATTTCCCTTTCTGTATTAATTAAAAGCCTGGGAAAAAGGGGGTGGTAATGAGGTGACGGGATATGGGGTTACATGGCTGAGGAAAGGGTAACGAGGAGTAAATAAAAGGGGGAGTGCAATGCAACAGAAAGCATCCCAACAGAGTGTTGGGGTTTTAGTTTAGTCTTAGTTTTTTTCCTGTTAAAGGAATTTTCTCCCATATGCATGTTGCTAGGGGACAAATAGCTGTACTTAAGAAAGACAAAAAGGGGGGTGGGGCGGGCCTGGCTACTCCTTTGTCTACACCTGGGTGTGGGGTCAGTTCGCTCTGAGCGTCCGGAGAGAGAAGCTGCAGAGAAAGGAGCTGCTGCTTCTTTCTTTTTGGCCGTTCTTTCTTCCTGCTGGAAACAACGCC
>NW_008237619.1:1707646-1715626 GCF_000691975.1 Corvus brachyrhynchos
TAAAGAACTGTTATTCCTATTTCCCACATCTTTGCCTAAAGGCCCTTGATTTCAAAATATAATAACTCGAGGGAAAGGGGTTATATCTGCCACTTCAAGGGAGGCTTCTGCCTTCCTTAGCAGACACCTGTCTTTCAAAACCAAGACACAGAGGTATTGGGGAGCACGGCTGCAGGAAAGGCAAAGCGGAGGGGTGGAGACAGGGAATATTAGCTGGGGGGAAAGCAACAGGAGGATGAAGGGGATAGGGACTGCAATAATGAAGGCAAATTGGGAAAGACTTAAGGAGACACCACGAGTTAAACTCATCCGCTCAACGTCTTGGTTGAAGATCTGGCAACAGGACAGCGGATCGGTGTCTGTAATGGAGATCTGCACTGTCTCCGGGCTGCATTTCTTTGGTCTTTAGGTTGTTCTCTGTTGGTCTCTGGCGGCGTTGTGTCCATGGGGGCAGTGTTTGCTGGGCCAGTGTAAGGCTTGATGTTCTTTCCTGGAAGCTACCTCAGGCCTGCAGGGATGCCCAGGGTGGCAAATGCCAGGAGGAACTGTCAGATGGTATCTTTGGCCTCTCTTGCGTGGGCCGAGGCAAACACGGCTCCTGAAAAGGTGTAGCACAGGGCCATCCCGCGCTCTGCCGGGCATTTCTTGAATGCCACTGCTGGTGGTGTTGACAAGTTGGGCAGTCTGATGGTGGGCACCCCACAGGTCGATGAGAGCCTTTGGCTACACGGTGTTTTAGGCAGTCTTTTATAAAATGTCCAGGCTTTCTACGGTTAAAACACCTCCACTTATCCCTTGATGATGCCACTAAGGCTTCAGCCACTCCTTTTGAGACCACTGTTGCTATTATGTGTTCAGCAGATGTCAGTTTGGCACAGGCTTCAATCGTTTGGTCTATTGTAGGCTTAGGGTCGAGAGGGAGGGCCTTTAAAATTTTCTTACACTCTGAATTTGAGTTGGTCATTGCCAGACTACATAAAATCTCTTTGCCAGCTTCTGCATTCTTGACCTGCCTCTCAATAGAACTCTTTAGACGATCAATAAATTTAATAGAAGACTCTTCTGTGCCTTGTCTAACATGTGAAAAGTTCAGGGTGGGAGTGGCATCATCTGGGACCTGGAGCAGCGCTGCCTCTGCTACCCTTTGATGTCTCTTAGGACAGCCTCGGGGATGATTTGGGCCTGGTCCTGGAGGCGCTCAAAGTCACCTTTTCTGCTCAGATGCTCAGCTGTCAAATGAGCCTTAGTACCATCTCCTTGATATGTTTATAGGAGCCCTCTTAATTGTTTTTTCCATGTCCTTTCCCACAGCAAGAGAGTTACTGGCAGTCTGTCAAGCTGTAATTGGAAGGATCTGAGGTCTGCTTTCCTTCTGCTTGGTCAACAAGTTATGTTCTTGGCATCAGTGTTCTCAAAGTTATTGGAGTAATGCCGGCTTTTTGCTGTCTCCGGAGAGAAGAGTTCTAACTCCGAAATAACATGCAACAAGAGGGTTAGAGGCTCACTTCTGCAGCACCTTGGGGCACGCCACAGGCACAGGCTGAGTGCAGACCCACAAGGCAGCACAACCCAAAGTCAGGGCAGTTGTCCTGGGGGAAGTCTTCCCTCTGCTCTGGTCTACAGTGGGGATATTCAGACTCTTTGGCAACTCCTCTGTATTGGGTTTGTGTGGCCAGGTTTTGATAGTGGGGAGGCTACAGGGGTCCCTTCTGTGAGAAGATGACAGAAACTTCCTCCATCTCTGGCAGATCCAATGCCAGGTGGCTCCAAGGCCGATCCATCACTGGCCAAGGCTGAGCCCATCAGCAACACTGGCAGCACCTCTCACAAAAAGCATTCAAGGAAGTAAAGAATACTGGGCTATTTCAGCTGGACAGAGGAGAGAGAATATGTGAGTCCAACAGCCCTGCAGTGTCCAAGGTCAGTGCAGAAGGAGGGGCAAGAGGTGCTCCAGGTGCCAGAGCTGAGATTCCCTGGCAGCCGATAGTTCAGCCCATGGTGAGGCAGCTGTGCCCCTGCAGCTCATGGAGGGCATGGGGGAGGAGAGATCCACCTGCAGCAGCTGGAGGACTCCACCCACACCAGTTAAGCTGAGCCTTAACTGAACTAAAGAAGAGTGGGAAAAGAGGAGTACAGGGAAAGTGTTTTAAGATTTGGTTTTTATTCCTTATTATCCTACTCTGATTTGATTGATAATAAATTAAACCAATTTCCCCAAATCAAGTCTGTTTTGCCTGAGATAGTAATGAGTGAGTGATCTCTCTCTGTGCTTATTTGATCCATGAGCCCTTCGGTAGATTTTTGTCTCCCCTGTCCCTCTGGGGAGGAGAGGGGAGTGAGTGAGTGGTTTTATGGGCCATACCCTCACTGCATCCCATGAGAAGTTTTTAGCTGTTACAGACAATGAGTGAAAATCAAGGAATGCAGGAGCTGAGTAGTCCAGCCTGGACAGGGAAAATAAATGTGCAAATGAAGGAGTCATGAGTCTACCTTGCAGGAAAACCTGTAATTTTGAAACTGTATGAAGATAACAAATTCATTTTGAACATACTTGTGAATGTCGTCATGGCAGAACATTTACAAGAACACAGTTGCTCTGCAATTAATAAAGAGTACAAAACTGTTTTTCAATTTTGAGGTGAAAATGGCTTGAGAAATGCAAAAAGCACTCCTATTAAGCTGCAAAAAGACAGCTACAACCATATTTCACCTTCTGCGTGTGTGGTGATGCTATGTTTTTATTGTATTTTTGTATGTTCTTTGTACCCAAAAGGTTCGTCCCTACCTTCCCTACTTCTACTCCCAGTTGGTCTGTCCCAGATCCAAGCTGCTCCCTCAGTGCTCCCAAAAAATGGTTATCCCCTCCACTTGTTCTGGCACCTTCCCTATCAATCACCCAAACCCCTCCCGGAGTTCTGGACTGTTCTGTGCCTGTCACCAAAGCCTTCCCTAATTACCCTTTTATGGTCCCCGTCAATCCCCTGAGACCCTGCCCCCTCGGATACCTCCGCTCTTGGAAATCCCCTAAACCTCGAGGTCCCATTGGGGCATGTGACCCCTTTTCCTCCACCCCTCGAGACTATTGGTCCACGTGAATGTCTATCCCTGTCCATATCCCTCCCCCAAAGACCCCTATTGGTCCCCTGTCAGGCCATCACCGTTGTAATACCTCCCTTTATAAGCTGCTGCACAGGTCTGATCTCTGCTTGTGCTCCTTGGACTCACTACGCGCAATAAGCCTGAAACTGTATCCAAAGGCAAGCCTCCCTGCAACTTTTTATCCTCTCCCTTGTCGGGGCTGCTGACAGCCACAGCACCTGGAGCTTCAGTTCCCCTGGGCAGAGCTGAACTCCAGAGGAGCAGCTTTAAAGCCTCGAGCCTTCGGCTGCTCCGCACTCCTGCCGCACACCACACGTGCTAGCCGGGCTGAAGATAGGGGTCACTGCAACATACGTGCTGTCCTCTCTTCCCTGCTGCCTTTGTAGCACTGCTTCCAACATGACCATGACCTCAGTGATGGATTGGGAACTCCCACTGCCCCTCCCTTCACCAACATAGCAAACACCAATGGATCGGTACAAGTCACATAGCCCACGGCAGCCCATGACCAGGGGCATCAGACTGTCACCTTTGCACCCAACAGGTTGAACATTACTAGAGTGGCAGCTAAAGCAGAGTAACAAATTTATCTTAGGAGATGGATTTCATCCAGCCTGTCTCTGCTGTGCTATTCCGCAGAGGAGCACAGGGCCACCTCACGATTTATTTTTCACACTGTAAAGAATGTTTTCTTTTGGGCATGTGACCATAAGGATTGTCACTGTGCTTTTGGATGGGCCCCTCTGGACCACAATCTGGAAGAATTTGGAGGTAGTGTTGAGAGTGAAGCACCTCCTCCTTTGCAGAGTCAGCACAGTTTGGTGGGACCTCTCTGCACATCACACTGCCTAACTCAGCTTCATTTTTCCAACAAGTTCTCCATCTATACTTTTGGACCACTGTAGGCTTTGTTCAGGCATGTCTTTGTCCTTTGCTGTTTGGCCATGTCAGGTTATTTATTTCGTCTTCTCTTGTCTTTTTTATCATTCCAGTTGTGCTTTCCTTGCCTGACTATCAGACTACTCTCCCAGCTGCAGATCAATTCCATTAAGCACAGAGGCCAAACAGCCAGCACATAGTTCATTGAGATGATTTCTGAGGAGTGTTGTTCTGAGCTCATCAAAACCCTCTTGGGAAAATCCTCCTCTTAACATGGATATCCAGCTGAGCTCCAATCCTGAGAGGACAGGACATACAGAGATGTATTGCTGCCTTCCTATACATTAGGTGTTGTTAAGTCACTCGGCAGTGCTCCACAAACCCATTGCACAAAACAGCTGACATCCTTCCTCCTCTTCCTCAACCCTCTGCTCATTATTTGTCTACTGACAAAAAACTATTACACCTTTCTGCTGTTTATTTGGCCAGGCAAATGGCCAGTTGCTCAGGCAGGAGCAGGTCCCCTGGCACTGCAGAACGACAACTGTTTTGGGCAGTTAACAGTTTATAGATCAAATCAACCATTCTTCAAATATCAACCCATTATGACATTTCATCTCTCTGTTCCCTTGGGAGGGAATCCAAGTGGCATTCCTTTGATTTTTCACTCTATCACTCACTGAAAAATGTAAACAAATGTTGAAAAAAAAGACTTTCAAATTGTGTGTGGAGAATAAATTCTCTCTTATCCTCTTACCGTTCTATGCATTTTTGCAGGTCAAATGGGCTTCCAAGCTTAACTGAAAGAATATGGAAATGTGGCTGTAGACAGGGGAAATGTTCAAAATCCCAGACTAGGAAATGGACTATTAAGGAATACATTTAGGACTGTTAGCTCAGTGTGCAAGCTGCAGGTTGAGTTCCACGTGGTGGGAAATGGCAGGAGCCTGAGGGGGCAGGTGACCAGCCACTCAGAGACACGCCAGGATCCAGTGGCTCCAAAAGAAGACCCCAGACTATCACACATAGGATGGAAAATACTTTTGCTATTAAAAAAAAAAAGTAAATGAGAAAATGCTTTAAAGTTCTGTTGTGGTCTTCAGGAAGTAGAATCACAGAATCACAGGATGGCTTGGGTTGGAACAGACCTTATAGATTATCTCATTCCAAACTCCCTGCCATGGGCAGGGACACTTTCCACTAGACCAGGTTACTACAAGCCTCATCCAACCTGGTCTTGAACACTTCCAGGAATGAGGCATCCACAGCTTCTCTGGGCAACCTGTGCCAGTGCCTCCCCGTCCTCACAACCAAGAATTTCATCCCAATATCCCATCTAACCCTGCTCTCTGGTAGCGTGAAGCTGTTACCTCTTACCCTGTCACTACATGACCTTGCAAATAGTCTCTCTCCATCTTTCATGTAAGTTCCCTCTAGGAGCTGAAAGGGGCTCTAAGGGTTCCCTGGAGCCTTCTCATCTCCGGGCTGAACACTCTGAATTCTCTCAGGCTTTACTCACAGCAGAGGTGCTCCACTCCTCTAATCATCTCCATGACCTCCTCTGGACTTGCTCCAACAGGTCCATGTCCTTCCTATGCTGGGACCCCAGAGCTGGATGAAGCTCTGCAGCTGGGTCTCACCCAAGTGGGGTAGAGGGGGAGAATTCCCCCCTTCCCTTCTGCCCACGGGGCTTTGGATGCAGCCCAGCACACAGGAGTTTTCTGGGCTCCTAGCGCACACAGCTGGGGTATGTTCAGCCTCTCACCCACCAGCACCCGCAAGTCCTTCTCAGCAGGGCTGCTCTCAAAACCATTCTCCACCTAGTCTGGATTTGCGCTTGGACTTGCCTCAACCCAGATGCAACACCTTGCACTTGGTCTTGTTAAAACCTCATGAGATTCCCAAGAGCCAGTTCTCAAGATGTCCAGGTCTCTCTGGATGACATCCCATCCTTCATGTGGGTCACCTCCACCAGTCAGCTTGGTGTCATCTGCAAACTGGCCAAGGGTCCACTCAATCCCTTTATCTGTGTCATTAATGAAGATATGAAATAACACTGGTCCCAATACAGGCCCCTGAGGGACACCACTGGTCACTGATGTCCATCAGGACTGAGCCACTGATCACCACCCTCTGGATGTGACCATGCAACCAGTTCCTTATCCATCTCACAGTCCTGTTGTACCTGCAGAGAATTCTGGCATCTAATGCACTGCAATTAAGGTATAAAATTACTCTGCTTGTGTAGCAGACACTGTACATTATGTATTGTTCTAGCAAAAAGGTAACAGTATGTCCAACCAAACTTCAGCTGTGCCAAAGGAAGGTGAAATATTTAGACTTTATTTTGGGGAAGGGGCAACAAATGATAAATCCAGAAAGAACAGAGGCAATAATTGAGATCCCATGGCCGGTCACAAAAAGCAGGTACAAGGTTTTCTCGAAGGTGCAGGGTTTTGTTGGCTGTGGATTCCAAGGCTGGGGGAACTGACTAAGTCTCTGACTAAAGCAAACATGAATGAAGAGACAGAGAAGAGCTGGCCACAACTGGACCCAGGTGCAGCAGGAGCACCAGACTCATTAAGTTGGTGACAGCAGTAGCAACTCAAGCTCTAACACCACGACAAGCATAAGATGACTTAAGAAGATGCATCACCCTGAATCCAGTGAGCCTATTGCCTCTACCTGATGATGGAGAACATCCCAGGGTGAGCAAGTGATGCACATTTCAAAGAAACCACAGACTGATTTAACTGATGTTCCCTCACATTACCCAGATACAGCTCTATTTGCAGATGGCTCATCCTACTCCCTGCAAAGACATCTCTTTCCAACCCCCCTGCCATGGGAAGGGGCACCTTCCACTAGACCAGGTTGTTCCAAGCCCCTTCCAGGGATGGGGCAGCCATAGCTTCTCTGGGAAATCTGTGCATGTTTCCTGCTCTTTCTGAATATTTCTCTCTCTAATTATATCACTTTACCCTATATGATAGTCTTCAGAACAGATATAATCACACTTTCCCCTTAACACAGTGATCCATGGGATCTCAACTAAGAGACAGGATTTAACTTACTTTATACTTCTATTTTCTTGTAATTTTACATATTTATGTCAGAGAACACATGACTCATCTGCATTCAGTTGAAGGTACCTAATATTTGGTTTTTGAAAGATGCCATTGCCGCACAGTCACAGAACCATAGAATGGTTTGGGTTGGAAGAGACCTTAAAGTTTAGCTCATTCCAAACTCCTGCCGTGGAGGCAGCAAGGAATTTCAAACATGAAGCATTGAAGATTCTACTGGATGAAAAGCTGGATATGATCTAGCAAATGAGAGATTCGACTGTACTTATGGTTCTGGCTGTGGCTGCTGACAGAGAACATCCTGCAGTTGTTTGATCATAGGCTTGTGTCATGTCTGCAAAAGAAAGCAGACCAAAAGGAAGAGGAACAGAAAGAAGAGAGGCTTCACAAGGGCCTGGAGCAACAGGGCAGGGGGAAAGCAGGTTTTATGTTTAGGAATAACATGTCCAGCTCTGGGACCCCAAACATCAGGACATGGAGCTGGTGCAGCAAGTCCAGGGGAAGCCATGGAGATGCTTCAAGGGCTGGAGCGCCTCTACTCTGGAGACAGACTAGGAGAGCTGGGGTGTTCAGCCTAGAGAAGAGAAGGCTACAGAGAGAAGAGAAGAAGCCTCTTCCAGTGCCTAACAGGACTCCAAGAGAGCAGGAGAGGGACTTTGGGCAAGGGCCTGGAAGGCCAGGAAAAGGGGAATGGCTTCCCACTGACAGTGGGCAGGGCTAGACGGGATATTGGGACGAGATTCTTGGCTGTGAGGATGGGGAGGCCCTGACACAGGCTGCCCAGAGAAGCTGTGGCTGCCGCATTCCTGGAGTGTTCAAGGCCAGGTTGGGTGAGGCTTGGAGAAACCAGGTCTAGTGGAAGATGTCCCTTCCCACGGCAGGGGAATGGAACTGGATGAGCTTTGAGGCCCTGCCC
>NW_008237619.1:1715702-1737999 GCF_000691975.1 Corvus brachyrhynchos
ACCCCCGCGCCCCCGGCCCCCGCCCCGGACCTGGGCACCGCCGACCTCATACCCGCCCTCTCCCTGCAGGTACCGCGACCTGCACACCTTCGAGCTCCAGGCGCCTACCCGGATCATCGAATGGGCCCGCGGGAGCCGTGAGTGTGAGGCGGGGAGTGCTGAGGGGAGGAGAGGGACTGGGCTGGGGTCTGTCGGGGAGGGGTGGCTGGGCCTGGTCGGAGGAAAGAAGGAGGCCCTGGGGTCGGCCTGGGGCGCGTGTAGAGGGAGAAGGGGGAAAGGAGGATGTAGGGTTGGGCCAGGCTGGGGTCCCGGAAGGGAGGCCAAGGTGCAGGGCCAGGACCTCAAAAATGGGGCTAAGTGGCTGGAGCTGTACCGGTTTCGGCCCGGGCTCGAGTTCTGGGTCTGGGAGTCCATGGACTGTGCGGTAACTCAGGTTTGCCCCAGGGACGGTGGGCTGGGCAGGGGGGTAGCCCTCACCGTGTTTCTGGCTCTTCACGCCCTCCCCCCAAGGTGTCTGTGTAGCTGGCTATGGACAGTCTGACGGGAACGAGATCCTGCAGCTGATCCCACCACCAACGCTGCTGACAAAGGAGACCCAGGTGGGTGTTGCAGCCATGGTGGCACCCAACCTCTGACCTCCTTGGCCTGATATTTTCAGAGACCAGGTCAGGGCTTGGTGGCCTTCATGAGGTGTTACCTGTTGCTGTGACAAGGACATGGCCAGGGACTGAGCAGCTTTGGTTGAAAGGTAAAGCACATAAGTCACCTGGTTGTTGTCCAGTCATGTTATCTTGCAGCTGCTCTGCAGACAGTTTGGGTTGTGGACACTTCATTTCCAGGTGTGTGAATGAAAGCATTTCATGGGGAAAGAGGACACATGAGAACAGTAAGGCAAGTGAAGAAGGGACTTGCTGAGCAACCCAGGCCTGGGGGACCACCCTGCAGAGCACCAAGGCTGGCCCTCGGGTGCGTGACCCCTGCACTAGAGTAGAAGGTGGTGTTTGGTCACTGGGTAAGCAGAAAGCTCCTGAGCCAGATGTGCACAGATGGCAACAAACACAGACAGAGCTCTTGGCAGCAGCTTTCTCCAGATTTTTGTTCTGACTATTTTGGGATCCTTCAGTCCTCTATCTCCTGTTGCAAAAGGCAACACTGGATGGGGAAGAGCTATACCAAGCAAGACTGTGCCTTGTGTCTCTGTCATTTTTTTGTGCTAACTGCGCACAAGTTGTGCACCATTGTGTGAAGAAATTACTTTGCCTCTGATTTCTAGGGTCTGTGTCCAGAGAGAGATTTCAAGGTAGAATGTGGTGGATTTTCACAGCGCCCAGTATACAGCCTGAAATATGTGCCGGACACCAGGTATGACCACAAGGCCCTTCCCAGGGTGTATTGGAGATGGAGAGAGGACTTACCCACTGAGAGAAAACTCCTTTTCCATACCTGCTTCCCAACCCAGCTGGTCAATCCTGCCAGCTCTGAGACCAGTGTGAGTCTGGGCCAGTGACACACCAAGAACTGCTGCTGCCTCACCAGTGATCCCTCCCTACCCCACTTCTGAGCAGCAGGGGCTGGTAGAGTTTTCCTGCTCTACCCTTCTGCATTTGGCACTGTGTGGAAGTGCTCTCCAGCAGAGTAGGACACTGGTGGCTGGTGCCACTGCTCTGCAAGACTCTGTATGCAGGTTCAGAAGGTTTTTTTCCTGCTCTGGATTTAGACCAAACAAACACCTCTGGCTGATTTATATCCCTTGTTCAGTCTCTCCTACACAAGTCCCCATTGACTACTTTTGGGGCTGTCTGCATCATTCTTAATCTAGTCCTTCTGGAAAATGTGATAACTAAATCACAGAATCACGGAATCATTTAGGTTGGAAAAGCCCTCTGAGACCACTGATGCTAGCCATTCCCCCAGCACTGTCAAGCCCACCACTAACCTATGTCCCCAAGTACCACACATGACTTCTAAATCCCTCCAGGGATGACTTCTAAGTCCCTCCAGGTGACTCCACTCCTGCCCTGGGTAGCCTGTGCCAAGGCTGGACAACACTTTCAGGGAAGGAATTTTCCAATATCCAACCTGAACATCCCCTGGTGCAACTTGAGGCCATTTCCTCTTATCCTGTGCCTTGTTCTTTGGGAGCGGAGCCCAGTCCCCACCTGGCTGCACTCTCCTGTTAGGCAGTCATAGAGAGCAAAAAGGTGCCCCCTGAGCCTTCTTTTCTTCAGGCTGAGCCCCCCAACTCCCTCAGCCACTCCTCATCAGATCCTCATAAAATATCGTCATAAATGCCGTTGCCTGGGACTGTGTTTGTATCGGCTGTGTGGAGCATCCCTGCACAAGGAGTTCTGGGATTATGGTCCTTCCAGCCACCACTCTGCTCCAAGCAGAGGCAGGAGCTCTGCTTACAGAAGCAGCAGAGCAGTTTGTCCCAGGCTGGGGAAAACAAGAATGTTCTCTGTTCCTGAGAAGTTCTGTGAGACTCTTCTGTTTCCTCAGCTTTCTGGTAACGAGTGGCCCACCTGACAGCTCCCTCCAGGTCTGGCAGGTGTCAGCAGAAGACTCTGGTAAGGGTTTCTGAGCTCAAGTGGTTTCTCAATGTAGTTGTTGCATCACACATTTCTAGCTTCCCCTTCTACCTTTGTTTCAAATGGGGCGAGGAGTGCCACTTCCATGTCCTGAGTGGCCAGCCTTGTGTGGCACAGGCTGAAAAAGGGTACAAGACAAGGGTCTACACCAGTTTTGGTGGTTTGGACTTAAGAGCACAAACCTCGTCAGGAAATCAGTATGTTTAGGCCTGTCACAACAGCCTTGTACTGCATGTAGTTGGCACAGTGTCCCCCTAGTAACACCAATGGTTAGAAATAAAGGAGCTCCATCCATTGCTTTTTGTGATAGACCGTGATCCACCTTACTTCTTTCAAAAAGGATCACCATTGTTGAGGCTGCTACTGAGAAATACTTGTAAACCACCAGAAAGGAAGTCATTAGAAGAAAAAAACTTCTTCATTGAACATAAACATCTTGATTCACAAATTTTCATGTATTTTGCTGGGCTTTTTGTCAGTCCTCGTTGAATGGGTTGGAAAGGGGTTTTATCCTGGAGAGGGGGTTAGGCATAATTAGATTTCTTACTGGTTTTGTAGGTCAGTTTTAGCTTTGTGAGGCATTGTTGTGAAATGGCTTAATCTGATGGATTGCTTGGCTCTCAGTGTGTTTTACAGCTGTTTCTGTCTCTTCCTAATAGATATTATCAAATCTGTAAGCCCCATAGAAACAGAAAATGACACTGGGCAATCCTGGGCTAAAATTGCCACCATTTCAGCCAGAGCCCCATGGGTCCTTCACGGCTCAAGACTTGACAGAGTCCAGATTACAGAGGTTGAATCAAGGAAAAATGTCTACACAGCAGGTATTTGAGGCAAGCCTAATGTCTGATTTTTGGAAAGGTGGGGTTTGGGTAAAGCAATGCTAATTGCTTGGGTAGCAAACATTTCACTGAGCAGGTACTTTCAGACATGTGCAAGTGGTTATAAAGATATTTGCCACAAGTATTTTGTCTTGAGGAAAGAGGTGACAATGGTCAGGTCCATCTCCAGCTGCTTACCACTTGCATTACACTGATTTATCACGATTCTGCCCCAAATCTTGGCACTACCAGAGTGCTGCAGATAGTTTCAGTATGGAGAACTGGGTTCACAGAGGGCTGCTGTGTGTGCTATCCCAAACAAGGGGGGTGACAGCCTGGTTATGACAGGTGGTGGGTGCAGGTCTGGTTTCCTTGGGGATCTGAGGACTCTCTGCCTTCACCTACACAGTGAGACTCAGTCCCCACAGAGCTCATCCCTGGGGAGGGAAGAGGGGATGTGTGTGTCCAGTGGCAGTATCACAGTGCTGAGGAAAAAGAATGTCTGTTTGTCATTGTCCCTGTGCCAGAGGGACTCACAGAATCTTGGGAGTGGTTTGGCTTGGAAGAGACATTTAAAGCTCATCTCATTCCAACCCCCTGCCATGAGCAGAGACATCTTCCACTAGACGAGGTTGCTCCAAGTCCCAACCAACTTGCAGGCATGGGGCAGCCACAGCTTCTCTGGACAACCTGTGTCAGGGCCTCACCACCCTCCCAGCCAAGAATTTCTGCCCAATATCCCATTTAACCCTGCCCTCTGTCAGTGTGAACCCATACTCCCACGTCCTGTCACTCCAGGCCCTTGTCCAAAGACCTTCTCCAGCTCTCTTGGAGCCCTGTTAGGCACTGGAAGGGGCTGCTTCTCTTCTCTCCGTAGCCTTCTCTTCTCTAGGCTGAACACCCCAAGCTCTCCCAGTCTGTGACCAGGGCAGAGGGGCTGTAGCCCTCAGAGCTTCTCCATGGCCTCCTCTGAACTCATTCCAGCAGCTCCATGTCCTTCTGATGCTGGGGGCCCTGGAGCTGGACGTATTACTCCTGAGCATACATCCTGCTTTCTTTCTCAGGCAATACTGCAGCACAGAAATCCTGAAAATGCTCCTCATTTGACCTGTGACCTGCCTCTCTTTTCCAGCTTTCAGAGGCAGCGAGGAGCTCAGCAGCCTGGCCTTCCTGGACTGCAACACACTGCTTCTGTGCTGCACCACAGGCCGGCTGTGCCTGGCCGACGTCCGGCAGCCTCAGAGTCTCGTGGAGGCCATGTCAGTGCCCTCAGCGCCATGCAGCGAGCAGTGGTGCATGGGCACCAGGCATGGAGCTCAGGGCTTGGAGCCAAGCTCCCAGCCTGTAGCTTGCCTCTCGAACAGGGGGCTCCTAACCCTGACAGACCTCAGGAAAACATCTGAGTTCTTGGCCTTGGCAAAGGCCAGAGTCCCCTCTCCTGGCTCAGGTGCAGAGTTCCTGTGCGTCTCCTGGGCTCCTGCTCTGGAAGGCTGCCTTGCCATTTCAGGTAGGTGCTTAGGGCAGATCTCCTTTTCTGGGTGCCTTTTGATTTATATTTTTGTCAAGGCCCAGTTCACTCCACCTAAAACCCCCATGACAGGGTGGCTTTTCAGAGCTGCCCCTGGAGCCAGTGGAAATGCCAGCTAATCGTCCTCTGCAGCTGCCTCTTTCCAACAGCTCCGGAAGGGGCCTGCGGGTGGGTTCTGGGAGATGCCTGCTGCCCTTCTGTGAGATCAAAGGCCCCAGGCTGACCATAAGCACTGCCATGATAGTGCCACTGACAGCATGGCTGCAGGCTACAGCATTGATAACGCCAGCTGGGCAGCTAGGCTGCCTCTTGACCAGAGCCTTGCAAGTTCACACTCATAAATCCACAAACTTTAGGGATTTGGTCCAGGCTCTCCCCAGCAGCTGTTTCCTTGAGACATGCTCCTCAGAGGCAGACCTGCTCTCTTCTCACAGGCTTCTAGTGGGGCCATTTCTCCTTGTTCCTGCTGGGAGATGATCCTGACCCCAGCTGAACTAGAGCAAAGCAATTAATTTCTGCACTCTCTAATTCCATTTTATCCAAGGTTTTGATGGCACCGTGCATGTGTATGACACACAGAGCTGGGACAGCTCTGGCAGGGAAGCAGAGCCCATCTTCGTTCACAAAGGCCATGCATTTGGCGGAGCAGGTGGCAGCGGGGACCCTCCCCTGGTCACTGTGCACACGTGGCATCTGCAGAAACCCAGAACTTTGTTGTCAGCAGCAAGTGATGGTTCCCTGCATGTCTGGGACTGGGTTCAGCCCTGTGGGAAGGGTGGGTAGATGGTGTTTTGGTGAGATGAGGCATTTCCTGCCTCTGCTCTAGTTTGTGTTGGCTGCAGGGTGTCTGTTTGCCTGCAGATACTGTTTGGAGACTGTTGCAGTGAGCAGAACCAATTGTAAAGTTTCTATTTTAATAATAGTAAAAATTTTGGCTGTTACTTGTTCTCCTGTGTGCCAGCCTTCAGATGAGAGCTGTGCCTGTGGTTCTGACTGTGGCTGCTGGCAGAGAACATCCTGCTGTTGTTTGATCATAGGCTTGTGTCATGTCTGCAGAAAGGGAGAGGGTCAAAAAGGAGACTTGACAAGGGCCGGGAGTGACAGGACAAGGAATGGCTTCCCACTGACAGAGGGCAGAGTTAGATGGAATATTGGGAAGAAGTTCTTCCCTGTGAGGGTGGTGAGGCCCTGGCACAGGCTGCCCAGAGAAGCTGCTGCTGCCTCATCCCTGGATGTGTCCAAGGCCAGGTTGGATGGATCTTTCAGCAACCTGATCTAGTGGAAGGTGTCCCTGCCCATGGCATGGAGTTGGAACTGGATGAGCTTTGCGGTCCCTTCAAAACCAAACCATTCTCCGATTTCATGAAAAAAACAGGAGTTTGAGGAAACAGGCTCTTCTGTGGGATACCCACTGTATTCCAGGCCCAGAGCACGAAGGGGAAGCTGCACCCCCCGCGGGTTGTTGACATTTATCACATGCACGTGTGTCACAAGCAGCAGCCTGGCCGCTACTCAGGAAGTCTCAGTGTAACCACTTGTGTTCCTGCTTGCAGCCTTCGAAAGGAACAGGAACAACTTTTCCAGCCCCAGCCTGCTCCAAGCTCTGCCCCTCCCCCTCTAGATCCTGAGAGCACCTGATCTGAGACACGGCATTGGTGTCCTTTGGCTCTTTTCCCACCAACTGCAAGTTTAGATTTGATGGAACTGATGTGATTTCCTGGGCTGAGGAAGGAAGCGATGACTCCTGCAACACCCATGCTGTCACCAAGGTGTTGAGAAGTAAAACCCTGCCTGCAAAGGGTTCCCTTCTGCTCTGGGTGTCAGCTGAGGTGAGGAGGGGTTGAAGACAGGTGAGGTGGGGTGAAGGCTGTACTTCAAGAGTACCTGGGGAAACTTTACACTGGGAATGTGCTGTACTGACTCACTCTGTGCCATGGCAACAGCTTTCTGCCTGGCAGCTGAGCCTGGAACCTGCTCCATTCTTCTCCCAGGACAAGCCATGTGAGTGCTTCCACTCATCCCAAAACTCTGCCCAGCAGCAGATGAAGCAGGGGCAGTATGTCCTCCCCAAGACGCGGGATGTTGATGCTTTGTCACTTACTAAAGCCATGGGTCTGTGTCACCACCATCAGTTAAGGCAAAAGCCTGTTTGAGTCCTGGAGGAGCTGAGCTCTCCTGCGGGAGTGCCTGAGCATCCTTTCCACTGCCCAGGGCCCACAGCCAAACCAATCCAGCTGAGCCAGAGCCGAACTGGGGGAAATGGGTTCTGACCAAGAGCCTGGGAGCTTTTCTGCCCCAGTGCAGGCAGCAGGGAGGGCTCCTGGCTCTCTAGTCTCTCCATCTGTTATTGAGTCAGTTCCTTCCGGTTGTGGTAAAGCTGAGTGTGCCCTTCCCCTGCACCAGGACCTGCAGGTTATTGCATTTAGGAGGTGGCCTTTCTGCCCCATGACTGGGACCTGTAACAGCCCCAGGAAGGGCAGTATAGTACACAGACATGAAGGGTTCCTAGGGAGGGATCCTGGAGCTCAGTGAGTTTTCAAGCACCCTGGGAGCAGGCAATTTGGCAATCTGGTGCAGACTCAGATTGTGCGGCTTCTCCTTCCTGGGGGAAACACCCCCCAGAGGGAGGGTCTCACCTTGGAGGAGGTGGGCTCTGAGGAGGAGAGAAGACCACTGGAGCCTTCCCAGTACCCCAGCTACCTCTTCCTCACTGCCTCCTTCGCTGGGACATGTGGAGAAGCTGACCCCCTCCCACATCACAGTGATGCAGATAGTGTAACCAGGACAGGGAACTGAATTTGCTTGGCTTTCAAAACAGGGCTTAAGCAATAGCTCAGTTTGTATCCATCTGAACTTCCCTTTTTTTTCCTGAAATAACTTAAGCCTTCTTGTTCAGCTTGAACCAGATTTGACAGGGGACTGGAGATATCAAAAATATTAAGAACTCACAGATGCTGTGGGAAGGGATTATGCACACAGGAGGGATCTGAAAAGTTGCAGCAGGCAATAGGGACATTGCTCCCAGGAATGCACCGCATGGAGCCTCTGTCAATGCCCGTGTGGGATCAGAGTCTGGTTGTGTGACTGTAGGGACTTTGGCTTTGCTGGAGCCAGGTTTGTCTTTGGTGGGGAAGGTTGGGACAGCCTGTGGCACAAATGCTGACACCCATGAAGTGGACCAACTTAAGGACAGTCTCTCCCTCCCCACAGCATCAGCATAGCAAGGGGAGCTCAAGCTGCAGGGGACACAAATGTGTCCAACCTCTGCTCTCCCTGGGACCACAGAAAGGTCCTCCAGAAGGCCTGTCTTCACTGAGACCACAGAGTTTTAACCCCTGGGCAAGGTAACACAGCTGGGGACATAGACTCATGGAATCATTCATGTTGGAAAAGCTCTTTAAGATCATAGAGACCAATCTTTACCCACACACAGCCAAGCCCACCACTAAACCATGTATGTCCTCAATTGCCACATCTACACATCTCTTAAAATCCCTGCAGGGATGGGGACTCCACCACTGCCCTGGGCAGCCTGTCCCAAGGCTGGACAATCCTTTCAAGGAAGGAATTCTCCCTAATACCCAATCTAAACCTCCCCTGGCACAACTTGAGGCAGGGCTTCTCCTTCCTTGCCTGTGAGGGAACAAGCCAAAGCCCTTCCGTGAAGGTCTCCGAATTCAGGCCCATAAATAAATGGAGGTGTTATTTGGCTCATCCCCCAGTCCTGGCTCCTGCTGCACTCAAAGAGGATGAGAGCAGCATTAACAGATGTTTGGATGTGGCTCTTGGAGACATGGCTCAGTGGCCGTGGCAGAGCTGGGGGAACCATTGGACTCTATGGTCTTAGGGGGTTTTTCCAACCTCCATGATTCTGTGATCCTTAAAACAATCAGCCCTGAGCAGTTCCTCAGCAAGACACACGCTGACATGGCTTGTTTAACAAGCAGCTCATTAGTGCCCTGTGCTCATCAGGTACTGCATGGCCATGCATTTTCATTTCCAAAATAATGCCCAGTCCCTGCTGCAGACTACAGAATCCTTCATCTCCTCCTAGGCTCCTCTCTACATGTCTCTGCATGCCAGGGAAGCTGTCATCAGTGGGAGGGATGGGGTGGCATGAGCGGGACAGGTGCTGCTGCTCCCTGGTCCTTGTGCAGGAGGGAGAAAATTCCCCTGTGAGGGTGGTGAGGCCCTGGCACAGCTGAGAAGCTGTGGCTGTCCCGTCCCTGGAAGTGTTCAAGGCCAGGTTGGATGGGGCTTGGAGCTACCTGGTCTAGTGGAAGGTGTCCCTGCCCATGGCAGGGAGGTTGGAACTGGATAAGCTTCAAGGTCCCTTCCACCTCAAACCATTCCATGGTTCTGTGACTTTCTGCCTGTGCCAGCTCCCCTGTCCTTAGCCAGCAGAAGTGTCCAGGCATTGGGACTGTATTTTACTATTTTTTCTTTTTTTCTTTTTTTTTTTTTCTGAGTTTAATAAACTAGAATAATTTATTTGACAGAACACAGAAACATCACAGACAGGGTGGAGAAACCAAAGCAGCAGGTATCAATGATCAGTACAAAGGAACCACTTTACAAAAAGAAGTACCACGCTGCCCATCAGCTTTACCCAAAAATTACGGGGGAGGGGGGTGGGCTCAGCTTAGCACCCCACAAACTGGGTGTGGGGGATGGAGCTATCCCCACAAAATGCTCTCGGATGACAACGCTGACTGCAACAGCACAATAAATAGTGGGAATGGCCTCTCAGTGGGTGGTGAGGGACCAGAGACCCTTGGAGGGGAGGAGGGAGTCCAAGCACCACCAACCTGGGAGGTACAAGCATCTGTTCAAACACTGATTAGGGTGGCAAATGCCCTGCTTCTCCCCCACCCCCAAACAGGTGCTAGATCCCATGCAGGCAGAGAGAAACATCAACCAGGAGGGCTTTGCAGCTTGGCAGGACAGAAGTATCCCTGGCAACATCCTGGTGGGGAGAAGGCTATTCCATCATGACCCTGCCATGGCTGCGAAGAGGCATTTGAGGCCTCTCCCAGAGCAAGCAGTGTGTGGCCAATGGCACAGACCCACAGAATCCCCTCTGCCACCTTAACCTGGCCCCAGCAGCTCTCAGCTCTGAGCTGGTTTCCTCCAGGATGATTATACTGGTGTGATAATGAATGCAGCTGGGAGGACCCCTGGGGTGGCCACTTTGGGGGTACTTGGGGGAAGAGAAGGGTGGGTGCTGCCCACCCGCTTTGGAGCAGCTGGGGCAGGGGCCAAAGTCAAAGCCAGGCTCGTGCATCCCAGGGAGGGAACACATGCAGCAGGGCTGGACAGAGGGGGACTGGCCGTGGGTGAAAGGAGGGGACACCGAGGTGCACAGGTGCCTTTTCCCATGAGAAGGCTGCCTAAAAAAGACACCCCCCCTATTCTGATGCAGCCCCCCTCCCTGTAGCAAACTGGTGTTGAGACTGGGCTTATATAAAACACATAAAAGAGGCAGCTCATAGGAAAGGGCTCTGGTAAGTGGCAGGGGGCTGGACAGGGACGGGGTTATAGTGAGCCCCACTGCCTCCAGTGCCCCCCTGGCTGTGCCCTGCACGGGAAACAGCAGCTCTGGCAGCTGGATGAAGAGACAACACAGCACAGCTGGACGGTTATAGGTCCTGTGGCCATCGGGTGATCCGTAGGCTCCCAGTACAGGTAGAAAACAAAATTAATTAATTATAGAAAAGAGAAGCAGCCTAATGTAGGGGTGTCCCTGGGCCGGGGCAGCGAGCAGGGTGGGGCTCGCTTATCTGTCATTGAGCTGCGGGGAATTTGTCCGCTCCTCCTCATCCTCCTTGTCATCCTTCATGCCTTTGAGTCGCTGGCGGGCGAAGTCTTCAAACACAATGTCATCATCACTAGTGGGGACACAAGGGAGAGGGGTTTTAGGTGGGGTGCAAGGTGAAACACCCCCTGCCCTGCAAAGCTCTCCCAGCTTGCCTGGTGAACTCAACCTGCACCGCCACGACATTCCAGCAGCTCAGGGGGCCCCAAAACCCTGCACCCCTCAGCAAGCAGCCTCAGTTTTCACAGCCTTATTAATACTTGCCCAATGCACCCAAAAAAGAGCCCTCAAGCTCTCCAGCAGGTGCAGCATTACCAGGGCCATTGGCATTTGCCCCACTCCGGGGGAACCGCAGACCTGCAGGGAGTAGCTGGGTGGATAAAAAACCTCCCAAACATATCACCAGCCTGGGGAACACTGTGGTGACAACCTCCCCCCCCCCCAGCACGATCCCAGCAGGCTCTTACTGCAGTTTCTCCTGTTTTTTGGAAAGCCATGCAGGGAAGGGCAAAGGAGGAGAGAAGAGAGAGGGGAACAGCATGCGTCATGCATTACAGGTGACATGTGTGGGGTTAATCACACGTGTCAATCCCATGGCACAGCGGGTGTTAGCAGGTTGGGGGGGTGCCATGCAACCGCCACGCTTCCCATTCCCACATGGAATGTGGGAATTGGGGGAGAAGTGTATTTTAGTCTCTTACTTTGTATCGAGTTCTATCAGATTTGTATCTATGGGCACTTCATTCTCTGGAACTGAACAAAGGGATGACACAGGGTTAGTCACAGGGTGGTGACTGCCATCCCACCGAGGTGGGTGACACCTTCCCCAGGATCATCTCTGCCCTCCTAGCAGGGTGGGTGAGACCCCCCTGCAGTCATCACTGCCATCCCATTGGGGTGGCTGAGATTCCCCTGGGGTTGTCACCACTGTTCCAGTGTGTGGATGCAACCCCCCAGAGTTTGGCTGCATTGGGGTGATGGGGGCACCCCCATGGTTTTAACACTGAGGCCCTGTGAACAGGGTCAACGGAAACCAAGAATCTCCCTCCCCACAGCCTCACTGGCCCCTTTTGCCCCCACCCACCCCCAGGGATGCTGGCCCTGTTACCCAGGCCTGGACACTCACTGTCCCGGTGTACTGGTTCCTCCCTGGGTTTGGGATGCATCAGCGTGAAGGGCAGCTCCACTGCAACGTCGCTGCAAGAGACACCAGGGTAAAGCATGGGCCTGCCTGCACTTTACATGCAGAGCAAGGCAAATTTGCAGGGGAGGAGTAGAGCAGCACCCCTCATTACAGCTGCTGTAGAGACCATAAAGCAGGGCAAACCCCTGTGTTATCCTCCATGGAGCTGCTCAGCAGCTCTCATGGCTCTTGGCTGAGCTTGGACCCCAGGGTGGGGGATCAGCACAGGCCCCCTGGAAAGTAGAGGGGCATCAGGAGGGAGAGCAGCACGGCAAAAATCTTGTCTTTAGAAGCTATGGAAGGGATCCAAATCCCTTGTCCTTAGGCTGCAGCCAGCAGTGCCATGGGAATGGCAGGAGGTGCACCAAGTTTCCCAGTGCTCGGTGGGCATGGTGACATCAGGACACGACAGCCTGAGCACAGCCCCGAGCTGCCCCGGGGCAGGTAGGACAGAACTCAGACAAAGAAGTGCCCCAAGGGAGGACGAGTGGTCCTGTGGTCCCCATAGGACCCTGTGGGAGGGGAGTGATGTGAGGATGAAGACCTGGAAAGCCCCAGAGACTCATGTAACCACATCCAGAGATGCTCAGCCTTATGAAGCCACCTCTGTGCCCTGCTCACTCTCCCCAGCAGCACCCACAGGCCTCTCACTCCAGTACAAGGAGGAGGATGCAGGATTCAAACCCTGCCAACATTCCCAGCCTCACTAGCCCAGCCCCACCTCTGCCAGGCTTTTCGCTTTGGGTGAGACAGCATCCCCAACACAGTGGAATCCCAAGGACAGGCATGGGGTCAGAGTGGTAGCACCCTGAAGGGCTGAGGGGTGCAATGCGGGGCTGCAGTGAGGATTGGGGGGTGCTGGGGGGAGTGGAGTGTTACCTGGAGGCGAGGTCTCCCAGCAGGCTGGCATGAGTCAAAGGATACAACACATTAGTCACTGTCCCCTCCCAAGGACACACAGCCCCCACACACATTTTGTCCCGCCTGTGCTGCTTAGTCCCAGGGGAGCTTTAAGGGTGATGGGGCCCCACCTGCAGCACAGACCAGTCCCAAGGTTAGAGAGAAGGTGCAGCATGGTGTGGGGGGTGCCCAACACTCACCCTCCTCGTGACACCACCAGCTTCACCTTCACCTTGTAGGAGACAATGATGCCCAGGATCTCCTTATTGGCTCCATCTCTTAACCTGGAGGAAGGGGCAGGTGGGCATCAGTGAGGGACTGGCCATGGGGACCAGCCCCCTGTCCTCCTGAAGGTCCCCCCCCGGGGTCTCCTCCACCCCAAGCATCACCCCTGGAGCAGGGGCTGGATGCCCACCAGGGCCAGGTCCTGCCCCCCCACTGCAGGGGGGACAGGAGCCCTGGGGGGTGGAGGGGCTCACAGCGTGCTGGAGGCCAGGTTGGTGTCCTCGTGCTTGAGCTTCCCATCCAGCGCCAGCCCCCGCTTCTCCCGGTTGTTGGCAAGGAAGGGGGTCAGGGTGTAGACTTTGCAGAATGTCGAGCTCGGGGCCACCATGTCACTAGAGATGACAGCCACCATCAGCCAGAGCCCCAGCTACCCACAGCTCCCACAGCCCCACAGGTCACCCCAGACATCTCGATCTTAGCCTGGTGAACTTCTCCACATATTCCCATCCCTGCCCCAACCTGATGAACATCTCCTTCCCAGGGGACGCAGAGGGTGGCATCCCCAAGATGCCACCAGAAAAAAGGTCTCCATCTCCCTGTTCCTCCCACCATTCCCTGCTTGCCAAGTGCAATATCCCACTGGGGCTGCACTGGGGCAGGAGACCTCCAAGGTTCCTCCAAGACCACCCCCCGAGGTCTCCAGGGCTCCTCATGATGTCCCCAAGGAGTACTCACTCAGCATCCTCCACAGCCACAGGGCACTTGTACTGGGCAGTGTTGAAGAGGCAGATGTCGGCATACTGCCGCACTGGGGTGAGACACAGAGAGATAGGGATCAGGGTGGGCCCCCACAGGGATGGGGACAGGGACACCAATGGAGTGGGGGACATGGCCCTGCTCCTCACCTGAGATCTTGATCTTCTTCACGGTCTTGTTGGTGTTGTTGGTGACATGCACGTTGACACTGATGGGCTCCCCATGGTAGTAGATCTGCAGGGGAGCAGGGCAGGGAGGATGGTGAGATCCCCAGGGTTACCCCACCAGTGTGCCCCCCCCCCAGTCCTTGCCCACCTCCTTGTCCAGGGATGCCTCAAGGTGCAGTGGCTTATCTGACATGAGGAACTGCCGGGTGGTCTCTGCCATGGGCTGGGGGCCGGGTCTCTCTGGTGCGTACTGGACCTTACGGATCACCAGGCGCACTGAGTTCCTGGGGGAAGACAGTGAGAGGAGAACTCAGGCTGCCCACAGGCTACCCTCTTTCTTGGCCCATTCTGGGTCAAATCCTTCTTCTGGTCTGCTGGGTCAGAAGGATGCCATGGAAGGTCTCGTCTAGATGCCCACCAGGGCTACAAGTGGGAAGCCCAATGGCTGGGCCAGGTTGCCCACAGCAAGTGTTGGGCTCCTTGCACAGTGGTGTTTATCTCCATCCCAGCCCCAAGATGTTCTCTGACCCATCCCTACCCTGAAGAACACTTCCATCCCAGCCCCATCCTGGAAGACAACTCTATCTCATCCTGGAAAACATTCTCATCCAAGCTGGGTAGCAAACTGGGGTGCCCCTTTCCTGCTGCCAGCCCCAGGAGCATGCCGGTTCCATCCAGGCTGGATGGATCCTCTCTGCTTACCTCTTGTGGATCTTCTCCTCCAGGTTCTCGGCACAGAAAGCTTTGACCTCGTAGTCCACCCCACAGGCCTGAAAACCAGGAAGGGAGGAGAAGGAGGCAGGGAAACCTCTTTGCACTCCCCAAAGAGGTGACCCCAGCAGTGCCCACTCATCACAGCCTGGTGGCACGGGAACAGGGAGGGATCTTACCTTCCCCGTGTCCTCTGGGCCTGGCTGCAGTGTGACGGAGCAAGGCAAGTTGGGGGGGATCTGGAGGGGAAAGGGGGTGAGGAGCTTTTTGAGAGGCTACCAGCACTTCCCTTTCCTGTCCACAACGAAAACAAGTAAATCCAGGAAGGATTTCCTCATTTTACTATTGCATTTCCCAAATCCCAAAGTGTTACAAAAATACATTATTTTAGAGGGCTTTAATTAATCAGGGGAATTTTGAGAAATCAGGGCCATTTTTGAGGCCATAGGATTGAGCCCTGTAAAATGTCATAGAGCTCCAGAGTGGGTGGTCACTACTGCCAAAGCTGCGCCGGGGAAATTGAAGGAGCAGGTGCATGAAGCAGGGGGTCTACCCCCCAGCCATTCCCTGCCAGAGCTGTCCAGTGCTGGCATGGATCCCCAGTGCCAGCATGAACCCCCCAGTGCTGACATGGACTGGCAGCTTCCCTACTGATGGCTGCTCTCTGCTCACCAGTTTGAGGATCCACCACCAAAAGTTGTGTCTTGATCACAGATAGCAGCATCTCACCCCCAACCACAACCCCACAGGGCTAGATGGGACCCTGATGTCCCCATCGCAGGGTTCACTGTCCCTTCAAGCACGCCAGAGCACCCGCTGTCACCCTACCTCAAAGGTGAAGGGGTAGGCGTGCTCGCCCAGCTTCTTGATAAGCCGCTCCTGCAGCCGCGTCAGAGGCTTTTTGTCCTCGGGGACCGGGGGGAAGGCCTGGGAGTTGGCCACAAACAGGTCCTTGCGGAAGGTCAGCCCCAGAACATCCAAGTCCTCACGGCCATAGCGGAAGGCGCAGGTCAATGTCACAAAGACTGGAGAGGGTAACAAGGGGAAGTTGGTAGCAGGCTGTGGGTCATGGAAGGGACCATGGGGACACGAAGGCAAGGTGGCATTCTGGCTCATGCCAGTCCCACCAGCACTGGGAAGTAGTGGTGGCTTGAGGACATGCCATGTTGAGAATATGGGGATTCAGCAGCCAGCTGTGCCTTGGGATGCCCATCACAGCACCCCCATTCTCCACAGGACAGGGAACCTGCCGTGGGGACAGGGGGGCTGGAAAATGTCACCAAAGGGCTCAGAGATGCCAATGCCTGGGTAGGACTACATGGAGATGCCAGCATCGCCCTGTGGCAGTGCCACTTCTGTGGCCCCAGGGATCCCAAAGGTAGACATTACCTTTTCTCTCCTTCAGGTATTCAGGATCCACCAGCACTACTCCATCTGCAAGGGAACGGCCGGGACAGAAATGCGTCACAGGAATAGGGTGACGCACTGGCAGGATCAGGGAATGCAATGGCAAGGTTAGGGGACACAATGGCAGGGTCAGGGGACATGCTACTGGGATGGGGGGACACCACCGGCAGGGGGACACACACTGTCAGGGTCAGAGGATGTGCTGGTAGGGTTAGGGGGGAATGTACAGGCAGGGTTTGGGGTGACACCAGCACAGCTGAGGGGGGCACATGTTCCCCCTTTACACTGAGAGTCATCACCTCCAAGCTGCCAGCCAGTCTGTACCTACCACACCCAGGGCATATGCAAAGCCACAGCGAGACATGAATATTATCCCAAATCGGCAGTTTTCTGCTCCCCAAAATCTTTCTTCCCAGACAGCCCAGCCCACTTGGCATGCGTCTCCCTGCAACTGAGGTCCCCCTCCTGCCACCACATACCCACGGGGTCCACTACATCGATGTGGTCCACGAAATCCCTCTTCCCAAGGTAGACAGTGAGCTGCAGGGAGGAACAGTGTGTCAGGGGTGCACAGAGCAGAACCCCAGGGCCCCCATGTTGTCACCACCCAGTGAGGTCCATATTCCTCATCATCCCCAGTGTCACCCTGTACCTGTGGTACCCAAAAGTCAACCCCACCCCATTCCAGGCAAAGCCTGGAACCTTTCCAGATGTCCCCAGACCTGGAGGCACTTAACATCTGGGGACCCTTGGGTGTCGCCCCAGGGGTTTGTACCCCACTGTGGAGCAGGGATGAGCCCCCCAGTGTCACCCTCTCATCTCTCTCCTGATGGGGAAACTGAGGCACGGGGCAGGCAGCTGCCTGGCGGAAGGTTTTCTGCCTCAGCTCCTGCTGCCAGACCCAAAACCCCCCCAGGCAGGGTCACCTGCACCCCAGCACTCCAAAACCTGTCTGCTTGACCCCTGACCTTGGGAAAGCCCCACCCAGCCCCACTGTGCCTCAGTTTCCCTTCCCGCTGCTGTGGCAGGATGCTGAGGCAGGCAGCAGTGCGCAGGGTGGATCTGGGGTTCAGGGACATGCCCATCCCCCACTCCCAGCCATGCTTGTGACCCCATGGTTCCCACCACCATGTCCCCCTTACCTTCCCATTAGGACTGGCTTTCTTAAACACCCTGCAAAACAGCAAAGGGGGGGTGAGTGCTGGAGCAGGGGGCACCCTCCACTCCTGAACCCCCCACTCCGCTCCTGGCTCCCTGCCCATGGAGCTGTCCAGCTTCCCCCCAGGAAGGATCCCTGGGGGAAGAAGCACCCACTGGCACAGTCCTGTTGGGTGCCAGGTGCATCCAACCCTCAGCACCCAATGCCAGGACCCAGCTTTGGATAAGGGAGGCATCGGGACCCCAGCCCACCCCTTCACATGAGGATGGTGCCCAGAGACTACTGTGAAGGGCAGCAGCACCCCAGCACCCAGCTTGCCCTGGGGACCAGAGTGTGGGACCATGGGGTCAAGGCACACAGGATGGGAGCATCCCCTGGGGTGAACCCACCTTAACATCACCTCACATTGATGCATCCCAAAGCCACTGGAGAGGCAAGAAAAGTCTGGGGTGCTCCTGTCCCCAGAGCTTTTCATTCCCATTCCAAAACATGGGACTAGCCCCCAGACACCACTCTCAGCTCCCAAAATCCCTCTGGAAGACTCCACAGAGGAATGGGAGAAAGGGTGTGGGTCCAACATGCCACTGCTGGGAAATGCATGTCTGCTGCAGGCAGGGAGCAAGCAGAGGTAAGTAGGGTGCCTGGTGCTGCCAGATTTTTTGGAGCCTGCCCTGGCACAAAGCCACCCATAATGGGTTCTCCTCAGATAATCCCTCCTTGCCTTTAAATTCCATTAAAACCATCCGGGAAGATTAGTAGTGGTTTCAGCTGGAAAAAAAAAAAATAATTTCCCAGGGCAGCTGCTTGGCTCTGCCAAAATGCCCCAGGCTGCTACGGGGTGATGGACCCTCAGCCACACTAGGAGTAGCCCTCAGTCACCTTGGTGCCTGCAGCTGCCCACACCCAGCCAAGGGGCAGGCAGGGAAGGCAGCAGCCAGTGAGTGCCAGCTTGGGGGTGACCACCACCCTGGCAATGGGGTAAGATGGATCAGGAGATGTGTGGGCACACCCCTCACTCCCATATCCCTGAAATCCTGTGTCCCCACCTCCCTGTGTCCCTGCATCTCCATATCCCTGCCTATGTGTGTTCCTGCACCCCAAAGTCTCCACATCCCACTCTCTTGCAAGCCATGGGGACCAGCACAGCCTGGCCAAGCTCTGCTCAGGAAGCAGGATATAATCTGGATAAGGGGCTGAAGCCCCTCATTCCCTTGTCCCCAGACAAGCCCCAGGAACCCTCTGCCAGGCACATAAAATATTTGGGACATCCTTCTGGGTGTCCCAAGCCACTGGGAACATCAGGAACATCCTGCTGACCCTTCCTGGGTGGCTTTTCCCTGTGGGGGTTGTGGGATTGATTTTTCCCAGTCAAAATGGGAAAGCACTTCTGCAGGTGGATGTTTGTCATGAAGGTTTGCTGGTGAGGGTGTGATCCCGCACTGGTGCAAGGAAAGATGGAATTAATGGGAATGCTGCTCCAATTAAATAACTGGGGGAAATAAAGGCCTCAACGTGCCATGGAAGGGCATCAGCATGCCACAATTTTTGGGGTTTGAAAGCCATGGCAGGATCAGTCTCCAGAGTCAGGAATGGAGAGGCAATGGATGCATCCTCCTGAGAGCCCAGAGCAACTAACAGCAGGATTTTCATGGGTAATTATTGAAGTGTTACATAAAAGCAGGATGAGGAGCATCCCCTGCCAGCCTGTCACCCCCTTGTCACCCTGCATCCCACAGACCAGCTCCCAAGGGAGACCCCAAAGAGGGTCCAGCATGCTGGATCACAACCTGAGGCGTGCTGGGAAGCCCCAGCACACCTCAGGCAAGGCAGCCAAGGCGGTGATGTTCCTGCCCAGCCCTCGGGACACTAACAGAGCCGCTAATGAACCCAGTGCAAGCGAGATCGATGGCAGGCGATGGCAGGCGCTTCGGGAAGCCATTTCTCACCACTCTGCCTGGCACACACTCATGCTGGCCCCACACTGGGGCAGGAGCCCCACAGGGCCTGAGACCTGCCCAGCCCCACACTGCAGGTGCAGAAGCCCCACGTTATGGGTGCAGAAGCTCCACAGAATTCGAGACCCACACAGCCCCACACTGTGCATGCAGGAGCCCAGGCTGGCTCCACACTGTGTATGCATGAGCACAGGGTGCCCCCTCATCCTGTGGGTGCAGCAGCCCTGCCTGGCCCCACACCATGGGTGCAGGAGCTCACATCTCCCCAGATGTACATGCTGGGGGCCAGCTCTCTCCGGAAGCACCAGTGGGGGAAGGGAAGGGGCACATGGGGACACGGTAGCCTGTTGCTGCCAGTGGGGTGACCCTCACCCGCCACCGGATCTAGAGGGAGGAAAGGAGGAAGTGTGAAGCCTTCCCTCCCCCTCCAGCCCTTCCTGGTGTCGAAACACAGGAGACACAAGGCAGGAAGTGGCCTCCGCTGCTGCCCATCAGGAGCTTGGGGCCTCATGCCGTGGGCTGGCAGCCCCAGTGCTCCCCGAGCCCCTGTCATGCTGCTGCACAGCCGGATCCCATTTCTCCTGCCCTCTCCCTGCCAGGGATCCCATCCCTTAATGAACTTGTTAGGCACCCAGCCAGGGCTAATGATGGCTTTATTGGGTGGCCAATAATTGAATGGGGTCCACTGGATCTTGGTTGGGAAGATTTATGAGGATTTGATTCCCCTGGGCATTGGAACAGGATCTGACAGCAATGCCATTGATTGCCTTTGAACCCAGGGCAGAGAATCCAGGGGTTTTGCCAGCTCTCACACTAACAAGGCTGGACGGCGGATCTAATTAGCTAGAGCCACGTTAGAAGGGACCTCCGGGGATAATGGAACCGCCAGCAACCACATCATACACTTCAACACAACCCCGTGGTGGCGGCCAGAGGCTCCCTGCCAGCTGTGCCGGGATGAGCCTGGAGCACCATGCCAGCCGATCCCAAAGCAAGAGCACCCCACAGGCCCAATGCTGCATCTTGCATCCCTGCTCCATCCATCCATCTACCCCTGCCAGGCTCAGCAGCAGCATCCCCCAGCCAGGTCAGAACTCCACAGACTTTCCTGGCGAGGAAGTACCTCAGCTGTGGGATCTGGGATGTGTCTGGATCCTGCTGTTATTACCAGAGTTTGCTCTTCAAACAACATCCAGGAAGCAGGAGTCTCCCTCCTGGGCCACCTTCCAGGGCTCTTTCTCTTCCCAGTGGAGATCCCTGTCCTGCTCCCAGATCCTATGGCTTCATCCAGAAGGATGAATGGGATGGTAGAGGGACTGAGCAGCAGATCCGGTGGTAGGTGAAGGTCACCCCCCTGGCAGCAAGATGCTATGGTGGAATGCTACAGAGGGGCTGGATGGGACTATGGGGTCAGAAGAAGGGTGCAAGGGGAGCTTAATGCCAAGGTCTAGGCTCTGGTGTACCAGGACCACTGCAGCACTTCCCAGACACCAGGAAACCACCCTCAAGCCACAGGCTAGGAATCCCAGCAGCCAGGAATTCCAGTAGCTGTGCATCCTGTGTGGGGGTTGCAGCTGCCCTAGCTGGGTGCTGAGTGGGAAGAGCAGGGAAAGGTGATCGATGGTGCCAGTAGCCATCAACTCAGCTGTTTATTCCAGCTCTTCCCACTGCAGGGCTTGGTGACTCCCAAGAAAAGTGGGGTGCCACTGCAGGAATCAGCAGAAATGGGCTTTTGGGGTATCAGATAGTAAATCAGCTCCCACAGCTGAACCTCCTGATCAAACCAAGTAGATTTGGGTTTGGAGATCCAAACTGGAGAGGAAGAGGGATTTGTCAGCCTAATTCTTCTCCCTCCTGGCTCCCTCCGTACACGCTGCGTAGGCAGGGAGATCAGCTCATGCCTCTCCTGTCAGCATGCCTGCTGATGGGAATGCCGCTCACCAAGCTCCCCCCAGCACCCGAAAACCTCTGGAGGCCAAATCAGCTGCATCCCAAGGACTGCACCCAGCAGTTGGGGGAAACTCAGTGGGTGCCCCAGCCCCCTGATCTGTGGGGCTGTCCACCTGCTCCAGGAGTGCAACATGAATTCTTAAGAATGCAGGATATTGAGTCGGGGGGAAGCGGATGCTGTCAGCCACAGCTGGGGCACCAACACCCGGGCAGGCTGGCAGCAGCAACAGCCCCTTCCCAAAATGCTGGGTGAGTCCAACATGAACCCACAACTCCCATCCTGCCACCCCAAAACACTGCAATGTTTCTGGAAGGTTCTGCCCAGGCAGGGCCAGACCCCCTCATCCTTCTCTCCTGCTGTGGCCATGGCGGGCACAGCGGCTGCACCGAGGGCCCCTCACCCTGATGCCCAGGGGACATGGAGATGAGCAAGGGGAGGGCGATGGTGTTGTGAGGTGAGCAGGAGCACCCTGTAATCCCTGATTAATGGCCACTATTAATGGCCAAGAGGACAGAAAGGGAGTGGGGTGAAGAATGGGAGTGTCAACCCCTTGACCACTCCACTGCCACAGCCAGAGCCAGCCGGCGAGTGGGTGTCACAGGAGACCCCCCCAGGCCTCCCTGCAAGGGCTGGCAGGAGTCACTAGCCTCTCCCTCAAATCCCAACAGCACCTTGCAGGATGTGCAGCCCAGGGGGTCCTGCCACGTTCTGCACCTGGAGCCCTGGGGAGCACAGGGGGGGTCCCCAGCCACCTCGGCACAGGGGTCCCCAAAAGACAGCATCCCCATGGCAGAATTCCCATGGGATGAAGGCGTCGCACGCCCGAGCTCCACGGCTGGCACGTGCTCCCTGACACCCCCAGATGTGCCGCATGCCGGGAGTGACATCAGGGCCTGGGTCCCCTGGGGTCACCGGGGTGACAACAGCCTCCCCCACCCCAAATCCATCCAGGTTCCAAATCTCATGGGGAGGGAGCAGTGACGCCCCCGATAACTCCACGGACCTTCGGTGGGACCCGCCAAACACCCCCCTACCACTCCCAGTCGCCGGATCCTCACTACCCCCCGGGGGGGCACCGTATCCCAGCAGCAGGGCGACCCCGGGGGACCCCCGGCAGCTCCAGCGGCGAGC
>NW_008237619.1:1738653-1743159 GCF_000691975.1 Corvus brachyrhynchos
CAGGGGCGGGGGGGCCCCGTGTGTGATCATACAGAGACACGTGTGTGTGAACAGAGACTTGCGTGTGAGCGGAGACACGTGTGTGTACACATGGAGACACGTGTGTGGACACAGACACACCAGTGTGAATACAGAGATAGGTGTCTGTGAACACAGAGACGTAACTTGCACATACATGCGCGCACACCTGCATACAACCGCCATGCGCACACACGTGCGCACACACGTGAACTCACACAGGCACACACACAGATGTGCACACGCACACGTGCACATACATGCATGCACAGACGTGTGTGCACGCATCCATGTGCGCACACAAACACACATGCACACACATACGTGCACATCTGTGCACACACACACCCCATGTGCATACACACCCGTACACGTGTGCGCACACACCCCAGGTATACACACACACTTGCGCGCACGCTGCCCCCGAGGTGTCCATCCGCTCCTCCAATGGAATCCAGCACTCCCTGCAGGAATACGTCGGTACTCCTCCCCCCCACCCCAGTTGGCTGCGTCCCCCTCCCGCCCGCCTCCTGCTGCAGAGCAGCCCATCATTAACGGGCTTCAGGTGGTTCCACTGGTACCTCCATCCCCGGCTGAAACATCTCCTCCCTATCCCGCCCCCACGGCCACTGTGGGGCAGGTGGAGGGGACCAAGGGTGGACACATCTACCCCACCGTGGGGACACCTGCACCTCACCCACGGGGCATCTTTATCCCATCCTTGGGAACACCTGCACCCCACCTTAGGGATGAACTGGGACAAAAGGAAAGAAAGCAATAATGGGCAGAGGCTGCGGTGAGGGTCTGGAGGGGTGGCTGTGATACCCTAACGTATCCGGGAAGGGATGTCACCCAAGGGCATGGAGCCATCGGTGGCAGAGGCAGAAGGGGGGCAGCTCCTGGCTGGGGACCATAAGCAGAGCAGAGTCCCTGCTCTGGGACTACTTCGGAGGATTAAAGGATTTAATCCCAGGATTTGAACTGGCGCTTGGAGCAGGATGGGGACATTTGGTAGTTTGGGCAGATTTTCACCCCAATTTTGGCAGCTTGTGGAGCTCCAGCATGTGCCAGCACCAAAGCCTCTGGGGACTCTTCCTCTGGGTATCAAACGCCACAGCCCAGGATGAAGCTGTCAGATTGGGCTGGGATAAAAGTGCTGCATTGATCTCGGATAATAAATTGCTCCCTAGCAGGACGGCAGGAATGAAAAACCACGGCCCTGATGCAAGGATGATGGGCAGACTACAGGGTACCCTCTGGGGCTGTGCAAGGATGGCCATGGGAGCCAGAGGAGCAGCTGGATTCTTCCCCAGTCCCAGCGCAGGCACAGAGGGGTCCCAACACAGGCCTCATCCTGCATCCCAGCCCAGGATCCCACTGCAGTCCCAGCCCAAGCTGGATCCTGCCCCAGGCCTAGCTCCCCCTGCTGCCAGGCTGGATGGGTCCCAGCATGGTTCCTGTCCAGGCATGGGGGGTCCCAACTTGGCAGATGGGGATGGAAAGAGCATCCCAGGGTATTGGAGCATCCTGGGATTCTGAACCACTTCAGGATGGAACAGGGCACAGGGAGGAGACCAGAGCAGCTGGAGGAGCTGGAGCACTCAGAGGGGATCAGTGAATCCTGGGGCATTGGAGCATTCCATGGGAGTGGAACATCCAGGGAGAGGCTGGAACTTCCTGAGGGGTCACAGCTACACAGCCCCCCTGGATTCCCCCCCCCCCCCCCCCCCCGAGGGTGATTTGTGGGTTCCTAAGTCTTAATTGGATCTCCCCAGTCCCCAACAAGGCCACCCACCAACCTGTCACAGGGAGGTTGACATATGAAATTTATTTAGGAAAACCAAAACCCACCAAAAAAAGAGAAATAATAATAAAGGAGGAGGAGGAGGAGGAGAAACAGTAGGGGAAGGAGGAGGAAGAGGAAGAGGAGAAGGAGGAGGAAGAGGAGAAGGAGAATAAGAAAAGCTGGAGGAGGAAAGGAAGAAAGAGAAGTCATCTCCTCCTCAGGCTCCATTGGAGTCCAGAACAACCAGTGCCGCAAGACAGAAGGACAGAAAAGCTGGAGGAGGTTTGCACACCCACACACGCCTGTGCACACTTGTGGGTGAGCTGGGCTGGGTGCCAGCTGCACTCCCCAGTATCCAGAGGGGTATATACAGGGGCAGGAGCTAGGAAAGCATTGACTACCTACACACACCAGCAGCAGGGGCTGGAAAAGTGGGATACAGCTGGGAAATGGGCATCCCTGTGTGCCCCCATCATGGTGTAGTACCCAGGATGCAGAACCCAAGTGCAGGACACCCCCGCATCTATCAGATGGAGAGATCCCTGCATCGTCAGGCATCCCTGGGATGCAGGGACTCTCTTTGAACAGTTGTACCTACTGGCACGTTGGTGCCAGCGCTGTGCCAGCATCACAACAGGGATGGAGCTGCTATCCTCTTGCAGCTTGGGGGTTTGCTGCCTTCTGGGACCATCCCTACCCCCTATGGCAGTGTGGGGAGGGGGAAAAAGGCTTAAGGGGCTCTTGGAGGAAAAGCCATGGGCCAACAGACAGACTCAGTCACCAGGTGGGTCCCACCAGGGTTCAGACAAAGCATCTCACTAAAGGCATCTCCGAGTAGGTAAGGCAGAAGGAATTCAGGTCACTTCATCCACGTGGAGCAGCTCAGCATTGGGGTCTCCCATTGCTCCTGCAGAGACATGCTCCAGGTATCCTAAGAACATAGGCAAGTCATGCTAACAGACTAGCCGAGGAGTGAAGCAGCCACACAGCAGGAGGGACCTGCTGTGGCACCATTTGGGATAGTGCCATGGAATACTGCAGAGGAGTGGGGATGGGGCGGCAAATGGCCCCATGTCCACTCTTGATCCCAATGTGACCAACACCAATGCCAGCAGTGCCAGAATTTTCCCATGCTGCTCCCATCGCCTTTTCCTGCTGTGGTGGTGGACTCATTCAGCTCCCATAAGCTGGATGATGCAGCCTGGGGGCTCAGTGCACCCTAATCCCTCAAGGCTGAGCATCCACCCTCAGCCCCAGCTCCCTCTTCAGCTCTGCCCCAGCAGGGTGAGCTGCTCACCGCAGTTCCCCTGCTCATGGGTGTTTCAAGTGGCTTTGGTTGGGGTGACAGAGCCCTGGGTTACACACAGCTGGTCGGACCCTGGAGGCTGGTGGAGCCCCTGGGACTGAGGGGGTCCATATGGGTTGGGTTGTGGGACTGGAGAGACCACAGGAAGGCCAGCAGGGTCCATGCACAGTGGTCTGTAGGACAGGAGGAACCAGAGGAGAGCATTGGGGTCCATGCATGGTGGTCTGCATGACCAGAAAAACCACAGGAGATGGTGGGGTGCATGCGTGGCAGTCAGGACAAGAAGGGAGTGGTGGAAGACCACCAGGATCCATGCATGACCAGATCAACCATGGTAGACCAACAGCATCCATGCATGGTGCCAAGTAGGACCGGAGGGACCACGGGAAAATGGCAGGGTCCATGCATGGTGGTCTGCAGGACCAGAGGGATCCCAAAATGTTGGCAGGATCCATGCAACAGAAGTTGGTGTGGCAGGAGTTGTGAAGCCACTGTGAGCTAGGGATGTTCACAACACGGTCACCAGGGAAGCTGCTTGCAGTGAGGAGGCTCCCAGGTGGCCACCTCAGAGGAACACCTACATAGTGAGGACACAGCAAGGACACAAATGGGACCAGATGGACCCCCTCTGGAGCACAGCCTCCCCTGTGCATGCAAACCACCAGCAGGACCCCACAGCCTTGGCATGTGTAGCCCTTGCAGGGGACGTGGTTGTGTGGTTGCATGAGACTGGGCTGTGTGAGAGATATGAGCCCTTCCATGGGTGAGTGGGTCCAGGGGTCCTAGGGAGGTGGGGCTTTTAGCCAACAGATGCTCAGCAGCTGCTGGGAAGAGGCTGGAGCTGGTTCTCTAGTGTGGAACCCAGCAGGGGATGCAGGCCATGGCCATCCCACTCTGGTGTCTCTTCCTTCCTCCAGCTGGAGCCAACCTTCTTCCGTGGACCTGATCCGTGGCCCATGGCAACACCCCCCATATGCTCTACAGCCACCCCCCAGCTCTCCCACTGACCCTCACCATCCACTGCCCACACCATCCCCCTCTGTCCTGCTCACCCACGCACACCCATGTCATGGTGACTGACCCCTCTAGGGGTGCTTCCACCAAGGACATCATTCCTATTGTCACCCCATGGGGACAGGACCTGCAGTCTTAAGGCAGCTTAAAGCACATCCATCCCCCAGCCCCACTGTGTCCCTTGGTGCTCCCAGCCACGAAGGCAGTGTCCCACTGGGTGGACAGGACACCTGAACACCTGCCCTGGAGGGCGGAGACAGTCACCCAGTGGTGGGGAAGGACTGGTGGTGGGTGCTGGCAGCACACAGCCCTTGCCGTGGTAGTCCAGAGTCACTGATATTCCCCCAAACCTCCTCCCATTGGCTGGGGGATGAGGCTTGGG
>NW_008237619.1:1743544-1761957 GCF_000691975.1 Corvus brachyrhynchos
CCCCATTGCCTCCATCACTCGGCCTCAGCCTCAGGGGGCTGCCCTGCCTCAGGTTCCAGGCAGCCATTGAGCTGGGGGTCAGGGGCCTGTGGGTCATATTCCTCATCCAGAAAGTCCAGGGAGTTGTTACTGGGCAACCCCCGGATGGTGAATTTGTGGGAGACCTTGGTCCACTGCTCCCGGTTGCTGGCCACCCGCTCGTAGAGCTCCGCTGCCTTGGGGAAGAGGTCCTGCAGCAATCTGGGGAGTGGGGGATGCACTCCATCAGCACAGGGCTGCACCCCCTTACTTCAGTGCAACCCCCTTAGTTGAGTGCAACCCCATCCCCACTGCTTGGAATCCCCCCAACACCTGCAAAACCCCCCCACACACAGCACCCCCATCCCACCCTTACAGAGGTGGGGGTGGCAGGGGGTCCTCCCCACCCCAGCACCAGCACTGGGGCTCACTTGTAGATGGGCATGGCAATGTGCTCCATGAAGCTGATCTGCAGCTCAGGGATGTAGGCTTTCTCCCGGTCCATCATCTCCAGCGGGCTGTTCCCCATGGCTTTCTCCTGTATGGATGGTGAGGGGGGTCACTGCCAGTAGCACTTCCTCCCATTCCCAGGCAAGACCTCTCTGCTCACTGCCCATGCCCCCCATCCCATTGGTGCCTTGAGCATTGGCCAAGCCCAACCCTGCCAGCTGGTACCTACCAGGTCACCCTGGGAGAAGAATTCTTTGTAGATCAGCTCCTGCAAGAGACAGGCATCAGCAAGGGCAGTGCAGCCTGGGATGATCCCCCATCCCTCCTGCCCTCCAGACCCCTCCCCATGGCTCTGAGTCAAGCAGGGACATGGTCCTGGCATGGAGGGACTGCTGCATGGTCCAGGGTCCTGCATGGAGGGACCTCCTCCATGAGGAGCTGGTGTGTCCCTAGTGCCTGGGGACATGCAGGTAGCCTGGGCAGGTTGTGAGATGGCATTCAGGGGGTTTAGCTCCATGGTGTGGCACTCACTGCAATCTTCCTGGTGGTCTTCCAGCCCTTGGTCTGGTCAGAGAGGTCACAGGAGGTCATGAGCAGGCAGAGCAGCAGGCTGCGGTGCTGTTTGTTCTTGGGGTCATATCCCACTGTGGGCAGAGTGTGGGGCAGAGGTTGGGATGGGGAGCTCAGGACAGAGCTCCATAGCCCCCATCATGCCACACATGAGGACTCTGGGGACAGCCAGGACCTGCTGTGTCATGTCCCAGCCCTTATCACCCCCAACATTGGAACCACCTGTGCCACCTCCCAGCCTTGGTGGGATGAGTTCCTACCACCCCTCAAATCCCAATCCCCATCTCCATCCCAGGAGCTTCACCTTCTGCCATCTTCTGGAGATCCTTGAAGATGCGGAGGTGGTGGGCCAGGTCAGTGGCCAAGATGATGTCCCTCATCAAGTCCAGCATGCGCTGGTAGTCCTGTGGGCAAGTCAGCTGCCATGACCAGCTCTGTGCCCCTGCCAGCTCCCACATCCCCTAGGATCCAGGGATGGGGGGCAGGGGGTCTGGCAAGAATGCAGGGGCTCAGCATGGGCAGGGGGTGGCCTGAGAGGGGTGTTAAAGGTGGGGGGCTCACCTTTCGGGAGAAGTGGTCAAAGATGTTGCAGCCTTGGCTGTTGAGGATAGCAATGGCTTGGGCAAAGTGATGCCTCTGTGGGAGAAGCCAGGACCATGAAAGCAGGCAGGGAGCAGGCAGGGATGCTGCCATGCAGCCAGAACCCAGGACAGATGGGCAGTGAGAGATCTGGGGGATCTTACCTCCATGACAGAGCCCTCTGAACTGTAGAGTGCAGCCAGGACCGATTTCTGCAAGGTAGAGAAGCCGGAATGATGGAGCTATGGGGGTGAAGACCCCCACAGCTCTGTCCCTGTCCCCATACCCCCCCTTCCCCCTTGCCCCATCCCAGCTCTGGGCTCGGCTCACCGAGGCCACCTGAAAGGAGTTATTGGTGCCTCTGTGGTCCAGGTCGTGGCACATGCAGGAGATGAAGAGGGCAAAGATCTCGATGTCTCTGCGGAGGGGGAGGAGGGAAACTGAGGCAGGCAGGAGAGCAGGGAGCACCCCAGCCAGGACAGGGGATGGAGAACAGGGACAGGGATAGTGCCTGGCCTTACTCCAGGTAGTTAACGAGCTCCAGGTTCTTGTAGAGCAGGTAGCAGAAGTGGGAGACAGAGAAGGCGTGCATCCAGTTGTGGTAGGGAGGGTCACGGTACCCCTTCTTCACCATCAGGCAGAACCTGGACAGAGGGGCAAAGCCATGCAGGGAGGTCTCACCCCACAGGGACCTCCACCTGGCCAGCTGTCCACCAGGCAGCCACGGGGATGGAGATGAAGGTGAGGATGGGATGGGGAAGGGTTGGGAATGAGCTAGGGGAGAGGGATGGGGACAGGGAAGGTGGACAGTCATCTGGATGGGGATGAGGATAGAGACAGGGATGAGGATATGGACAGGGGACAGAGAAGGTGGATAGTGATGAGGATGTGGATGGGGACAGGGAAGGAGACGGAGGGGATGGGGAAGAAGAAGGAAATGGGGAAGAAGAAGGAAATGGGGAAGGTGGATAGTGATGTGGATGGGGATGGAGATGGAGATGGGGACAGGGATAGTGGACAGGGATGGGAACTCACCTAGTGAGCGTCTGACGGTCCATCTTGTAGTTGTTGATGAAATTCATGTCCTGCAGCATGCTCAGGATGGCCTGCAGAGGGGACAGAGTGGGTGGCAGGGAGTGACAATGCCCAGTAAGTTTCCCCGCGAGACAACCCTGCCCCTGCCCAGCAGGACGATGCCCAGGGGTGCAGCCACATCCCTTCACCCCAACACCCCAGCACCCCAGCATTGGGGTATATGACCTGACCAAGGCCAGGCAGGGGATGGTGGCAGTTGTCCACTGCTGTTGACAGTTGTCCCCATGGTCCTCACCATAGAGGTGTCATCCTCGGGCAGCGAGCGTGGCGTGTAGGTGAAGCTGGCAAAGTTGGGGTCAATGGTGGACACGGGCTGGATGCCCTCACTCAGCAGTTTGGTGTACTCATCATCTGACACCTGCAGGAGCCGTAGCCAGGGGCCCACACTGTGACCAGGTGCCCAGGTGTTCCAAAGGCCACATGAACCACAGTGAGAGCAAAGAGCCCTGGGGTATCACCACCACCCAACTGTGCAACCACCTCAGGGTAAAGTGTGGGTGCACCATGCTGGCAGTGAGGGTCCCACCCCTGTCCCCATCCCTGTCCTCATGCTACCTCACCTTCATGTGGTACATCATCATCTCGTTGGCCAGGTGGCTTCGGTACTGTGCCTCATTCACCTTCTTGTACAGCAGGGACTGTGGGGCAGGATCAGGTTATGGAAGTGCTGGGGGTGGGCAGACACCCTCCAGCAGCCCCAAGCTCACCCTGGCACCACAGCACATTCTTATGCCCATGAATTCCCTTCCCATCCTATGGCCACCACTTGTCCCCAAGGAATGGGGACCCCACACACACATCCCCCCATCCCCATTCCTCTGTGCTGTGGCAGAGTTGGGACCCCACCTTGTGTGTGACCCCCTCCAAGTAGAGGATCCCCCAGCACATACATGGGCGATGCTGATGCCGCAGTAGATGGAGAAGGCAGTGGCCAGGTCCTCGTCAAACTTGCTGAACCAAGGGCCATTGATCTTGTTGACCAGCTCCGCCACCCCAATGACCTCTGGAGCAGAGGAGGGACACCAGGGGTATCAGGCCCTTGTTTTGGGTACAGGGTCATGTCTGTGTGCTGAGGACAGCACAGTGTCCATGGGCTTAGGGCAGGGTTGTGCCCAAGTAGCAGGGACAGTGCTGTTCCTGTGGGTTGGGGACAGGATGACAGCCACATTCTGGGGGCAGTGTTGTGCCCAGGGGCTGGGACAGGCTCATGCCCAGGGACAATATTGTGCTCAGGTGTTGGCAGACAGGATCATGCCCAGATGCAGGGTACATGATCATGCCCATGTGCCCATGGGCTGGGACAGAATCATGGCCATGGGCTGGGAGACAGTGCTGAGTGTCTGCGGGGGGACATGATCACACCCAGGAACTGTGCCCTTGTGCCAGGAGACACAAGGGCTAGGACAGGACCATGCCCACATTCATGGGACAGAATGGTGCCCTGATGCTGGGGACAGGACTGTGACCATGGGATTGGGACAGGGTCATGCCCATGTGCTGCGGCAGTGTTCTGCCTACAGGCTGGGGACAGAATGGTGCCCATGGGCTGGGGACAGAACAGTGCCTGTGGGCTGGGGACAGAATGGTGTTCACATGCTGGGGACAGTGTTGTGCCCACAGACTGAGCCAGGACTGTGCCCCTTGAACAGGATTCGTGCCCACAGGTGAGGGATGATGCTGTGCCTGTGACTGCATGCTGGGGACAGTGTCATGTCCACATGATGAGTGACCAAACCACCACATGCTGACTGAGGCACCTCCTGGGCCAGACCTGTGCCCCCCTCTTCCCAGTGTGCCTCCCTCACCCCCTCACCCTGGCTCTCATTCTTGATGGGGAAGCAAAGGATGTTGCGGGTGCGGAAGCCGGTGCTGTCATCCACCCCACGGTAGAAGAGCGGGTGCGAGTAGGCATCCTTGATGTTCAGGATCTTGCCGGTGGTGGCCACGTGCCCGGCAATGCCCTGGTCTGCCGGAATGCGGATCTCATAGCTCTGCGGGCAGGGGAAGAAGATCACCAGCAAGGCCTGGGGGGAGGGACACAACCCCAGGCCCCCCAACTCCATCCTGTGCTCACCTCGTCATCCACCACTCCACCATCGAACACCTTGGCCACCAGCTCATGGCTGAGCCGGTCCAGCAGGAACACAGAGCATCTGCAAGACACACCACTGCCATTCACACCCACAGGCCAGCTCAGTGTCCCCCCCGTGCCCCCTCACCTGTGTGCCCCACCACCACCACTCACATCTCAGCATTGCTGAGGTTCCGGGCCTCCGTAATGATCTCCTGCAGCAGGACGGAGACATCATCTGCAGGGGAAGCAGTGAAGGGTCAGGGACCCCCAGCCGGGCAGCACTGCTCCCTCATCCCCCACTCATGCAATGAAAGGGGGGGAGCTTTAGCTCAGGGCCCTGGCAGGAGGTCTGGGTGGCACAGAGGGATGGGGGCTGTGTGGGGCATGTGCACGTGTGAGCAGCACATACGTGCGTTCAGCAGTGCACACACGCAGCTGCACGTGTGCACACACGTTTCTAAGAGCTCTGTGGTCATGCCACATGCATGCCTGCATGCAGCCATGCAGCATCAGTGCGTGTCAGGTTCTGTGCCAGCTCATATCACCCTTCTGTGACCATTCCCCAACAAAGGGACAAGGTTCTCCCTGGCTGGGGACAGAGACCCCAGTGCCACCACCCTCTGGGGCTGGGGCAGGGGTTGGTCATCCATTCTCCATTCCACTCCCTCACCATGGGTGCTCTCCCATGCACCTACCCAAGTGGGTGAAGAGGTTCTTGGCCACCTGCAGCAGGGCCTGAGGGGACAGAGAGGATGTCATCAGTGACTAGTGCAAGATGGGGCACACACATGCATGTGACACAGCCCTACACATGCTCACCTGGCACTCACACTTGAGCTTCTGCTCCTTCTGGAAGGCCAGGGTGCTAGTGAGCACCGTGGAGGTGTAGCAGAAGCAGTGCTGGATCTTGTGCTCATCCGTGTCTGTGTAGCTGGCGGGGGCACACCTCAGTTCTCTGTCCCTATTGGTCCCCCCCTTTCTCCACAGCGACAATGCTCCAGCACCCCAAAAGTGAGGGAGTGCAGCCCCACAGAGAGTCCCAGCCAAAATGCTGCTCACCTCTCCCCACTCAGTTTGTTGAAGGCGCAGGCCAGTGCCACCACCTGGGAGGTGGCCCGGCTAATGACAGGGACACAGAGCATGGAGGTGACCTCGCAGCCCAACATGCTGCTCAGCTGCTTGTGCTCCTCCTGCAGGGAGAGGCGAGATGGGGCTGGAACCAGCACGCCTGGCCTCCCCAGGAAGCCCCATGGGACATTGGGGTGACACCCATGTCCCCAGTTGTGGGAGGGACACAGCTAGTACCCACCTCACTGATGTCCTTCAAGGTGATGGGCTTCTTATCCTCCACCACCTGCCCCAGGCGCCCAAAGGTGAGCTGCGGGGAGAGGGGACATGTTAGCGTGTGGCACCCATTGCCCACCCCCCTGACATCCCAACCCCTCACCACTCCCCCCTGCTCACGGAAAAGCTGATTTCCTCATCCAGGACACGGTCCCCCACCACCTGGAAGAGATGGGGAGAAGGGGGTGCCCATGAGGATGACGCCATGTCAGGGGGTGTCATGTAATCCTCTGTGGGGGTCAGGCTTGGGGGACTAGCCTGGTGGCACCTACCTGGCAGAAGAGCTGGTGGTTGTCCTCAGAGACGAGCAGGAGGCAGCAGCACAGAGACTGAGTTTCCTGCTTCAGCTGAGGAGTAAGGGGATGGTCAGCACCCCAGCCTGCCCCAAGCACTCCCCAGGTAGGATCCAGCCCCTCCTCTGCTTCCCTGTGCCCAGGGCACCCACACATGCCACAGGGAACCAGGTGCCCCTCTCCAGAACCTCCTTCCTGTGACCGAGCAGGTTCACACTGGAGGCTACTGATGGCAAGGGCAAGGCTGTTCACTCTGGACACTACTGAGGGTCGTACTGAGGTACAGAATGATAGAGAGCAGGAGAGAAACCTGTACGTTCTCTCACAGAGTTTTTGTGGTGAGGGTGAGGGTTAACTCTGGAGACTATTGATGGTTGTTACAAGGCTGCTCACTCTGGTCACTACAGATGACTGCACAGCTGATGCTTGAGGCTTTACTCAGTTTTGGGGGATTTTCTTGTTTAGAAATAAAATGGGGCTCTCTGGTGTGTCCTGGGGCTGGGGGCAGATGGGGGTAGGGGGCTGGTGGAGCAACTACTCACATAGTTGATGACCTTGAGCTGCAGCGAGGCGGCATCCAGGTCATACAGCTCACCTGTACAAGGGTGGCAGTGCTGTGAGGGGCTGAGCATGGTTTCACCCTGTCCACACCCCCCACCCTTCCCAGTGTCCCTCCACTCACCACAGAGCTGTAGGATCTTGCAGTCCAGGTCACTATAGCTGCTGTCAGGTGCCTTCTCGGGCTTGGCCAGAGAGGTCTGGGAGGAGCTGGTGGAGAGGCTGACCTGGGGCCAAGGCTGCAACTTCTGCAGGGCTTGCAGGCGTCGGAATGCCACCAGGGCCTGCAAGATGGAGCAGAAGGGACAAGGAACAGCAGGGCTTGGGGAAAGGGTGGTAGGTCCCCAGGTGGCAGGTCCCACAGTTCAGAAGGACTCACTCACATGTCTCTCTAACGCACGCAGGCTCTGCTCATCAGAGTCGCTCAGCTGGCCGCAGTGTACCTGGAGCAGGAGTGATGTTAGGACCCCCAAGTCCAGGCCCTCTCCCTTGCCCCAGAGCCTTGCCCATGTTCCTGCACTCACCAGGATGACGCATACCACGGCCCCACTGTTCTTGTCCACCAGCGGGATGATGAGCACTACAAGCGAGAGAGTGTCGGTCCCAGGTGGGCCCCAGGGGCAGCCCGGAACTGTGGAACTCAGCTCTTGGGGTGCATGTCTATTATGTCCTGATGTGTCATGACCCACCCACCCAGCCATCTATCCAGCTTCCCATCCATCCATTATCCATCTGCCCACCTCCATGCTTACTTGTTCCTGAGAGCACCCCTCAGTCCCAGTGCCCACCTGTCCCTCATGCCTCCATCCTGCTTCCACCCACCTGTCTGTGCATCCATCACTCACCCACATGCTGTTGTCTCAGCCATTGCCTCTGACCACCCATGAACCATCCATCCATCCATCCATCCACTCATCCATCTTCTCACACCTCCATTCCCACCTCTATCCCTCCACCTACCTACCACCCAGCCCTATGCCCATACCCCCATATATGTCCCCCAAGACCACCCTTCCCACAGCTCCCACCTTGTGTGCCAGGGGCCAGGGGCGCTGCCAGGGGTCCCAGGTGCTGGCCAGGGAGCTCAGCAGGGAGCAGCCCCCCACATTCCAGCCGCTTCTGCTTCTGCACAGCATCCCTGTGGGGACAGGGATACTTTTGAGCATCCGTTGGGGAGGGCACCTGGGAAGGAAAACCCCCAGGAAGGGGCAACCCCCGGGGCGGAGACACCCATGGGATGAGGACAGGCTCAAGGACTGTGAAGCACATGTGCATACTTGTGTCCCTGCACAGGCAGAGCCCCTATTCACATGTGTGTCCCTGCACACATGCACAGCCCCTGGGCATAAACGTGTGTCTTCCTGTACACACACAGCCCCTGTGCCAGCATGTGTGTCCCTGTACATACACACAGCCCCTGTGCACATGTGTGCACATCCAGGATGAAGATGAGGATGGGAAGGGAAAGGGGACTGGCACATGGATGGAGATGGAATGAGGATGGAGATGTGGAGAGGGATGGGAAGCCTCCTGCCTTCCATGTACATGTCTGTTCATGGACACCAGCCAAGCCACACGCATGTGCCCACGCCCAGGGCTGGGGAGGTGGCCAAGCTCACCTGAGCTTCCCGTTGGACGGCAGCTCATGGGGGGGGTCATCACAGAGCAGCCGTGTGTCCCCATCCAGCAGGTAGATATAGACGTGCTCCTGGAGGAGGGGGCAGCACATGCGTGTGTGCAGACATGCGTGCACAGCCACACGTGCATAAACACCTGCACACCCACATTTGCACATCCACACATTCACAAATACACCCCTGCGCACACACAGAGTCACACACAGATGTGCACACTCACCTACACAAGTGTGCACCACTCACACCCAGCCATGGCCAGGGGCCCCGTGGAATGGCACTGGCACAATGTCCAGCCACCACCAGCACCAGGGTCACCAGGATTAGAGCCACCAGCACCCCCAGGGCCACCAGCACCCTGGGGCCACCATGAGCACCAGGGCCACCACAGCACCCTGGTGGTGACAGGTGGCCCATATAGGGGGAGAATTCTGCAGTGGGTTGGGGATAAGGAGACCCTGCCCCAGACAGAACCCCAGCATCAACCAGCAGAGAATCCACCCTCCAGTCCCTCCAGGGCTCCCCCCAACCCAGGGGGTCTCAGAAACCCCACAACTCCCACCCGCCCAGGAGGATGCTCTGCTCCCCATTCCTCCCAGCCCCCTGGGGGATGCAGATGCACCCCCACCTACCACAGCAGGCAGCAGGGTGACAAGGGCATGGCGGAGGGCATCACGCAGGGTGGTGGCATCAAGCGCAGCGCCCAGGCTCAGCAGAGCATCCTGCAGAGTGAGAAGAGCAAAACAGGGGGTCTCTGGGGGCCAATACCATGTGGAGGGGCACCAAGGCACCACTCTCCCTTACCCCTGCCACAGCACAGGTCCTCCTGCCACCAGACCCCTTGCAGTGGCCTCCAGACTGCCTGGTGCCTTTTTTGGGGCCAAACCCTCCTGTTTTGGTCAGCATCCATCATGTGGGGAGGTGGAAAGGGAGAGGAGGCTTTGGCACTGAGCCACAGATAAAAGCTTATCTGAGGATTACAACCCCGTGGTGGGACAGAGGTGTTGGAATGGACACGTGGAAAATCCGGGGGCACAGTGGGCTCTGTGGTGCAACTCTCCCAGCCCTGCTCCTGCCTCCAGCCCTTGTCTGGGAGAGTGGGATAAGGATGATGTTATGACAGAAATAGTAGATGCTCCAAATCAGACACTGCATGATGGCGTTGGGATTTGCTCTTCCTCTGGTCCCAGCTTTGCCAGGTGGCTCCAGGCTCCATTCCTGATAACCAGACCTAGGGGCTGTCATGCACCCCAAGACCCCATCCAGGACAGCAGCCCCATGCAGGGCCATGCCACCTACCCACCCAGGGAGCATACTCAGCCATGGGGCCAGATCCAAGTGGCACTGGGAGTGTGGCTGGCGGTGAGGGTGCTTCCAGCTGAAGACATCGGCACTGAATGTTATTCCAACAGGGCCGCATCTCCAGTCACTTACTCACACTGGAGACACATGCACTGTAGAATACAGCCAGGCCTCAGCCAGGTGGCTGTCCTGCCATCCCTCTGTCCCACCAGATCCTCCACAGTGGCCCCCCTGGGGCAGGGGAAGATGGGGCAGAGCCTGAATGGGTCCCTTGGGTCTGCTTGGGGCATCAAATGCCAGTGGCATTCTTGGTGTGGGGACAGTCAGGTGGCAGCTGGACATGGGTGGAGGCTTTAATAGGGCTGGGAATACGGCTCCATCCCTGACACAGTGAGGGGAAACCTGCAGGAGCTAAAAGAAGATATTCCCAAGACAAGGACACAGCAGCAGAAGCTGGCAGGATGGTTTGCAGCCTAGGAAGAAGGTAGGGAGAGTGAGGGTGGGCTGAGAAGGACATCACACTCATTCCACTTGTCCCGCTCATCCCACTAAACTGCTTCTCCCACTCATCCTGCTCATCCCACTCAGCCTATTCACTATATTAATCCAGTTCATCCAACTCATCCCATTTGATGGCTCATTCCACTCAGCTGCTTGTCCCACTCATCCTGCACATCCCACTCATCCCACTCACCTTGCTTGTTCCATTCATCCAGCTCAGCCCACTCATCCCACTCAATGGCTCATCCCATTCAATGGCTTGTCCCACTCCTTCCACTTGTCCCACCCATGCTGCATATCCCACTTGCTCATCCCACTAATTCCATTTGTCTCACTCGTCCCACTCCCAGTCCAGATCCTCCAGCCCAGAGCAGAGGTTTACCCCAACACCCTCGCTCCCTGTCACCCTCTGTCCCTCAGCCCTGGGGATGCTGCAGACCCACACTGGGGGCTCTGCTGGGACACAGCCAGGGCCCAGAGCCAGCACAGCCAGCGCCACCACCATAGCTATATCCCAGTTATTGCCATAAACAGCCTTTCCCTTTTCTGTGGAGTCACCAGTGTCCTACTCCCAGCAATCCACACCATCCAGGCACTACCTCAGTTTGGGTGGGGGCTCCTCCAGATCCATCTCTACTCCGCAGATGTTGGGGTGTTTGGATGAGGCTGCATTGGCACATGCATCCCCAGCACCAGTGGAGAGATGAAACAATCAGCCACCTGCTCTGCATCCCAGCTTCCATGGAGGGCAGAGCTATGGTAACACTTCCCAAGTGGGCACAGCGGGTTAATTAACTTCGCTGAAACAGGAGGAAACACTGAGGGATTGCAATTCCCCGCTCCTGGAGCAAAGTCCAACACCCTTATCCCAGGTGCTGCACACCCAGCAGCTCTGGAGGGAAATGCTGCCTGGAGATGGGCATGGAGAGAAGGCTTTGGGGACAGATCCAAGGACAGGGTGTGGGCAGGGGATACAGCATGGCATCACTGACAGCCCCAGGAGCTGAGGATGCTGCTCCTGTAGAGCAGGTGAACAGCACCCTGTCCCTGTCCTGTCCCCATGGTGCGCACACGTGGCCCTGTGGGACTCCCACCCGGGGACTGTTGTCACCTTTTCTCTGGCCTGAGAGGACAGGGATACTGGTCTCACCCTGCTGGACTCCTGAGCTGACAGGGTGACTCATGGGACCTCAATGCTGGCCAGCACCCCACGGTGCAGTGCAACACCAGAGCCATATCTGCCTCAATATTCCCACTGAAGCTGGTGGAAGATTAATGACACCATTCATCTTCTTAGAGTAAGGATTTGTCTCTGCTCCAACATGGACCCCCCCACTCTAGCAAAGCCAAACCCTGCCACAGGCCAGCCTCCAGAGTACTGCCTGCTCTCTCCCTCATGGAAAATGGCCCTTTTATTTTTCCCTGCTATTTTTTCCCCTCATTTCCCCTTTGGATAGCTGCAGCAGCATCCTGTCCCCAGACATGTGGTGGTGAGGACCCCCAGCACAGGCTCCCCGGCCCCCATCCCAGGCTTCCACAGATGCTGCTGGGATGTAAAAGCAGCTTTTTCTACCAGAGGAAATGACCAGCAGTGAAAACATGAGTTTTTTCAAGAGGATCAGCCACATCTGTCCCCTGCCTCCCCCTCACCAGCTGTGGAAGCTTGGTTAGTCCCCCTTGGCACCCTCAGTTCTCCGGATGTTTATGAAATAGAGAAATCCCATCCTGGCCAGCTTCCTCTCCAGAAAGGTTCATTTTACACCTGCCATGTGGAGGGTGGGGGCCTGGAGGGGGAGAACACTGACCTCACAGGGTCTCAGGTCTCTGAGCTTGCACCCCTTCTCCTGGCCTTGCTCCTGGGAGATGAATGGAGGCCCCCCAAGGGTGAGGAGGAGGCCCTGGCAGAAGGCAGAGGCTGGATCCAGTGCAGTGAAGCACCCACTGGGAAGCTCAGCCCTGTTGAGGGTACCTGGAACTTGGGGTCTCTCTCTGGGTGGGGACACACCTAGGCACTCGGCAAGAAGAGTTTGCATTAGGCAGAGCTCAAAACCAGGACCTGCCACCCACTGGATTCCTCTTTAACCATGGGAAAACAGGCACAGAGAGCCAGGCAGAAATACCTGGTGCCTGGGAGCATCCTGCTCCCGGAGGAGCGCTGAGCAGGGCTGCAGGACCGTCACCCTGCCTTGCAAGGGGATGCTGGGCTGGGGAGGCCCCAGATGGATCTTGCCGGTGCTGCCAGAGCACCCATGGGTGCTGATTCTGCAGAGGGATGCTGGCAGCAGCCCAGGCTGCTGTGGCAGTCCCTGCCGAGCTTCCATCCCAGCTTTGCTGTAAAAATTCCAAGTAAATGATCTGCCAGAGGTGACCCCTTGAGCTTGAGGCACCCATGACGCAGTGAGCCCTCAGAGCTCACTCGGCTCCTGCCCTCCAATGGGACTTTATCCATCTGGGAACACAAGGAAAATGAGCCCAATTAATTTCGGCAGTGGATTAGTCTATTAGCCCCTGCCTGAGCAATCACCTTTGGGATGGAGCTGGACATCGCTCCATCTGGACAACTTCACCCCCAGTTGTGGGCCCCAAATCAAATTAGAGCATTTGAGATGCTGAGTGCGCAGGTCTCGGTGCCTGTGGGCAGCACATCCCAGTACCCAAACCCCATGCAGATCCTTCCCAATGGATTTTCCAGGCTCAGGTTGCAAAGGGATTGGGATGCTTGGGAGTGCAGAACACATCAAGGAGGGGTCTGGGGCAGAGCAAAGGACCCCCCTGCAGCCCATCTCACCAGCCCCTATATCTCTCACAGGGGGTTTACAGAATTCAAGGACAGAGGAGCTGCTCCCCAGGGAATTCCCTACGGAGCAGAGCCCTGGATGAGGAGGGTGACCATGTGGTCACCTCATTGCAAGGCTGAGAGCCAGGGCTGGGGGCTTAGGGCTCCCTCCCACTGTGGACTCTTCAGATAGGATGCATTTTTAGCCACTAGCCTCTGGATCTTGTTACATCTGACGGGCGAAAAGCAAAATCCCATTTGGATTCCTGGGAGGCAGACTACCTCACAGCCCCTCACCACTCCCTGTGTCCCACCCACAGGGTGCCTGGGTATGTGTCACTGTCCAAGGGTTCCCTGCCTGCCCCAACCCTGAAGGCAGAGACACCCACCCCCTCTCCCATGCCCCAGCTCTGCCTTTTCCTAGCCCTTTCCCCTTTCCAGGGGAGGTGATGGGGAAACTTCCTCCCCTCTGGCCTCCCCTTCAAGGTGGAAGATGATGCTCCCGGACCCCCTTTTGCCCCCACCCATCACACCCAGAGTTGTTTCCAAGTGCATGGGGACAGATGTCCCTGCCTTTGTCACCTCTCCAATGCATGGCTGCAGGGTGACAGCACCACGGGGAGCAGCTGATCCCCCTAGGCCCCCCAAGCTGAGCAGCAGCTGCCAGCAAACACCCAGCCTGCGCCCGCGCCGCCCTGCCCAAGCATTTGCCGAGCAATCTGGCAGCGTTAAAAATATCCCAAAATATCCCTGAGCCGTGATTCATCCTCCTCTCCCACCTCCAGCAAAGCCGAGCCCCCCCAGCCCCACTCCCCTCCTGGGGGGCTGCTCCCCCCGGCAGCTCGGCCTCGTGCTCCGGCCGTGGCGGTTAAATATAGCCAAGCTCTGGCGGTGTGTTGGCAACGCAGGGCTGACAACAAGCGGGCAGGGCCAGGCAGGACCAGGCAGGGCCAGGCAGGAGATCACCAGCTTCTGACACTGGGGTGTGAGGGGCGAAACTGAGCTACAGAGCAGGGAAGTGACTCCTGAAGGCAGCAGGTTACAGCTTTGCTGTCAACAGCTGTACTATGGGCAGAGTGACACTGCTAAAGCCCTGTCACCCTCTCCCTGTCCCTGGCACTGCTCCTTCCGCCAGGCCCAAAGCCACCGTTTCCCAGGGAATCCTCTCCATAGAGCTGGGGAAATAGAGGCAGCACCCTTGTTCCCACCCCCGCAGGAGCATCCCTGATACCCTTCAGCTCTGCCATGGGCTGAGTGACACTGACACCCCGTCACCCTGTCCTTGTTGCCCCCCACACTGCTCCCAGCTCCTTCCCTCTGCCCCGCAGCCACAATTCCCCAGGGAATCCTCTCCGTAGGGGTGAGAAAACAGAGGAAGTATCCCTAATCCCCCAAAGCAGCACCCCTGATAACCCTCCAGCAGTGTCCCTGGAGCAAGGTCCAGGGCAACAGAGGATGGAGGGATAGAGGGAGGGTAGAGCTGGCAGCTCTGCCCAACTCCAGCCGGGAAGCCATCCATCCATTTCCTCCCAGCACCGCTCTCAGTCCCAAATTACATTGCTTTAATCTAATCAGGCAGCAACAACCTGTAACACGGTAGCTCCTTAATTACCTCATCTTTTCCAGGGGGATAATGAGGGCAAACGGGAAGGAAACACTTCTGGGATATTTCTTGTCTCCTCATGGTCGTTTGCCTGGGGTTCTGTTGCAATGTATGGATGGGAAGCAAGGGCTGGGGTGCAGGACTCCGTCATGGAGACACCCTGGCACCCAGCGATCCAGGCTGAGGCTTCCAAGGGCTGGAGGATGCAAGTCTGTGGACTCAGCCATCCCAAAAAAGCACGCAAGGAGCCCTGTATGCCTGTGCCTACCTCAGTTTCCCTTTCTGTGGAGGTTCCTTACCTCAGTTTCCCCACCTGCAAAGGGACATGGTTGTGCAAGATCTGCTTAGGATGGCACTAGAGTTTAGTCCAGGTAGAATGAGCCATGCTGAGCCCAGTGTCTCCCCGGAGCTCAGTGCATCCCTCACCCCATCCTCCTCCTCCTCACCCATACATCAGCCTCACTGGAGCCTGGCATGCTCACACTGCACAGGGCATTTGCACAGACCCTTTGCACGTGGAGTTTCTACAGCCCGGAACCAGGCAGATGCCACTCCCTGAGGACCCCGCACATTCTGAGTGGAATGTTTTGCTGAACCAAGCAAATTTCCCAAACTCTGGCAGCTCACAAGCCCTTAGGGTGCTCCTTGTCTGTCCCCCCACATCCTGGCCTGGCCTCCTGGGGCCAAGAGAACAGGGCCAGAGTCAAGGTTGCTTCCTGTTGATGTCCCTTTGTTGGGCAGGACAAATCGGGACAGCAGCCACACTCCTCAAGGATTTCCGTCCCCAGAACATCGTGGCCTTCTTGGAACAGCCGGCTCGGCCACTAGCCTAATGATCTGTCACTAATTTGTCACTAATTAGTTCACTGTTGTAAGAAAGAAGGTGGTGAGGACTGGGCATCTCACTGTCACTTGTCTCTAACCCATGTCAGAGAGGGGACATATGGACCCTCCAACAGCAGCTGCAGGGAAACTGCTCAATGTTTAGGAGAATCCCTGGTATGCGGGTGCCTTCACCCCAAAGGACAGAGACATCCTGGCACCCAGCTGGCACTATGCCTTGGGTGCTGACACTGGCAGTGCTGGGAGGGAGCTGGTATGATGTGCATTCCTGGGACATGGCATTGGTGCAAAAATTTCCCTGGCACACAGGCCCCTTCCCATCCACACTGGCCACCTGGCTGGGTTTCCAGGACTTTCCTAGATGTTTTCTGGTGGATTAGCCATGCAGGAGTCTCCGTGCCTGGCTCTACTTGGGAGCATCATGTCAAAGCTCTGGGGATGGAGCCAGAGAGGGGCTCGGGGACATCTAGGTTCCATGGGGAGATAGGAATCAGTGGGATGGGAAGGGAGATGCAGCGTTCCCCCATCCATTCCTGCATCCCCTCCTGGTATGGCTGGCACTAATGGGATCTGCACAGTGATTAGGGACCTCATTTATCAGCCTCTGATGGGATCTGGGAAAATTGAATTCCTGGCCATCTGCAGCTGGGGAGGAATTCGATTTGGGGCAGAGCTCCAGAGCAGGGTGTGGGGGGCTGAAGGCTGGCAGAGCTGCCCCCCCCCAGGGGGTTCCACTCTGTCTATACAGGGACTGCTCTTATTTTCTATGTCTAAGAGGGTTCGGTGGTGGGATGCAGCTCTTAATTGCCGTGAAGGGGTCTAGGAATTGTGGGGGTCTCGCTACTCAGATGGGGAAATTGAGGCACAGCCAGGAAAAGCCCAAAGCCCATGACATGTAGGAAAGGATCACAGTGCTGGTGTTTAATGGGTCAGCACCCAGCCAGGGGTCTGGCCTCCAACCCCCCCTTGTCTATCGGGGGTCCCAAAGCTGTGGCCAGGGCATCCAAAGGTGCCGAACAACCTGCATCTGCCAGAGCCGGGCCAGGAGCAGTGATCTGTCCTGCACCACGAGGAGGGAGACCCGGGAGCTAGCTCTGCTCCCTGTCATTTTCCACCCCACAGCTCCCTTGGGCAGGTCCCCACCATCCTCCCCCCCACATCCATGGAGTGGCCAGGGTGGGGATGCAGTGGGATTCAGCTGCAAAGGTCCCAGGCCAGTCCCCAGATCCATGGACTCAGCTCCCAGAGGGTCACCCTTCAGACCCAGGCTTGCAGGGGATCCCAGTCCATCACCTCCCTGCCAAATATCACAGCTCGACTCCAAAAAGCCAAGGTCACCCAAGGGGCCTATCCCAGTCAGAGGGAAGATGCATGTCATCCTGTAACAGGAGCATCCTGATCGCAGCTTTTCACTGCCCAGGGTGCAGCAGGACTAACCCCCTCCAATTCCTTCTGCTTGGGGTGCAGCAGGAACACCTCTATCCCAGCTCCCCTGCCTGGGGTGCAGCAGGGCACTTCCACCTCAGACGTCCCTTCCTGGGTGATGTCATGGGGCATGAGAGCTCTGGAACCTATATCCCAAACCCCACTGCCCCTCAAAAATCAGCACCAGGGCACTGCAGTGCCAGCACAGGCTGATTCCACACCCGCAAGCAGTCACTCCTTGAGACACCCACACCTATGGCCTGTGGGGACCACCTGGCTGGGAAACACTGGGGTGTTTTCCTCCCACCCATCCCAGTTTGGGGGTCTTGCTCTACCCCCCAGCCCTGCTGAGGGTGGGAGGAAGCCAGCCCTGCCGCATGTAATGGAAAGAAGCCGCCACAGCCCTTTCCTCCCCTTTATTGCCCTGCTGATATGTTTGTGTCCGCCAGAGGAAACACAAGGACAAACGCCTGCATACGCATGTCCCCTCACTGCCCTCAACGGGTCCTCAGCCCACTGAACATGGCCGGTCCCACATGGGGGGAAACTGAAGCAGGAGCAGCCCCACGATGCTGGCTGAGGCTCCCTGATCCATGGCAGGTCACTAAAGGTGTCCGAGTGTAGTCCCTCACAGCCCCCTCGCAACCCCTGGGGACAGCGGCAGCCCCCAACCCCTCCTGCTTCTCCAGGCTGTGAACATGTATCAATTAGGGTTTGATTCATGATCCAGTCTGCAGGTAATTGCATTGGAGCTGGTGGCAGGGAGGGAGAGGAGGAACAGACATTCTCAGTCTCACCCCACTACAGGGTGTTGGGAGGTAATAACACCCCAAGCCCTATATATATCCTATACGCCCTCCCAGGCTCAGGGATGGGAGTTCCAGATGCAGTCAGCGCTCAGGACACCAATGGGGACTGGGGTCCAGTGGTATTTTGTGGGGGATAAGCTGTTCCTCACTCACCCTGTGCTGGAGAAGGGACAGGATCCATACCCACCACTCACTTCTCATACATCCTGGGTCATATCCCACTGCCACTGTGGCCTCACACACCAGGGACAGCTAGGAATGCATCTCTGCCCCACCATGCGATCCATTCCTCCTCCTCGGTGCCACTGGGTTAAAACCAGTCTGCCCACCACCACCCCATCTGTGTGGGTTTTGTACTCCCCAGGCTGGAAGTTGTGGCTCCCTTGCCCCCACACCCCCAGATCCCCTCAGGGGGTTGTGTCCAGGGTTCAGAACCTGCCCAGCTGCCAGCACCTAGGTCAGGCCCAGCTGGGTTCTGGGGGCTGGGACTGAGAGGGATCACAGGGAACCCCATATCACTGCATTGGGCAGTGAGGAGG
>NW_008237619.1:1762261-1764143 GCF_000691975.1 Corvus brachyrhynchos
GCTGGAAGTTGTGCCTCCCTTGCCCCCACCCCCCCAGATCCCCTCAGGGGGTTGTGTCCAGGGTTCAGAACCTGCCCAGCTGCCAGCACCTAGGTCAGGCCCAGCTGGGTTCTGGGGGCTGGGACTGAGAGGGATCACAGGGAACCCCATATCACTGCATTGGGCAGTGAGGAGTCTCACATCCCAGCCCCAAGCTGAATGATAGTTCTGATGTCCTCAAGCCACCACCTTCCCATCCGGAAGGGGAGGGGGGGCTCATTTCCCCCCCCACCCGGGGCACGCTGGCCCTGCTCAGCTCCTTTCTCTCCGTCAGCAGCTTTCGGCAATTTCCCAGACAGCGTTTCCTTCCCTTCGTTTCCCAGCTTGAATCTCCGGGTCCTCGCTCCTGTCTTGAAGCCGCTGCCCCCTGGAGCTCCCCAAGCCCCCCAAGTAGCTGTACCCCCAGGGGGACCAAGGCCACGCTTCTCACACCCAGAACCATCAGCACACCAGTCAGAGATCCATCCAGGCGAACAGACAGTCGCAAGAGGGGAAGAACCCCCCTCAAGTCATCCCCTCCCCAAATTTGGGTGTGCTCGAAGGCGCAGGAGCAGGAAGGACCAAGTGTTTCCCCACCCACATACTGGGATGCAGCTTCCATCTCCCTAAAATGTGCAGTTGGTGCAAGGAGGGTGGGGGGCTCAGAGCTGGGTCCTGCTGGGGGCTCCCTCCTTCCCAGCACCCCCACCCCGAGGTCTGGCCGCAGGATGGAATACACAGCCGAGCTCTTGGGGGTCCCACCGCCAGCGGGGCAAGGGGACACAGGGAAGGGGGAGCTCCCCCTGCCCCAGACAAACAGAACCCCAGACACTCCCAAGCACATCGCACCCCCAAACGCCCCAGGACAGAATGGACCCCCAGCCCGAGGCCACCGGTCCCCCGGGACCCCCTGGGTACCCCTTTCCCCGGGGTCGCTCACAGTGTCCTGGAGAGTCCCCATAGCGCGGCCCGGCTCCTGGTGCGGCTGCGGGAGGGCGTGGGGGTCCCCCCGGGACCGGGCCGCCCCCCCTCCCTCCCGGTCCAGCCCATTTCCTCCCGGGATCCCGCCGGGATCTGCACGCCCCCAACCCGCTGCCTCCTTCCTACGTGAAACCCAGCGTGTCCTCAAGCCTCGGGTGGGGGGGCACCGTCGTCCCCACCCCGGGAGCCCCATTCGTGCTTCAGTTTCCCTGTCGGGTTCTCCCCGTGGGGTTCAGAGCCCCCCACCGAAAAGGAGGAGACAAGCGGGTGCAAACGTGCTCGGGAAAGCCCCCTCCACCCCTGGTGCGGGAAGGGATGGGGAGTCCAGCAACCCCCGGTCCCATCGCCCCCTACCCCTTACAGCGCCGAGCACGGCGAGTCGGGAGCGCCGGCTCCCAACCCTGCCCCACAGCATAAACACGGGGACCCCCACCACCCCCGGGACCGAGTGGGAAGGGAGGCCGTGGGAATGGGGGTCCCGGGTGGGAGAGGAGGTGGGTCGCGTGTCGTGGTTTGGGAGGGGAGGAGGGTTGAGGGTCCCGGGTGGGAGGAGATGGCTTGGGGTGGGGGTCCCCAGAAGCAGGGCACGTGAATCGGGTGTCCCAGGTGCAGCGGACGTAGGTCGGGGGTCCCGGGTAGGAGCGGAGGCGAGTCTGAGTTCCCGGGAGGGAGGGGAGGTGGGTTGAGGGTCCCAGGTGAAACGGGATATAGCTGGGATGGGGGTCCCGAATGGGAGGGGACGCGGTTGGGGCTGGAAATCCGGGTTGAGAAGAGAAGGGTCCCGAGTGAGAGGGGGGTGCGGGGGACCCCTCGGGGTGGAGGTCCCGACGTCCCTACCTGTAGCGCCTCGGGGCCGGGAGCGGCGGCGCCCGCCCGCAGGAAC
>NW_008237619.1:1764246-1782589 GCF_000691975.1 Corvus brachyrhynchos
CTAAGAAGCGAGGGTGGGCGGGGGAGTGTGGGGTGGCGAGGGGGTCGGACATCACTCTCCAATATGAGGTGGGGGTCCCCGGCGTGGGGCGGGGGGTCGAGAGGGGGTCTCGATGTGGGAAGTGAGTTGGGATATCACTCCCCGGTATGGGGTCGGGGTGGGAGTCCCAGTGTGGGGTGGTGAAGGGGGAACCCGGGGTGGGGAGGGGGTGCCCATGTGGGGAAAGGATCAGGGCATCGCTCCCCAGTTTGGGTGGCCTCGCTCTGGGGCGCGGGGCTGGCAGTGCTCTCCTATGGGGCAGGTACCGGGTGTGCCCTCACGGGTCTGGCATCTGGGGGACAACAATCCCCCTCCTTGTTAAACCCTCCCCTCGTGGGGATCGGGCCAGGAGTTGCCCCCTTGCCCCTTCTCCCTTCTGGGGCGTGTCTCACCTCTCAATCCGCTCTCCCACCCCATGCAGTCTCCAGATAAAGAGACCTCTGCCTCCTTAAAGGCTGCGCCTCACGTTTGGGTTGGGACGGTCTTCCCCTCATCCTCCCTGATGGGGGGGGCCGAAATCTCACCCCGTCCCTTGCCCGTGGGTAATTCTGATGCAGGGCTCAGTACAGAAAGCCTTCCCTGCCCCCATCCCGTAGGATACTGAAGGGGTCCTACCCAACATTCCTCTCTTGGATAGCGAGGGATGCCTATCTCGGGGACCCCTGATAGGGTCTGTTCGCCCCTACCCTCCTATAACCCCCCACTGCCCTCAGTGAGGAGTGACACCTCCTCCCTTCCCCCCCATTCCCCCCTTCCCCCCCACCAGAGGCAAGTACCAGGATTTGGGGATGCTGCCCATACCCCAGAGGCCCCAGGGAATCCGCATGGAGGATCGACGTGCTCAGCCGTCACACGATGGCCACATGTCAGGCGGTGAGAGGGACACCGGCAGCGCGACAATCTCCATCCCTCCCCCTCCTCCTCCTCCTCTGGGCAGAGGAGGAAATTCTGGTCTGGGGGAAGATGGCCTGCTCTTCCTCCACATCCCGGGACTCGCCTGTCCCCAGGCACTCCCGTGTCCCTGCACCCCTGTATCCTTGCTCCTCCATGTCCCTGTGTCCCACTCCCCTGTACTCAGGCACTACCGTGTCCCTGTACCTCTGTGTCCCTGTCCCCAGGGTGCTCTTCAGGGACAGGATGCTCTAGGGTTTGGCTGGTGGCTCGTAAGGACTCGACCTTCTTGCATTGTCTCGAAACCCTCGTTAGGACAAGTCGTGACAAGGAAATGCCACCTCGAGGCGGGGGCCAAGCAGGGGAGGGTTTAGAGACACTCTGCATGCTGCGCCCTCCATCTCGCTCCCTGAATCCCGACCCCCCGGATGCTGGACCGGGCGTCCCGGAGGTCAGGGTGGCCAGTGGAGCCGCGGGGCCATCTAGTGGCCAAAGCCACCGGGGCCCCCCGGGTGGCTTGTGCCGGCCACCCTGCCACAGCAGCCCCGGCGTCAGGGTGGTCCTGCCCCTGGGGGTGACATAGGGCGACGGGCATCTCTCCCCGGGGTGGCACAGGATCATGAATACCTCAAACCAGTGCAGCCCCCCCAGGGCAGCTTCTCACAGTGCCCATCGTCCTGACTAGAACACCACCAGAGCCGCCAGATCCCCAAGATCAGGGCATGGAATCCCCCGCTATGGGTTCACCCTGCTGCAGGGACCAAGTGTCACCCCAGCCTGGACAGGTCCTGCTGGCACGGATGCAGGTCCGGGGGTCCATGAATAAAGTAGATGCCCGGTAGGAATAGCAGATTCCCAGTGGGGCCGGCAGTGGGAACACCCCAAGGAGCCGAGTGTTGGCAGGATCCATGACAAACCTGGCACATTCCTGTCACCAGAGCCACCCACGGAGCAGCTCACAGCCAGCATAGCTGCCCAGGGAACACAAAGCCATTGCTGGGCACAAGGACACAGCACGGAGCTGTCCCCAGTGCTCGCCCCAGGGGTGCCTGGGGGCAGGGAGTGGGACAAAGGGGTGCAGGGATACAAGAGCTGCAGGGACATGGAGGGGGCTGGGAGCAGGTGGTGGCACACAGGGGTATAGGCACAAAAGCCTGGTGACAGACAGTGAGACACAGGTACAGGGACACAGGGAAAAGGGACACGGGTGCAGGGACATCGGGGTGGAGGGACACGGGCGCAGGGACACAGGAGCACGTGGAGACAGGGGAGTGGGACACGGGTGCAGGGACACACGGGTGCAGGGACTTGAGCTGCAGTACTGCCATTGCATCCATGCATCACTGCTCATCTCCCAGTCAGGTTGTTAATGACCCGGGGTAATTATGAGCTGCTCCCTGGCTCTTCTGTGCACCCCAGGAATGGCATCCCTTGGATGGGAACATCGCAGCAGTCAGATGGACACACACAGCCTCAGAACCAGGCCCTGGAGCTGCTGGGGAATAACTGTAGGTGCTGAGGAGAGGCAGCAGTGTGGGCTTCCCAGCCAGGCTTCCCATATTTCCATCCACTCTGTAGTTTTCCCTTGTTTCCAACCTGGGGTGGACCAATTGGTGCTGTGCATCCTGTCTCTTCCTGGGAACTTGGGGAGCAGTCACCCCGCATCCCATCTGGAGGGTGTCTGATAACATCAATGGGAGCAAAGTTCATGCAGGTGAGTAAATATTAACCCTTATTCCATGGTAATGGAATGTTCCACACCAAAGACACTGAGATAAACCCCACTCCAACTTTCCCCTGGGAGGTGCTGGCAGCAAATGGCATCAAATGCCCAAAGTTGAAGGATTTTGGGGGGTTAAGGCACCAAGATGAGCCTTTACACTCTGTGTAACCCTGAAATCCTGTTTCTCCCCATCCCTAGCAACTGCAGCAACCTGCCCCCAGAGCAGCATCTGTGGGGATGCTGGATATACTGGGAGCACTGGGATGGGAGGAGAGTGGGGCAGGAGGCAGCATGGCAGGTTGTTCCCAGCTGCGCCAGCACTGCTGTGAGTCATGTAGGATCAGCAATGCTCCGTTAAACTGTGGCACCGGGATGGACCCAGGGCCAGATCCTGGCTCTGGGGAGGCACAGGCTGGAGCATCCCTGTCCTCCGGGGAAGGAGGGGACACGCAGTGGCCAATGCAGGTGGCACATGGGGCTGGGGTCCTGCCCATGGAACAGAGATGACTGAGGCTGAACTGACAAGGCCACTAATGGACCTGCTGATCTGTGAATGAATTGGGCTGTTATTACTCTGGAGCTGCTAGTCCAAGGTACACTGACAGCTCTAAATCCCATCAGAAATCAATTCATCTGCTCTTCCACTCTGCACTAATCCCCACAATGGCACCTGATCAATATCCCGTTTACTGCTCTGTGGTTTCCCCATGGATAAATCCCACCCAGTGCCCAGAACGCAGCTGCAGTGCCCAAGCAGGGCAGGGAATGCTGCAGGGCAGGGAATGCAGTGGGACAGAGAATGCTGCGGCATCCACTGCCCAAGCAATGCCAGGCATAATGCTGGGGGCGCTAGGAGGTACCAGGTGGGTTCATGGCATGGACCTGCTGGGAGCAGCAGGAGAGTTGGGAATGTGTGGAAGCAAAGAAGAGCTGTGCCTGCAGCTGTTGATAGGTGTGCATGTGTGTGAGTGTGTGTGTGTGCACTACTGTCACCCCCAGAAATCTCCAGCACCCCGGCAGGGTGGGATCCAGGATCCAGGTGGATCCCTTGATCCACCACAGGAGCCACAGCCCAGAATGATCTCAGGCTGGGCAAGGAAGGGGGTGCCCTGGCACCAGCCCCTCTGTGGGGATGGCCCCCAGAGGTGCCAACTGCAGGGACCTGGATACATCAGGTCTGGGGCTTGGGCTATTATTGGGTTCAAAGCGGGATAACAAAGGGATGAGGAAGGGATGAGGAAGTCCTGTGCTCTTCAACATCTTTATAAATGACTTGGACACAGGACTGGAAGTTCGGACTAAGCAAGTTCACAGACAATAAAAAATGGGGCAGGGCTGTTGACAAATTGGAGAGTTGGACAATCACCAAGTGTGTGAAGTTCATCAAGGATCCTGCACCTGGGATAGGGCAACCCCAGTGTATGTACAGACTGGGGAATGAGATGCTGGAAAGCAGTGTCGTGGAAACAGACCTGGGGGTGCTGGTTGACAGTAAGTTGAACATGAGTCACATGAGTCACACCTGTGTCCCTGGGGGGCATCAGGCCCTGCATTGCCAGCTGAGCGAGGGAGGGGATTGTCCCGCTCTGCTCTGCACTGGGACAGCCTCACCTCGAGTGCTTGGGGCAGTTTTGGGCATCATGAGATAAAAAAGACATTAAGCCACTAGAGAGCGTCTGAAGGAGGGCAATGAGGGTGGTGAAGGGCCTTGAGGGGAAGCTGTGTGAGGAATGGCTGAGGTTACTTGGTCTGTTCAGCCTGGAGGAGACAGAGGAGACCTCATTGCAGTTACAACTTCCTTGTGAGGGGAAGAGAAGGGGCAGGCACTGATCTCTCCTCTGTGGTGACTAGTGACAGGACCTGAGGGAATGGTCTGAAGTTGTGTCAGGAGAGGTTTAAGATGGATATTAGGAAAAGATTCTTTACCCAGAGGGTGACTGGACACTGGAACAGACTCCCCAGGGAAGTGGTCACAGCACCAGCCTGATAGAGTTCAAGCAGCATTTGGACAGTACTTTTGGGCACAGGGTGTGACTCTTGGGGATGGTGCTGTGCAGGGCCAGGAGTTGATGCTCCTCGTAGGTTCCTTCCAAGCAGATTCTGTGGAGGGATGACAAAGGGATAAGGAAGGGCCCAGCTGATTAAGTGATACCGCTGATGAGTAAAGGATGGAGCCCTTAGAGGGTCTCTATGGAGACAGTTCAGAGCATGGCAGGGGCTGGGGGGCCACCAGCAGCCCACACACACCACAGGGCTAATTAGGGGGATGAATATGATGGCAGAGCCCTGCTGGTCCCACTATGGTGGTCGGGTCCCTGTGGGGCTGGGATGGCTCTTGGCTCTGTTTCCATACCTCTCTCCCCATTCTTTGGCTGCTTTCCCAGCTGGCTCAGACAGTCCTCATGGACAAGCTTTAGCCATGGTGGCCACCAGCATCTTCACCAGCCCTGGCTAGTGGGATTTCATCTCCCGAGTCACACACAGCCTGTCTCATGAGAGTATCCTGGGTGGGTAGGGACAGAACACATCCCCACTGCACCCTTAGAGGGGTGAGGGAGAGGGGACATCCATGGGGACAGCCTGCATCCGGGGGATTAGCATATGCCATGGCGAGAGCATGCATCCAGGGGGACAGTGTGTACCCAGGGGGACAGCATGTGTCCATGGGGACAAACTGAATCCAGGAGGAGAGAGTGTATCCATGAGGACAGCGTGTGTCCAAAGGGACAGCATGTATCCATGGGGACAGCCTGCATCCACAGGGACAAGTGTGTCCATGGAAACAGCCTGAATCCCAGAGGACGGCATATGTCCGTGCGAGACAGCCTGAACCCAGAGGGACAGCAGGTGTCCAGAGGGACAACCCACATCCAGGGTGACAGCATGTATCCATAGGGACAGCCTGCATTCATGGGACCAGCATGTGTCCATACAGGTGACATCCAAGAGGACAGCGTGCATCTGGGGGACACCCTGTGTCTGGAAGGACACTGCACACCTGGGGACAGCATGTGTCTTGAGGGAGAGCAGGTGCCTGAAAGGACAGCACGTGTGCAGAGGGACAGCATGTTTGACAAGGGACAGCACTTGTCCATAAGGACAAGGATTGCCTGGAGGGATAGAATGGCTCTGGAGGGACACATGGATTTTGGGGAAAGCACGTGCCAGAGTGAGAGCATGCAGCAGGAGAAGGGACAGCAGGTGCCTGTGGGACAGCATGTACTGGGGGGTACAGCAGCCCCTGGACATACAGCGCCACACCACTATTCCAGGTGGCCCAGCAGCAATAAGGAAAATCCCAGCCCAGCCCAAGCATATGGAAGACAGGAATTTACTGCCAGATTAAATAAAAGGAGATGTTATCCTTTGGCACTGGCTGTGTCGCTCTGAGCTGACCCCACTCCAGCTGCAGGACACGAGGACTTGGCTCTCACTCATCCTTGCCACTCTCCTTGGCCTCTTGTTTAGGGGTGGGGTTGCTGCCAGGTGACAATGGAGTGTAGTGCCACCATGAGCACCCAGGGATCTGTTCAGGGACAGAGAAGCAGGCCTGGTTCCCACCAGCTTGGATACCCCAAAGAAGTGTGGCACACAAGGAAGAGGGTCCCTGTCCCTGCGCTGGGGATTTTGAGAATCCCACAGGATTCCCAAAAGCGGGCATGAATGATAATGTCACTCAAGAAAGGGATATTCCAAGCCCTGACTCCAGGGATGTTATAAGGCCTGTTCCAATGGGTGCTCCAAGCCCAAAGCCCAGGGGTGCTCTGAGCCCTGATCCCAGGGGTGCTCCATGCCTCAATCCCAAGGATGTTCTGAGCCCTCTTCTTAGGGGTGCTCCAAGCTCTGGGCCCCCGAGGATGGTCTGAGTGCTGATCCTGGGACACTCTGAGCCCTGACCCCAAGATGCTCTGAGCCTCTCTTCCAAATTCCTCTTCCAGCTTCCCACTCGTGTCGCCAGGATTTTCCTCCACACTCAGGACAGCTCTCCATGGGCATCCCTTGGCATCTGGATGCTTGCTGCCACTGTCTCGCCTGGCACCTGCCTGCTCCAATTCTCTCTCATCATCTCTTCTGTTAACAAAGCAATCACTCCCCAATTTAACCTGGATTAAAGCAGGATTGCTCACTCGCTCCCTCGCTACTTCTCTTCCAATTAATTTGTTCCTTGCTTTTATTTCCTAATTAATTCTTCAGGCTCTTTGGCAAGGAAACAACAGTGGTGCCCAGGGTCTCAGGAAGGGATCAGGATTAATTATCCCAGTGGGAATGAGCAGAGGGGAAGCAAAGCAGGGGCTTAGCCCAGGATGGGGACATGGATCTGGGGTGAGCACTATTCCCTGGACTACCCATAAGCATCCCATACAAAGAAGGGCCATGGGATGAGGGACCCACAGCTTACATCATTTCCATCTTCCCTTGGGAATGTCACAGGGACAAAATCCTCACAGAAACCAATATGGTGCCTCTGGGGGGGGTCAGCCTGGGGGCAGGGTGAAGTGGGGGGCCAAGTCCTGCAAGGGTTAATGCACAGTACAGCACAGGGTGTTGGAGCTAAAAATACTGTGCCTTTCTTGGGATTTGCTCCAATGACTCATTCCTTTCCGTAATTTATTGCTCGTTACATAATCACTTTCATTTTCAGCCAGAGAGAAATGGAATTTTTTTTCCCCTTTTCTTCTGGTTTTTTTTTAAATGAAAAGGGCATTTTAGCACATGAGCACCAGCCATTTTCTCAGTTCTTCCTGGCATCTTCCTGGCAAAGGGTTGGGATGCTGCCGCTGGCTCCAGCCTTCATCCAAAGACTCCCAAGACTGTGGTGGGCACTGGGGTCTGCTAAAGAGGGAATGGGGGGTGAGGGGCCTCTGGGTGCTGGGAGCACCCTGGGGGCAGTTCAGTGGGAGGTTCTGGGATGGGATGGAGGGGCCAGATCCACCCATTGTGCCCATTGCCCAGCCAGGGTGAACACCCACTGGGCTCCAGCTGTGTCCCAGCAAACCCAGTGCTGTGTCCCAGCAAGCCCTGATCTATGTTTTAGCAACCCTAGTGCTGCATCCCAGCAAGCCCAATATGGTGCTCCAACAATTTGAGCACCATGGCCCAGCAATCCCAGTGCCATATCCCAGCAAACCCAGTGCTGTGTCTTAGCAATCCTGGGGCTGCATCCCAGCAAGTCCAGTTCTGTGTCCCAGCAAACCACTGGGTTTGCTGCATCCCAGAAATCCCAGTGCTCTGTTCCACTGAGCCCAATATGGTGTTCCAGCAAGCCCAGCGCCATCTCCCAGCAAGTCCAGTGGCATGGCCTAGCAAGTACTGCATCCCAGCAATCCCCTTGCTGCATCCCAGGAAGTCCAGTACCATGCTCCAGCAATTCCACTGCTACTTCCCAACAAAACAATTGCTGTGTTTAAACCCAAAACTGTGTCCCAGCAAGGCCAGTACAGTGCCCCAGCAATCCCAGTGCCATATCCCAGCAAACCTGGTGGCGTGTTCCAGCAATCCCAGCGCCATATCCCAGCAATCCTAGTGTCTGCCAGCACAGCTGTCCCCACCAAACCAGGGCAGGGCACTCCAGTGGGGTATGGGGGGTTCTGGCTCAGGCCCTGGCTGGGACTGGGATGATCTGGCAGGGAGGTAAGAACCCCACTCTCTGCTAGACCCCCTGCCATCTCCACAGGGGGGCCAGGAAACCTCGTGTTTGGAGCTGCAGCCTTGGAATTAACTGCGCCAAATGTTTTATTTGTGTAGAAACGCAATTATGTTAATTAAAGCATATCTGTAATTACAGCACTTAGTGGCCTAGAAGTGCACAAGTGACTCTGGTGACTTTGGAGAAGCTGGAAGGCTGGAGGGTGGCTTGGCCCCGGCACCAGAGAGCTCTGTGGCAGGGCAAGCAGCAGTGTCCCCATGGGGTGACAGTGGTGACCCCGGTGCCTGTCCATTCTGCCAGGGATGGCGCAGGGAGACGGGATGCTCACTACCCACAGGCACATCCTGACCAAGCCACAGTCCTGCTGCTCTGGGAGTGAAGGTAAAAGGAAGGATATGCCTCCAGCCCCTCAGGGATGAGGGAACAGGAAGAAAATGGGTCCCTGAGGTGGACAGTAGTGCCTGGGCAAAGGGGGTTGTCCCAGTTCTGCAGGTGGCAGGGGCTCGAGAGTATATCTGTGAGGGGAAAATAAATGGGAAGCAGAGAAAGATGACAGGTGGAGCAGCATCCAACCAGCCCATGAAATGGCTGGGATCACATCCCACAGTCGCAAGGCAAAGGGAAGGGGGGAGGTGGCATCTGTCCCCACCTCAATAGAACCCTCGTTGTGGGCAGTGTGTTATGGGGGGATAAGGACCCCAGAGGGAACATGGTCTGGGGCAGAGGAGGGGCACAGGAGACCCTGGAGCAAGGGAAGCAGCAATGGCAGGGTATGGTGCTCTGGCATGGATAGGGCGCTCCAGGATCCCCACACACCCAGACATCTTTCTTCCATCACCAGAGCAGCCAGCCTCCCAGACCAACACCTGCCAATGCAGTTTCCACCTTCCCCAGCCTCCAGAAGTGACAGAAAATTGCATGTTTCCTGCAATTGCTCAGTCCAGAGCCAAAATATTTCACTGGGGCTGAAGGACTTCACCCTGCACATCCACAGGACAGATCCCAGTATGGGCACACATGGTTAAGCATCACCCTGGCATCTCCAGGCAAGGGATGGCTGCTGAGCTGCCATGTTTAATTTGAAGCCATCATGAGCCCTTCGTAATTCCAGACCTGCATAATAATGGGCAGGTGCTGCAGGATGCTGGGCACTGACAGACCAGTTGGCAGGAGCATGGCGGGAAGGGGACCAGTGGCACCAAAGCTTTGCCGGGTGGGATTTATTTGCTGAGCAAACGTGTGAAGGCTGTTGATCCGGCTGCAGAAGGCTGAGCCCTGTTTACTTGGCAAACACACTGCTCAGTGTGCTCCACCCTGGAGCATCAGGTCCTATGCAGCCAGCTGCCCCTGCTGCCAGGCTGGGAGAGCAGCTCCCGGGGCTGCCAGGAGCCACAGGAATGCAGCTGGCCTCAGTGATAGGGCTGGAAAGCCTGGCAGCCCTGCAAGCCTGCAAATCCCTGTCCCCATTGCATGGCAGCCCTGCAAATCTTCATCCCTGTTGCATGGCATCCCTGCAAATCCCACCACCACGGGGACCTCCAAGCAAAGCCACCAGCACCCCAAGGGAGCCAACCAGGCAGGAGCATAGCAAGGCGAGAGAAAAAACACACAGTTACCTTGAATCCCTGGGGAATTGTCCTTGGATAAATGCAGCACTACAGATGCTGCCAACTCATCTTTCAATTAGTACATTTAGTTGATAACTAGAGGGGGGAAAAAAGCTGCCGTTGATGGTGGTTCAGCATGTGTTCATCATCTACCCTTTGCTTTTTTTTTTTTTTTTTTTTCTTTTCCTGCATTTTTTTCCTTTAAAAATAGTATTAATAGAGCAGGAGCCAGGAGCCTGCCTCTGCTTTCCATGCCCCATGCTTTCTGGGAAGTACAGCCCCCCAGAAGCAGGGATGGTCTCCCAAGCAACACCACAGATTTCTCACTGGATCCTCCATCTGTGAACATGGCACAAGTGGGAGCCACTCACTGGGCCAGAACCTCCTCCCAAATGATCCCAATATTCCCATGAGCCAGAGTTAGTGCAGGGAGTGGGGACCATCTGCGGAGAGACAAAGGAGGACACAGCTCAAAGCCACGCATGCCTTGGAGGCTCATCAGGGTGAGAGTGGCTCTGTCTGACACCTTCAACCTGTTTCCCAGAGCTGAGTTGAGTTTTTAACTTCCAAAGCCTCAGCTTTCCCTGAGAGGAGGGGAGGGAGCAACTGGGGATGGGGATTGGCTGTGAGGACTTCCAGTGATGGGGCTGGTGTGGGTACTGGGGGAGAGATGGAACCGGCAGAGAGATGCAGCTCAGCCCTGGGATGGGCATGGAGATGCCATGTGGAATCATGGAAACAGAATCGTTTAGGTTGGAAAAGCCCTCTGAGACCATCAAGTCCAACCATTCCCCCAGCACTGCCAAGGACACCACTAACCCATGTTAACCCATCCACACAGCTTTTAAATCTCTCCAGGGATGGGGACTGCACCACTGCCCTGTGCAGCCTGCACTGCACCCCTTCAGGGAACGAATTTTCCCTAATATCCAAACTAAGCCTCCCCTGGTGCATCCTTCTGGGTTGGTCCCTGGCACAGCCAAGATCCCACTGGTACTGGGACCAGTGCCGGAGCATGTCGGGCTTTTAATCCTGGATCACGCTTTCCATTAATTAATGGCTTTTCTGTGGTTGAACTGCTGGCTCCAGCTTCCCTGCCACACTGTGCCTGGACAGAGCGCTGGCAGGAGGGTTGGCAGCCAGGTGCCACCTGAGAAGAGTCCCTAGCCTTGTCCTCTTCCCTGTGTCACAGTCCCTGGTGACAGACAGGGACTGGTTCAGGAGCCAGGATCCAACTGAGCTGCACAGGTAAGGACAGAAACAGGGTTCCCAGAGTGTCACCGCGGTCCCTCTTGGGAGCACCTGGGCTCTCTGCAGTGCCTGCAGATTTGGAGTTTCAGGAGGAAGGGGACTGGGGAACATAACTGGGGTCCCCCTGCCCACGCTATGGCTCTCTGCACTCTCGGCTGGCACACGGAGCTCCCTCCAGGCTCTGTGCATGGCAGCGCACACCGTGCCTGACTCTGCACTTCTCGCCAGCCCACGGACCTGCTGTCCCTGTCCCTGCCTGCGCAGCAGGGGAGAGGGGGTTCTCCAGCAGCGCCAAGCCCCCACCTTCACAAAGCCCTCCATCTTCACCAAAACAGCATACCCACACACCCCAGAAGCCAGCTCCCACAGTATTGCTGGGAGGATGAGACCTTCTTTCCATCCATGCATTCTCACAGGAGCAGCACAGTGGGACAGGTTGCTTTGTGTCCTTGAAGAGGGGGAGATGGTCACAGCTGGACATGGGGGGCCCCAAGGACATGTCTCTGGCATTACCCTGAACCCTGGGTTCCCAAACCATGTGGAGCTACTGGCACTCGTGGCCCCTCCACCTGGTCTGCAGCATGGCACAACACAGCACAAATCCTACCCCAAGAACTTCCAGGTGTGTCTTGTTGATCTGGTAGGTGCAGGATCAGAGACAGGTGCCTGACAGGGGCTGACGGCCATTCCCAGGAGCATAATTTCTGACTGGAGACAGTCAGACTCAACAGCAGGCCCCCTCAACCTCTTCCTAAGGCTCACGGGGTTTGTTATACCCAGCACCCACCATGAGCAACTCATTTCCTGCGGCATCCTCTGGAGTGAATGCTCACCCAACTCTGCTGCTGCATCTGCCTGCATCTCGGGTCTGATCAAAGGAAACCAGCACCCAAAAGGCACCTTAGTGCCCTCAGGCTGATTTTGGGGAATGTTTGGCCCTCAGCAGTTTGGCTGGCATTTCCACATAGACTCTTCTCAAGCCTCAAGACCTGCTCTGTCCACACCCAGCACCATTTTTCCTTGCTTGAGCTTTAGCAAAACATTCCAGTTTTGGGGGTTTCATCCAGCAGTGTTGCTGACTCAGCATCTGTCCCACTCCCCAGTGAGACCAGGACAGCTGGGAGACAAAATCAAACCACATGACCGGTCCCAGACAGGCTCTGGCTCAGCTGAAGGGGGAAAAACATGGATGGGAAGGCCACAAGGCTGTGCTGATGGGGAAAATGGAGCATATTCTGCTGAGGGAGCATGGAGGGCACTGCATGCCTTTGTCCTGGAAGACTCAATGCTAAGTCTAGTCTAGCATTAACCCTAACGCTAGTCATAGACCTAACCATAAACCTACACCTAGCCATAGCTCTAACCCTAAACTTAGACCCAGCCTAGCTCTAAATCTAAACCTAACTATAACCTTAACACTAAACTAAGCCTTAAATCTAACTCTAACACAAATGGTAACACTAACCTTCAGCACAGGTCTAACCCTAGCCCGTAATCTAACCCTAGGCTACCATTAACACTAAACCTAAGCTTAAACCTAAACCTAAGCATAAACCTAAAATTAGTCCTAGTCCTGATACTAACCTGAGCCTTAAACTTAGCCAAAGACCTAACACCAGTCCTAGACTTAACCCCAGCTCTAACACTAATCTTTGATCTAACCTGACCCTAAATTTTTTATCTTAGCCCTAGACCTAACTTTAATGCTAAACTTAGCCTTAGCCTTAACATTAAACCTATCCTTAACCCAATCGCTAGCCCTAAACTTGATTGTAGCCCTAAACCCAGACCTAAATTTAGCCCTAACTTTAGCACTAGCTCTGACCCTAACCCTAATCTTAGCTCTACCCCTAACCTTAGCTCTGACCCTAACCCTAATCCTAACCTCAGGCCCAGTCCGAGCCCCTCATCAGCCAAAGGGAGGCCAAGCTCCACCCCTGAGGTGCTGCAGAAGGACCAAGGGGGTCCCCACATCCTGCAGCTCCCCAGGATGTTCATGCTCAGGATCCAAGACCCTCCTCCCAGCACCCGCAGGAGTTCCTGGCTTGAGCAGCTGACAATCAAATTCTTGAAAATTGCCATCACCCTGCTTGAGTCAGGAGATTAGGGACTCTGGCACTGGCACTGTTCCCCATCACTAGCACCACCTTCCCCGACCCCAATTTCTTACTTAAAACCTTCATGGTTTCCACCTGCTTTTTCCATTCACAGATCCAGCCGTCTGTGATCACACTAGTAAAAAACGTGGGGAAAGACCCCATTTTGGGGAGAGCAAGGGAAAACACAGCAATACGCATGGCCTGTGTCCTTCCACCCAGGCTCAAGCCAAGTATTGGCTTGAGGACAGGGCTGTGGAGACATCCTCGCTGCAGGAGTAGGTACACAGGACAGCTCTGATGTGAGGAGAAACCCCAAACCACCAAGAAGCTGCACACACATCCGAGAGCATCACCACCATTCTCACCAGGCTGATCGATGCCCCCGCTTGGCAGGGCTCCATGCCTCAGAGCCAGCCTGGGGACCATCAGACACGCTGGGGCTGAAAATCCCTGTATTCCCAAATTCTGGCTCTCCTCGCAGGCAGTAGCATTAGGGCTCTGCTGCAATGGGGTAAGATTTAGTGTGCCTGTAAACAACAAGGGGTTTGCACGGAGGCTTTCATTGGAGCATCAGCATCCTCATGCCATAGCAAGCAGACACTGAACTTCAGGGAACATGGACAGGTTACCTACCAGACCCCACTCCACAGCCAAGCAAAGCACAGCCACATTCAGCTGGCAACAGCTCAAGAGAAGAGGAGGAAGTAAACCCTTCACCAGTCTCTGCCTTTCAAATGCTCCTTATAAATATCTTCTCGCTGTCTTCTGAGTCACCCAGCTGAAACGTGCAAGTTACTAACAGCCTGGGAAGGGGCTGAAAAGCAACTGGGAGCCAGGGGAGGCTTCTGGCTAAGTCAGCACTTTGTCCCAGGGCTGCACTGGCAGCTGCTGGCTGCTTTCCCTCCTTGGGTGGAGAGCAGAGGGTTCTGGGATGCCAAGACACATAGTGAAGCTGTCCTCGATGGCCGCAATGCTCAGGCTAAGCCCTAACCCAGCCCCAGCCAAAAAAGTCAGGGTTTAATATTTTCAGTGGGAAATGCACCCCACCCCACTTCCAAATGCCCCTCCTTGTTCTATTTGATTTATCATAGAAAATACAAACTGACAAAGACCCAGAAGGCTTGAACCCACTCAAGCTTCTCCGAAGTCCTTCCTCCCCTCTGACTCCACACACCAGTGATGCAGGCAGGGCTCAGAACATGGGTCCAGGAGCAGGATTTGGTACTGGGAGCAGGATCTGGGACAGGAGCGGATCAAGGGCTGCTGCTGCCAAATAACCAGCCTCGGGGACATTCCTGACAGCAAGTCCCATAGGCTGCTATACTGGTCCATTCCCCGAGGATGCTGTGTGGATGACAAGGTTTGGGGACAGCCTACAAGGTGTTCCCAAACATCTTCCTACACCTTTGTAGACCTTCCTACACCTTTGTAGACCTTGCTAAAAGGCCGGATTGGATGGGGAACAACCTGGTGTAGTAGAAGGTGTCCCTCCCCATGGCAGGGACATTGGAACTGGATGGGCTTTAAGGTTCTTTCCAACCCAAACCAATCATCCCACAGCTCAGGCTCCAACTCCTCAAACATCAAATCTTGCTGTCATCGCCCATTGTTGCAAGGCGGGTGAGACTTTCCACCCACCGCTGGCACCCTGGCCAGGGGGATCTGAGCTCCAGGCTGCCTGTTGCCCACACTCAGCAGCCTGTCCACTGCCTGACCCCACTGCTGCTGCTGCTGCTGCGCAGATGAAGTCATGGTAGCAGACAAAGCATCTCCCAACACTCTCCATCCCACTCACTCCCCCCTCCAGACAGGCCCATCCATTAAGGAGGACAGGATAAAGCTGGACAGGCAGAAAGTCCCACGCAGCTCCGGGCCCTGCTGGCATTTCTGTCTGCAGCCCAGCGCAGCTCCCGCTGAGCCACGTGGGAGCAGGGAATGAGACAAAAGCAAAAAGCAAGGACCAGGGTCAGAGGGGAGCAGGAGGAAAGAGGGATTCCCAGAAACTGCTGCTGCATCCACCGTTGCCCCCAGGGAATCCTGCATTCAGCCCTAGATGGATGCTCAGCCTCCCAGAGCCCCCAAAGCAGCACAGCTCACAGGTAATGTGCAGGGCTCTGCTGGAGATGATGGCCAGGGCACACTTGGTGAGGGTCCTCACTAACAGAGCCAGAATCTCGCCCAATTCCCAACACTTCCAAACAATTGCCTATTCTAAAGCTGAAGATGCTCAGGGAGATGCCCTGGGGTGATGGAGGGGAAATTTCTCACTCACCCTGGAGATCTCCCATGGACAGGTGCAGGGTGCTGGGAAGCTCCTGGCATATGCAGAATGCAGGAAGCTTGCGACCAGGAGCTTCCCCTCCATTTTCCCTGCCAGGCACCTCCAGGCTCCAGGGCTGGGTGCCCAGGCAGGTGGGTGATCCTGAAGAGCCCCAGTTACAAGGGTAGGAAGAGCCCCAGGCTTCAAAAAACCTGGAGAACATCACCTAAGAACCCAAACAATGGGGGACCAGGTTAACCTCATTCCACTGAACCCCTTTCCCTGGCAAGTGAGGGCCTGGGGAGGAGCAGAGCCATCCTGGCCAAACTGACAGGACAATGGAGTGGGTATTTTCCATGGCACTTTACACATGCAGCCTGGGGACCAGCAATAGCCATGAAGGGTCAGGGGGGTTCTTGAGGTGGTTTGGCAGCCTGCCCTCACCTTTTCAGGTGCTCTAAGGCCAATGCCCAGCTCACACCCCCTGCATCCCAGCCAGTGTTCTGCCCTGAAGGAAGCCCTGACCTGGGGCCTTCCACAGGGGTGCTCAGAGCAGCATCTCCTCCTCTGTGTTTTCCATCCCCAGGGCTCAGTAGCTTCTTCCCCAGCCCCAGCTGCTGTCAGATGCTGTGACAGCAGCAGCTCCAGGCACCCTGACATCCCACCCACCGCTAACCAGGTCAGCGTCCACCCGCCCGGGAACACACTTCCCAGTGGGAGAAAAGGAAGAAATGGGTTAAAATGTGACCTGGATAATGCTGCACCTCCATCCCCTTGCAAAAAATGCACCATGCACATGGGAGAGCTGGGCCACTGGATCCCAGTCTCACGCATCATTGCCAGCCAGCATCAAACACTGCAGGGCTGGAGTGGAGGCAGGGAGCAGGCAGCAGCCCTCCCCACAGCACCAATCTCACTACTGCAACCCCTCCAGGGAGCACTGCAGGGCTAAGGGCATCATTCTCTGACAGCTCTTTGCAAGCTTTGCCACTTCTATATACCCCTTGGGGTTTACAGGAATAGGGACAAATATCTATGAAGGACGTATCCTGGGTAAAAGGGGAAAGCAGCTGGACTCACTGTTCCTACCTTGCCTGCCTGGGGCAGCTTGAGGAGCACAGCCAACACAGCTACACCAATCTTTTCTGTCACCTACTTCTTTTAAAAGCCTTTAAACAGCAGCAGAGACAGGAGGGAACATGGGGATCGCATGGCATTTCAAGACCTTTGTGTGTTTTGCTTAAAGAAAAGGACACATGCACATGTTCAGGCAGCACCAGGGAAGGATCTCTGCAGGAAACAAAGCACACACAGCACCAGGGAGTGAGACAGGAGAACTGAGGGAAGGATGCTGCCTGCAGAGACAGACCCAGCACCCACGGAAGTGTAGGAGGATCGGCACCTACTGGGGCCTTGAGAAGACAGATCCAAGCCACACATTGCATGTAGGCAATGGAGATGCTGGAGGGTATTTTCTATGGAGAGGGACAAAGTCCTCATCCGAAGGTCAACTCATGAAGGTGCGAAAACCCGGTGAGGGAAATGTGTAGCACTGGGGCAGGAGTGGATGGAAGATTCCCTGCACCCCAATACTCCTGTCATCACCTAAAGCACCTGCTCCAGGAGACCCAAGGCTGCTCCGGGCACATCCCAGTGCAGCGATGTGCCCCCTGGTTCTGGTCGTCTTGGTGTGGGCTGCTGAGCCAGGCAGCTCGGCCAGAGCCTGAGCATGTGGAGCTGGCACTGCCAGACAAAGGAATACAAGCACTGAGAAGCCTTTTTGCCCTAAGACCTGTATCTCTTTCCTGTGGTTCAGCTCACCCTTTGACAATGTGGGATCTGATCCCGCTGGAGTAGGGGGAGAAGGGATTGGGAGCACCCCAGATCTCTTGGTACCCAGGAGTCAGAGCACCCATATACTGTGAACCGCCCATGCATGGCCTGCTCCCCAGCAGCTGTGGAGCCTCGTGAGTGCTGCACATGCGTGCACACAGAGAAGGGGGTCTCCACCAGCCCCAGTCAAGCCTGTGGGTGATGGGAATTGAGACACTGCAAGCTTCCCGTTAGCCAGCTCAGCCCCTCTTCCCACGTGGGGTCTTCAGAGCATCACCCTTCCCTGCTTCCAGGGAGCACTGTCATCCCTCAGCAAGGTCACTCCATGCTCTTACACAAAGTCCCTTGTGTCTGCTGTAGCATGAGACCACCATGACCCATGGAGCCCCATTCCCACCTCACCATATACAGACAGGCACTGTGACACCGGGACCCCCAAATCTGTTTGGTGAGTGGGTGGGTGCAGGGGGTGGCTTCTCTTGCCCTGTGTGAAGCTGCCAAAACCACAATTCAGAGGCCTGACCTGAATTTCACAAAGTCACCCGGGCCCCCCCTGCAGCCCACCACTGGGCCAGGAGCCTTCCACCCTTGCAGGTAATCATCATGGGATGAGGGTGATGGGGAAACAGGGGGATTCCGTTCACACCAGCCCTCTGGCACAGAAACACCAGTGATGACCTGCCCCAGGGCTAACATAGGTGGCAAGTGGGAAACAGGGAGGGGTCGCAGCCTCTTGTCATTTCCCTGCCACCCCCTCGCTGACAGCTGTCAGGCAGGAGGAACTTTTTCCTGCGTCCCTGATGTCTCCTTCGCTCCTTTGCCCAGCATCACTCCCAGAGCATCCCTCCCTCCCGGCGTGGTCCCCCATCCCCGGCGCCGGCGGGAGGGAACTCACATGTCAGATGCGGCCGCCTGGTATGGCTGGGTCCGGCAGAGGATGGAGTGTCCGCAGCCCTGGCCCATGGCTCCGCATGCTTCGGCAGCCCTCCCAGC
>NW_008237619.1:1783101-1799921 GCF_000691975.1 Corvus brachyrhynchos
CCCCGCGCCCTTGGGCTGGGCCCGCAAGCCCCGTCTACTCGGCTACTGCCCTGGTGGCGTCGGCAGCACACAGCACTACTGGGCAGCACTGTTCCCACTTGTCCATGTCCCAGGGGTACTGAGCAGCACTGGTCCCACAGGTTCCTGTCCCAGGGGTACTGAGCTGCACTAGGCAACACTCGATCCACAGGCAGGTTGCTTTCCCAAGGGCACTGAGCAGCATTGGTAATGTATTTCCTCTTCTGTAAGAGGAAATGGCCTCAAGTTTGTCAGAAGAGGTTTAGATTGGATATAAGGGACAATTTCTTCCCCAATACAGTTGTCAAGCACTGCAGGCACCATGCCTGGGGGGATTTAAAAGCCATGTAAATGTGGCACTTGGGGACGTGGGTTAGTGGTGGGCTTGGCAGTGCTGGGGGAATGGTTGGACTCAGTGGTCTCAGACGGCTTTTCCAAATCACGGTTCTGTGATTCTATAATATTGGACAACACTGGCCCACAAACAGGTTCCTGCCAAAGAATGGAGGCCCTGCAAACGGTCCCAGCTACATGGGCGATCCCCAGCTTGAACTTGCTGATCTCCTGTCCTGGGCCACATGGTCTGGAGTCTGGCAGAGTGAGCTGTCGGCAGGGTGGGACAGTGTCAGAGAGTAGCTGGAGAAGGGTAAAAGTTGCTGCAGCGCCAGTGCTGCCTGTGCTCTCCAGCCAAAGACCCGATGCATTGGAGCTGCACTTCCAAGAGGGACCTTGGGGAAGGACATCCATCCTACACTGAACCCAGGTCAGAGGTTTCTATCAAACCTCACACCTCCTGGCACAAGGGGAACGAATAAAGAAGGAGCAACAGCAACTTGAACTTTCAAAGATATTTAAGCATTTCAACTTCTTCCAGCACAAGCATTAGAGACAAAAGGTGAAGCTACTAGGGACCAGGTCCTGGACAAAGACTGGGAGGAGGTCATCCAGCTGATGAAGGTCTTGGCTCAGGATCATAGAACCACGGAATTGTTTGGCTTGGAAGGGACATTTGAAGATCCTCCAGTTCCACTCCACTGCCATGGGCAGGGACATTTTCCACTAGACCAGGTTTCTCCAAGCTCCATCCAGCCTGGCCTTGAATGCTTCCAGGGATGGGGCAGCCACAGCTTCTCTGGGCAACCTGTGCCAGGGCCTCACTACCCTCACAGCCAAGATTTTCTGCCCAATATCCTACATAACCCTGCTGTCTGTCGGACTAAAGCCATTCCCTGTTGTCCTGTCACTCCAGACCCTTGTCCAACGTCCCTCTCCAGCTCTCTTGGAGCTCCTTTAGGCAATGGAAGGGGCTTTAATGTTTCCCCGAAGCCTTCTCTTCTCCAGGCTGAACATCCCCACCTCTCTCAGCCATAGCAGGGATGCCCACAGCAGACGTGCTCCAGTCCTCAGAGCATCTCCATGGTCTACTCTGGACTCCCTCCAGCAGCTCCATGTCCTTCTGATGCTGGGGCCACAGACCTGGAAGCAGCACTGCAGGAGAGGTCTCACCAGAGAAGAGCAGAGCAGAGCAGAAGAATCCCTTCCTTACCTGCTGCCCACACTCCTGGGGATCAGCCCAGGACACAGTGGGTATCTGGGCTGTCAGTGCACATGGCCAGGGCATGCTGAACTTTTCATCCATCAACACCCTCAAGTGTTTCTTCCGAGGGCTGCTCTCAATCCATTCTCCACCCATCCTGTGTTTGTGCTTGGGATTATCCTGACCCAGGTACAAGACCTTGCACTTAACCTTGTTGAACTTCATGAGGCTGGCACAGTCCCCCCTCTTCAGCCTGTCCAGATCCCCCTCAGTGCCATCCCTTCCCTACAGCATGGTGACCATACCACAGAGCTTGGTGTTGCCAGTAAACATGCCAGGGGTACCCTGAATCCCACTGCCTATGCTGCTAACAAAGATGCATGTCTTCGCCCTGTTCTTTCCCTCACCCTAGGCATCTCTGGGCCACTGGCAACAGGGAGACATGGACCTTTGTTTTGAGCTAGCACAGCCACTTAGGTGAATCCAGGAGCACCTCTGGGGTCTGCAGGCTCCGCTGCATCCCTCCACAAGTACTTGCATCCTCTGCACTCTCTCCCCATGCTGTGTGCTGCACCACAGGGCCAACCCATACTCCCAAACTGGGAACTTGGCTTAGTGTATTGAGATTTTGCACCAAAAGAGCTATTTTGGTTGCTCTTCACTAGCCTTGCAGACCTTCATCTCTTCAGGGTAATTTGCCTGTGGGGAGAAGGGAGGAATGTACTTTAAAGTGACAATGGATGGGCTGCTGCTTCCCTGCTCCATTGTGAATCCACCAGCTGGGATGTTCAGGGCAGCAGTAGATACTAAGAGATAAGTGCTCACATCACATCAGTTCCTGTCAAATTCACCAGGATTAATATCCCCATGGTCTACAGATATAGGCAGTGGATTGTATCAGTTACACAAGATCCTCTGCCTTTGTTATCTGCAAGGGGAAACTGAGGCCCAGACCTGCAATTACTTGCCCAAATTTTCCCCCAAGAGCTGAGAGTAGAGCCAGGACTAATTTGAGATTATTTTAAGGACCATCACTTTAATCGAATCCCTATTTCCACCTGAGTCTCAGGTTTAATGACTTAGGTTTACATCAGCTGGCTGGGCTCATATCCTGCACTCCTTTGGGGAGGGAACCCACTGTGGGGCCCCATGGGATGCCCTGAGGACTGGGAGCCATTCCAGTGCTCATTCATCTTCTCCCACCAAAGTGGCTGGTGGCCAAGTTGGTCCCTACACTCTGCAGTGGCAGTGGTGGATGGTGGATGGTGGGAGCAAGGTGGCAGCCATGTATGGACCATCCCACACCCAGTGAGCTGCTAACTCCCATCATCTTGGCATGAAGACATCTACAAGGAGTCCCCTCCTTCCCCGAAAAGCTGATTCCCATGGGTTTTTATCCCAGCCTTTTATTCCAAATAGATTTTTTTTTCTTGCAGTGGTCCCCAGGCAGAAGCAGCTGAGAAGATCAGAGCAGATTTGGGTGCAAGGACCACCAGAAGGAACCATCCATCCCCAGATGCCAGGCAAGGACCATCATGTCTGCATATTACCATGGAATCATGGAATTTGTGTGGGAAAAGCCCTCTGAGACCATCAAGTCCAACCATTCCCCCACCACTGCAAGCCCTCCACTACACTATGGACCCAAGCACCACATCCCCACCATCCAGCCTGCTCCAAACCCCCTGGGACTCCTTCCATGTGGCCAGTGTGATGCCCAGCTTTCTCCCCTTTTATTCCCCTCTCCAAATGTTATTCCTGGTATTTAAGAGATGTTTTTCTCAACTCCACACCTCTCTGTACTATTTTCTCCTCAAGAGAAAACTCTGCCCCATGTCCAAGCAGCTTCTTAGAGTCCTTCCACAAATAGCGGCACAGTGTGTGAAGCCCCAGGAGTGCCACAGAGGCTGAGAACTGGAAAAAGCCTGATGGAATGCTTCTAGTGCTCCTGGAATGTTTTGGTGTGCTTCATTAAAAATGCTCAGTTTGAAGTTGATTTTCCTGGGGTTTTTTCAGATAAATGCCTGCTAGTTCTTGCTTGGAAACACACGAGGCGTTTCTGGGTGGGCATTGCTGTGTGGATATTGCTGGGTGGGCATCACTGAATGGGCATTGCTGGATGGGCATCTCTGGGTAGCCCCTCCACCCCATGGGGAGTAGAAGGAATGTGCCTGGTGGAGGGTGGCCTGTCCCCTCCCTGTAATGTTCCCTGTCTAGCAGGGTTGCTATAGAGCACGGACTTTCCTGGTCCAATCTCCTTCTAAAAAGCCACTCAAACCAGGGCTTCATTGATCCATCTTGCAGGAGCAAGGCCCCAGTGATGACCAGCGAGATCCACCAAGAAACTTTCTACAGGTGCATCTGATGGGGGCACCTTAGCCCAGCCTCCTGGCTGGAGGGAGAGGGTCCTGGGAGACATGACAACAGACACAATGTCTCCTACAAATCTCTCTTGTTTCTCTTTGCTGGACCTGCTGGGGATCCTGCACTGTGCACCAACATGGGCTGCATGTCTTTATTTACTGCTGGGAAGGTGAAGTGATGCCAGAGTTCCGTAGGCAGTGCTCCATCTCTGTGGTCTCATAGTGATATTTGTGGTGTGAATACGAAACGAGCCTTGCTTTGCTTTCTGCTGAGACTCCTCAGCCACAGGATTGAATTCTGTGAGCTCTGAATAGCCAGGCTTTGTTCTCGAGCATACATTGTGCAGGATACCAATTCCAGCGCTAATGGAGATGTATTTGCTGATACAAAGCAATTTCTTCCTTGAAAACTTTCCCAAAAAATCTACATCACGCTCACAGCTGTGAGCTCCCTTGCTGTGCATGCAAGGAGATACTTTCCTTCCTCTGAAGACACCCAGTCCAGGTTCCTGGGATGGTGCATGCCATGGTACACTTTCCTACTTGGAATCATGGAATCACAGAATCATTAAGGTTGGAAAAGCCCTCAAAGACCACCAAGTCAAACAGTTCCCCACCACTGCCAAGCCCACCACTAAAATACATCCACAAGTGCCACATCTACATATCTGTTTAATCTCTCCTGGTCCTGTACAGAAATATCCATGAGGAAATTCCATCTCAGCAAGTTTTGGGGATTTTTTCCCTTTCTGATTTTTCCACCATTTTCCCTCACAAACCTGAGGAGTCTTTCAGGGAGGGAAGAAAACAGCGAGACAGAGAAAAGCTTTTCCATTTCCATTGACATTTATCCTGGGAACAGATAAAGAACAGAAAAAAAACACACAGAGGAACCTGGAGCCTTGTTTTTATTGCAACGTCGGTACAAGATGTTCTCAATGAAAAAAAGGAAATAAATTCACAGTGATCCAGAAAATTATTCCCCATGTCCACAGGTCCAACAGCTCACCCGTGATGGGGGCAGAACAGGGAGAAACACTCATGTGTATTTTGGGGTGGGGATGGGTATCCCAGGGAGCTGTTTGGGGGCTGTTAGGGTGCAGCATTCCCACTACATCCCACAACCCACACTGGGGCAATGCTGTCACCAGTGCCAGCCCATTCCACACTGGCGCCATCCAGGTTTGGTGCTGCTGGCTGGAAAGGTGCTGGAGCTGGGATGGAGCTTCTGAACACCACAGGAAGGGTCTCGGGTAGCCTGAGGAGGCAAGGGCTTTCCTTGGCTTTGGAAATGGGATTTGGAGACGGAAGGGGAAAGAAGAGGAAAAGGAAGGATGGTGAAAAGGAAAGAAGAGAAAGGGGAAGGAAAAAGGGAAAAGGGGAAGGGAGAAGGGGAGAAAAGGGCAAAAAAGGGGAAAGACAGTGAAGGGGAGAGGGGGAAGGGAAAAGGGGAGAGGGGGAAGGGAAAAGGGAAGAGGAAGAGGAAAGAAAAGAGGAAGGGGAAAGGGAAGGGGAAAGGGAGGAGGGAGAGGAAGAGATCTGAGTCAGCCACCTTCTCCAGGGTTGTTTCACACCATCATAAGCTGGTCTCAGCAGCCCCCCCAGCCTATAGTCCCCCCACCCACAGCCCCCCCAGCCTGCAGGCCCCTGGGATTGACAGGGCAGAAGAGGGAAGAGGAAGAGGAAAGAAAAGAGGAAGGGGAAAGGGAAGGGGAAAGGGAGGAGGGAGAGGAAGAGATCTGAGTCAGCCACCTTCTCCAGGGTTGTTTCACACCATCATAAGCTGGTCTCAGCAGCCCCCCCAGCCTATAGTCCCCCCACCCACAGCCCCCCCAGCCTGCAGGCCCCTGGGATTGACAGGGCAGCAGGAGGGTGGCTGGTGCCAGCTCCTGTAGCCCCATCCAGCACTTGTCACTGAACTTGCCCTCCAGCTTCCCCCAGTGTAACCCTGCCTGGTCACATCTGTCAGCTGGGTGCGGGAGGGGACAGGGACCCGCTGGCTCTATCACACTCAGGACATCAGGCGGGTGACCTTCCTCAGTGCTGAGCCAGGGGAATGAGGTGCTCATGGACAGTAAGGGGTGTGGGGAGACCCTCTGCCCCCACTTTCCAACTTCAGTTTTCATTTTCCCTCAAATGTTTCCTTCCTCCCATGGTCTGATGTGTCCCCGAGACCAAAGTAGGGGAAAATGTCCCTGTGGTGCCATTCTCCAGGTGGCAGCATCCATACCTGGGCTGTGCTGGGGAGTACACTCAGCACACAGGCAGTGGGAAACAGGGATTTAAGCAGGGCTGCAGGATCAGACCCTGGTACTAAGAACTGTCAGGAGAAATAAGGATTCTCCCAGGGTGCTCCCAGGGCTCTACCAGGTACCACGATCCAGGTACCATCCCCATAGTCCTCCCTCACACCAAGGACCCACACCTGTCCCCCTCCACTGGTTCCTCATCCCAAAGATGTTCAAGGTTTTGGAGATCCTTGTTGCCACCCCTGAGCCCTTCCCAGCTCTCACATTCCTGCCTGTGGAAGAGGGCATGTGGGCACCAAGGCATCCAGTCCTGGGGTGGCACTGGGGTGCAGATTGAGACCAGAAGTCTAAAATCCCTTCTTCCCCCTTCCCGTCACCCAGAGGCAGGGGTCCACCCATGCTTTGGAGATGATGGAGTGGAGGGGCTTTTCCTCTGCACCCAACACTCCCATGCCCCCAGGGTGGGTGGCAGATGAGCCAAGGGACAGGGGACAGGGCAGGAATCAGGCAGCCTTGGTGACACAGGAAAAGCAGGATGGAGCTCCATGTTCCTGGGAAGAGGTGTCCCAGTGTTCTGCCTTCCAACAGTTCTGGGGCAGATGAGAAGTGTCCCTGCACCTCCAGTAGGGGTCAGGGTCAATCAGTGTCCCCTTGTCATGGCCCATGGGTGCACCCAGAAGGGGGAATGGGGGTTCCATGGAGAGAGGCTGCCTTTAAGATGGTCCTCGGGATCATGGAAGGGATCTATGCGACCGCCAACCTGGGAATGCTCCTGCACATTATCCCTCCAAACCCAGCAGCAGCATCCCCAAGGGATGGCACGAGGCTCCAAAAGACTCTTCCCAAAGCTTTCCCAACCATCTGCCTCAAACCACGGCTGGTGAGCAGGAAGGAGAGGGCTCAGCTCCTCCAGGGTGGTGATAGCATGTCCTCTGGATGACAGCCTCCTCCCCACCATGTTCCAGGGTTTCTTGGGGTGGGGAGAAGCAGTGATGAGGTTTCCAGGGGTAAAGGGGGAACTCAGTGCTCCTCTGGGCAGCAGAAGTGCCTTGAGACACCCCTCCCTCCTTCCCAGGTGGGGGCTCAGCTCTGCTCCTAACACAGGGGGCTCTGCAAGGACACCCCCTTCCTGCCGTGCCTTCAGTGCCAGCCTCTAGTCCCTTGGGCATCTCCCCAGGTGGGTACCAACCCTCAGGATCTGAGCCTTCAAGGGCAGCACCTCACGGCGGGGCTGAGGGCAATGGGGTTCACTCGACACCAGCAGCATCAGGCGCCGCCGGTGCAGCACAAAGGTTCATGGCCTGGGGGACAGCAGGGACACGCGGCAAGGCACTTGGGGCTGGCATGCTGCTGCCCCGGCTGCTGGCTGCCAGGTAGCCATGGAAACCTCCCGGCGGGATGCTGCACCGATAAATAGCCAATTTGAAGTGATTCTCCTCAAAGAGCTTTTTTACCCTGTATTTTTTATAAAGTCTCAGGGATTTTTAAAGTTCACCTTTACTTTTTAGTATTTTCCCCTTATTTTATTGCTTCCCTTTATTTCATTATTTTTCTTTATTTTGTTATTTGTTTCTTTATTTTGCTATTTCTTTATGTTGATTTTTTTTCTTTATTATTTTTCCTTTTATTCAAGGCCTGACCTCCATGAACACTCAAGACTGAGGTTTGCCATCTTCCTTGTCTTCAATGAGCCAAAGCTCATTGCTATTTCAGTGGCAGCCCACATGGAAGAGGGGTGACATCGTTCAGGGAGCTCAGGGCCGCATGTCCATGGAGCTGCTGCTCACCTGGGTACGTATTCAGGTGGGATAAATACACGTGTGTGCACCTGAGCATGTGTGCGTGTGTTTGGATGCATGGTCATGCATGGAATTGCAGATCCAGGCATGCCATGTCAGTGAAAGCATACGGGGTGCTCATACACACATATGGGAGTCACAGCCCAGCATGGGCTCCTCAGGAATCTCCCAGCAGGTGGAACAAGGGGAAGCAGAGATTTTGGACTCCTGGTGAACCGGAGACAGATGTCATCTATGAGTGGTTGGGCAGAGCTGTGCCTGCTCCTCTGCAGCTGCACCCATGTCTGGTGCATGCAGGACCAGGTAGGGGATGGGTGTCCAGCCTGCATGACATGTGGCACATCCATGTCACTGCTTGGAGCACTGTGGTCATTAAGCCACGCATCTCCAAAAGATTGATTCCACAGGGATTTCACTGCCTTAACCTGCAGAAGAAATGGCTGGAGTCTTGTCTGTAGCTCAGGGAGCAGCACTGAGCCTCCACCTGGGGAAGAATGCTCCAGGGCTGTGCCAGGGAGGCTCCAGAGATGCTTCAGATCCCTTCTGTGACCCTTCTACAGCCCAGGGGGCACTGAGTCCTCCCACCATCACTGAAAAGCTCATCCCTGTTTCTCCCCACACCACGTCTTGGAGCACAGAGGGGAGCAGGGCTGTCACCCCAGGGACACGCAGCAGCCAGGATGCTGACAACTCAGCAATTCTATGTATCTGCCTGTCCCACATTGCACACATCTCCCTGGGGATCCTAGCCCTGAGGGATCCTAGCTGGGCTCTGTGCCCAGCCCTGGACACGGATGCATCAGGGATGTCTCTGAGCTGACAACCCAGTAGCATTGCTGCTCCGATGCTAACAAAGAGATTGAAAGCTCTGTTATTTTTAAATAAATGCAAATTACATGTACTTAATAGAGAAAGACAAGCCCAGCTCCTCATCAGATCCAGTGCCACGACAGTGATGGATAAACAGCCATCAGCCAGAGCATCCTTGTTCAGATGCCAGACTCACATGCTCTGGAATGCAGTGACACCATTGGCTTCTGCTGGTCAGAGGGTCGGCAGCTGGCTGTGCCCCCTGGTCCTTGTGCCCACTGCAAAGGTCCCCTGACAGGGAAAATCCCAGTCTGGCTCTCACCTCTGCCACCCATCACCATCTTGCTTTAGTCATGTCTCCTTGCCCAGCTCTGGCCATGTGAAGCCAAGGGCAAACATCCCTTCCTAAACACCTTCTCCATTCCCCCAAGACACCAAGCTCCCAACACCTACCACCTGCACATGACATTGAGTCCCTGGCCCTGCCAGTACCCCATTGGAGTTGGGAGAGGCAAGATCACCCATCCCATGGGACCCTCCTAGGCAAAACCCACCTCTGCAGCCTTTCCTCCCCCCATACCAGCCCGACATTTATCTAGCTATTTAAATTTCCTTTCTTTTTCTTATTAAGCCTAGTGGCGAGTGGGCGGCTGCCAGAGAGGAAGTTGGGAGTATGCAGAGCAGGGGGAGGGGGGAGAGCACTGGGAAGGATAAAAGGCTTCAAGCAGCTGGGCCTTTCCTCTGCCCCTTCACTTTCTGCTTTTAAAACCCTCCCATGGGCTCTTCACTCCCTTCTCCAACATCCAGAGCCTCTTTCCATCACTCGGACAGGCTGAAAGTGGAATGGGGAGGGGGGAGGGGGGTTCCTGTGTCAGTTTGGGGAGTGGTAGATTTCCTCAAATCCTTCTCCAACCTGATCCCATTTTCTGGATGGGTAAACTGATAGCAGAGGGATGTGGTGAACCCCTTGGGAGCATCCTGAGTGTGTTGGCAGCCACATGCTCTGATAAAAAAAGCATAGATGGAGAAAAGGCAGGAGGCAACAAAAAGAGAAAAATAATGGGAGAAAGGCTGGAAAAAGCCAGTGACAGTTTAATGGGGCTGTTGATGGAATAATGACTGGTTTAAAGTCTGCTGGAGTGTGGCTGCTCTCTAATAACCCAGGACCCGATAATCTGCTGAGTTCATTACTGAGGGGGAAGGGGGAGTGCAGGGGTAGAAGCCACTCAGTGGGATGCAGAGTGGTGGGCTGAGCTGCCATGGGTGCGGGATGCAGGGGAGAACCCGTGGAAACAACCTGTACTGATGCCATGGAGTGATTGTGGCATCATGCCGGGGTGTCCAGCCACCACCTGCCTCCTCCTCAGGGTACCTGAGATGAGGACGGTGAATGTCAGGTATCCCCACCACAAGACACAATGCCCAGGAAGGGCAGCACTCAGGGCAGGCAGCATTCAGGAATGGCAGCATCAAGCCTGGCATTCAACTAATCCATGTGTCTGGCACACAAGGTCACTGATGCTCCCACCACCACCAGACCATGGGCAAGGACAGGGACAGTGACGGTTCCAAGGGCTCTGGCACTCCGGGAAGAGGCTGTGGGTCTCAGCCAGGTCCCAGCTGAGTCCCAGCCTGTGGCTGTGGAGGAGCCAGAAGACACCCTCACGTGCCCAACCCCCCCCCCAATGCCAGTTTATTAAGTTGTTTGTAAATGTCTCTGCAATTAATCACTTGCCGATGTGGGGTGTCACATGGCGCTCGCCTCCGCAGCACTATGAATAGCGAGAGCTGGAGAGAGGCCCCATCCATCCCGCTCTGGAGTGACAGGCTCCTGGCTGGATCCATCCCTCCACAGGGCAATGCTGTACCAGCTCAGTGCAGCAGTAGTGCTGGTGCTGCAGAGTGTCCTGGCCCCTCCTCCTTTCACTGGGCTTGAGGACATCAGGGCAGGGGGGTCCCCAGTATCACCACTGCATCCTGGCTACCCTCAGATGGGCTGTCAGCAGCTCACTGCCCATCTCTTCCCTCAGAAAACAGTATGAAGTTGAGGAGAACCCAACTTCATGCTTATGGGATCCAGGGGTTCCCAGCACCACCATTGCATCCCTCCTGCCCACTCCCAGCTTCCCTCAAGTGGGCCACCAGCAGCTCCCTATCAATCCCTTCCCCAAAGAACATGGTTAGAGATGAAGTGAACCCCAAATCTCATGTTCATGGGATCCAGAAGGGTCCCCAGCATCCCCTGCTGCACCCATGCTCTGCCCCCAGTCTGTTGTGGGGTGCAGGGAGGACTGACCCAGCTCTGGCTGGAAGCTTGGCTGGCTAGGAGTCAGCGTTTGTTTGGAGCAGGGCAAGATGAAGTGGTTGGATGTCCTGGTGGTGAGTGGGAAGGAGGATAAGAGGGACAGTTGCATGACCAGAGACACAGGTAGGCTGCTGAAGGAAGGGGGGATTGAGGGAATGGTGGTGGGATGGGGGAGAGATAGAGGTGGGGAAGGAAGGAGGGAGAAAGGGAGGGATGGATGGATGGATGGATGGATGGATGGATGGATGGATAAGTGAATGGATGAGTATCTAAAAAAGCTGAGCACTAACGTTATTTCTTGGCACATCCCTGAGGTTTGGTGCCAGGCATCTGCTCCCGGCCCACAGAGTCCTAGGCACCAGAAGCCCCATGGGGCAGCCTGGCACAGCAGAATGGGAGAGGGGTCATGAAACCAGGGGTGGTGAAGGTTCTTCCTCTCTCCCCAACACTTGGGTCCTCACCCTGCCACAACGAGGGGCCTGAGCCACACACTGGTGTAGTTGAGGCTTGTGGTGTGCTGTTTTAAGGGGGCAGTGGGGACACAGGTGCCTCCCCTCTGTCTCCCTCTTGGTGCCTCCTCCACACCTTCCAGCTCTACAGGTGACACTGCCAGCACTGTTGCCACCATCCTGCATGCTGGCAGTGCCTGCAGGTGATTGACAGCCCTCCTGCTCCCACGCATGACTCACTAACAGCCCCTGTGGCGGCTCAGCCCGAGGAGGGGGCGGTGGGACACCCCCATCCAGGGCTGCCGCAGACAACTCAGCCGGGAGTGATGCTCCCAGCCCTGCAGTTACACCCAGCCCCCTGAATCCCTCCATCCCTGCATCCCTGAGGACCAGCATCCCTGCCTCCCATCACCCCTGCACCACCACATCTGCAGGGGTTAGTATCCCCACATCCCTGGAAACAAAGGAAAGCAGAGGCCCAGCTGCCTTCTGCCACTCAGGCTGAGCTCCAAGGGTGTTCCCCGCCACGATGGCTGTGAGGTAAAGCTCAACGGGTTTCCATGGCAAGTTCCAAGGTCACAAGCACTGGCATGCAGCAGCAGAGCACAGCATCAGCCATGGGCTGTAGGGGGGAGTTCCCATGGCTGCCATGATCCATGGAGACAACTCCCAACCTCTGGCTTTGAAATGCCCATTGTGCCTCACACTGCAGGGGCCCAGGCCCTGAAACACACCTGCACACGTGTTCCTTGGTAGCTCCCACCCAGTCCTGGTGACCCATAGTGGCAGTCCAGCGCAGACCCCAACTCTAGCACTGGCACAGTGTCCTGGCTGCACTGGCAAGGCTCAGCAATGCCAGCAGAGGACTGTTGGGACTGGGGTGCTACTGCTCTGTCCCCAAAAGGGCAGCCTTCTCCATGGTACCCATTCTCTGGTAACCACCCAGTAGGTGCATCCAGGACCATCCCTCTGCTCTTCCGGGATGCCAGCTCCCAGTGCTCCCTACCCTGTGTGGCTGGCAGAGACCTGAACACTCCCATTTTGTTTCTTAAGACCTTTAATATCATCAAGAGGTGGCAGTGGGACACAGGGGCTGCTCCTGCCATTTCCACCCTGATGGATGGAGGACAAAGATCAGGGGCACCCACTTTCCAGTTCTGGGTGAATACTCAAGCTCTTGTCATCCTGCCCTACCCGGCATGGAGAGGACCCTTCCCCAGGAGTGATGGGAGTATGATGATGCCGGTACCTGGGGCCAGGTGTGCATCCCATGGGAAGGGCTCGTCCGGCATCCCACAGGAAGGGCAGCTCCCACCTGCCTTATCATTTTAGAGGAGAAAGACTTAAAAATAGGGGATGGAAGAGGAAACGTAAAAGCCCTCAACTGCAGCTCCCAGCCAGGCTCTACTTCTCCTCCTGGAGCTGGGAAAAGAAGCGGTGGCCAAAGGCAGCTGGAGCACAGAGTCAGGAGACTGACACCCCATGGGCTGTCTGGCAATGGCTCCCAAGCCCAGCTCTGCTGGGGTGGGGTGGGGGGTGGCCTCGCTGCCATTTCCCCTCCTGGCTGCCCTTGGTCCCCGCAGTGGAAGGTGAGAGGGCCCAGTGGAGGCTCCAGAGGCAGCAAGACCCCTGGCAGGTGCCAGGGTGCAGGGCTGGTGCAGGACCCCGAGGGCTGCCCCACTTGGAAATGAACCTGTGGCACAAGTGGAGAGCAAAGTGTCAGTGAAGGGGACAGAGCAGGCGCTTCCAACCCCTTTCCACCTTTGGGGACATGGCACATGTCCCCAAGCCAAGATGGCAATAGGACAGACAGAGCCATTGGCTCCCACTGCCACCAGATCAGGACAGGGGGTGCAGGCAGGGGGGAAACTCACTGGCATGTCAGTTCTCCAGCTCAGACGTTCCGCAGGAGCTGGGGACAAAGAGCAGACAGATCACCTTTCATCCTCAGCCTCCTCCTCTGTGTCTGGGCTTCACTGGCAGCATGGTACCCAGGGGGACACAGGGAAAACCCCCAGCAAGAGAAACCATGGTCCCCCCAGGGTCACTGCTGTCCCAGCACCCCTCCCCATGCTGGCCCCGTGGCAGGGGACACTCACCCACTGTCCCCTGGGAGCCCTGGTGCGCTGGTCCCCTGTACCAGACCACACAACCACATGCACACTGCGAAGCACAGCCCACAGCAAAGCCCCTGGAGGCTTTCCGGCTGCCCCCCGTTATAAACCTGAGCCTGTGCAGGGGTTCCAGGGCAGCAAAGATGCTGCTCTCTGCCCTTGGGCACCCATTGGATGATGCCCAACCGATGCCACTGGGGTATTCCCCTGGCATGGCCCTGTCCCCCGGTTTATAACAGCAACGAAGGCCCAAGCGACTGGCTTGGAGGCAGTGGGATCGTCTCTGTCCCACTGCCAGCCCCGTGGCTGGGCAAGACACCAGCACCCGCACCCACATGGTTGGGGGACACCCGATGGGTGACAGCCCCCAGGCAGGACAGCTGTTGCAGACAGACAGACACCAGGATGGGGAGCTGATCTGTGACCAGGACAGAAAATCCACGCCTGTTAGAGGAAAAAATCAGGAGCATGGCAGCATCCCCTCTTCTTGCATCACATGGTTTGGGACCCCTCTGGACACAGGAGACCCCCACAGTCCCCAAAGGATCAGCCTGCCCCCCCAGATCCATCACTGGAGATGATGCAGTACATAAGGTCGTGCAGGGGGCCAGGATATCCCCCACCCAGGTTTGGAGACCGGGACCCCCTATCATGTGATGCAGGGGGGATGCAGCCCCACATGGAGGACCACCAGTGCCCCCAGATCACTCACAGTTAGGGGGTCAGTAGCAAAAGCAGCCACACTGTTCCTCATCTCGCTTTCATTGCCCCGCAGCGGGATGAGGGAGATGTTACCCAACCTGGCATCCTGCTGCGGCCGTGCCGCCCGCATCTTGGGACGCTCCGAGGGCCACAGGGCACCCCCATTCTGCAGACAGAGGGGACAGTGATGGAGACCGGAGACTCACCCAACCCAGGACCTCTCTTTTGCTCTGAGGTGCTGGTGTTTAGGGATGCTTGGATACCCCAAAGGGTTTCTGCTGGCTAAGCATCCCTGTGGGACTGTCCCCCATGGGGTGCCCCACTTTTACGGGAGTGATCATCTGGCCCACTCCCTACCTGCACCTGGAGGAAGGTGGCGAACCACTCCCGCAGATCGGCCTGGGTGTCACAGCACAGGTACCTGTGGAAACAGTGTCAGCAGCCAGAGGAGGTGGTGGAGGCAAGTAGGGTGTCCCCTCTGCCCACTCTGGGGACACCCGCCTGCTTCAGAGACCTCAGCTGCTGCTATGCATGAGACCCCAGGGGACTGAAGGGGACAGCCACAGGTCCCAGGGGGAACCTGTATGGGGCCATGGGTGCTCAGCCCGGCTGTCCCCACACATATGATGTCCCTGCCAGTGTCAGGAGGGCAACTGGATGATCTTCAAGGTCACTTCCCATCCAAACCATTTCAAGATTTCTATGATTCCCCATCTCCCCCTGCCATGGCAAAGGCTCCAAAGAGCTGCCACATGTCCATCTGTCCCAGGGATAAGTTTAGTATCCCGTGTCGCCTTCCCTCACCATTGCTGCTTCTCGTGCTTCTCGTTTTCGTAGAATACTGTAAAGCCCCAGCTGGAAGAGGACAGTGAAAACATGAATCCCAACAGCCCATGCTGCCGTCCTCTGCTAGCCAAGCACCCCAGCAAACCCCTCTCATCCCTGCCAACCCCCATCCCTGCAAACCCCCCATTGTCCCTGCAACTGCCCCCTCTAGCCCCACAAACCCTCCCCCAGTTCTGCAAATCTCCCCAGCCCCACAAACACCCCCGGGGACAGTGCCAGAAACAGGGCTGGGGAGAAAGACACGGCAGGAACAGCACCGAGTACAGGGCTGTGGACAGTGCCAGGGACAGCCCGGTCCCTGCTGGTTAGACCAGGCTGCAGCAGCGTCCTACAGAGCTGCTCTGACACCTGGTGGCAGGAGGCCCGGCCAGCAGGGGTCGGGTCCGGCAGCCAAAACTGTCCCTGTCCTTGTCCCTGACCCCATCTCCACTCCTATCCTCATCCTTCGGCTCCACAGGCTGCTCACCACGTCGGGGGTCGAAGTTTCTTTTTAACGCCCAGGTAGACCTTCAGGTTTCGGACAGGCCACTCCTTCTCTGGCTTGTGACTCTGGGAAAACAGGGAACCGGCACTGGGTTGGTGGCTGCTAGACCTGTCCCCACCCACCATGGTCCCCCCACCAGTGCTGGGATAGGGTCCACCCCCCAGCAGGGAGGAAAAGCTGTAGTGATGTGGTGACAGGCAGGAGGGTGAAGCCCAGCATGCCCAGCATGGAGCCGAGCATGTGTCTGTCACCCATGGCAAGGGCCACAGGTAACAGGAAAGGGACACAGGTGGCCTGTCCCCCCTAGACAGTGCCAGTTGCCTTCAGAGCTGGGACCCACACTGGCACATTGTGACAGAGTCTCGAGAACCTGGAACGAGACATCCCCCATGGGGATCCCACCTCATACCCCTCCTCAGCATCATGGCCATGGTCACGGCCACGGCAGTGATGGACCCAGACCCACTCTACCCAGAGCACATTCCAAAATGTCCCACCGCCATCATGGCACAGCATGAGGACCCTTCCAGTGCTGGCTGTGCCTTGCCATGACCCAAAAGCAGGTGCCACACTGGACACATGCCTCCATCCATGTTCACATGCAAGCAGTGTTGACTTACAAGAGCCCGATCCAATGCCCGCAGGATGGGGAAGCAGCTCAGCCCATCCCCATCCTCTATGGTCCCTTCCCCAGACCCAGCTCTGGCTGCCTGGAGTGAAAGACAGCAGGACCCCCAAGCCAGAGGGGCCAAACAATGCTGGGGGCTAATGGGGAGAGATGGTAGCACCAGGGACAGTTCCGGTGACTGGCACATGTGTGCTGCAGGATTGGATTTGGGACTGACCCTGGATTGGATCTGAGGTCAACCCTGGGCAGACTTGTAAGGGCAGAGGGCATGGGAGCCCCTGCACCCCAGCTAAGCCCCCTGTTCCCCTCCCTACTCACGCTCTCCAAGGGGGGGCTCCGCTGCCTCAGGCTCTGTTCAACAGAGGAGAGGGGTTAAAGCAGAGGTGGGGCACCCTCCCTGCAGCCTCCCTGTGCCCAAGGGCAGGGCATAGGGATGGAGTGGTGATGTGCCAGGGTGCAGTGTCAGATCAGGGCGAGCAGGAACGGGGGGGGGGAGGGAGTGGCTGTGCCTGCACA
>NW_008237619.1:1799937-1802937 GCF_000691975.1 Corvus brachyrhynchos
CCCTGCCACTGACCAGGAGCTCTGGCATCTGCTCCAGGTCTGGGTGACAGCACTTCTGGGGCCAGCTCCGGAACTGCTCACATTACTCATGGCTGCCTGCACTGCCCGAGCAATGCCAGCCCACATGGGTCCGGTGTCATCAGGGAATCCCCACACAGCCACAGTGTGGCAGGGCAGGGCAGGGCAGGGCAGGGCAGGACAGGGCAGGGCCGGTCAAGGAAGGGCAGGGCAGGGAAGGGCCAAGGAAGGCCAGGGGAAGGGGAAGGGCCAGGGTGGGAGGCAGGGCTCACCCGCACTTCCTTGTATAGGCGCAGCCAGGAGTGGTTGAGGATGAAGTAGCGATCGTGGAAGCCAGTGCTCAGCCCAAGCCCCAGCAGGTTCCTCTCCTCCCGGAATTTCATCATGCCATGCTTGCAGTCACCCACTCTGCTGGCTAGAGGCACATGCCTGAGTGGCTCTGGCCCCCCAGGGGCCGGTCAGGCCCCCCAAGGAGGGCGCAGCCAGACCCTCGCCCCCATCACAGCAGCCCTCCAGCTGCTGCGGAGCCCTGGCACTGCCCCTCAACTCCCAGGCCAGGCAGGACAGGCAGGACCAGCCTCCCCTCTGCACCAGGCACAGCATTTGGCCATGACACCGTATCAGGGGGCTCCAAGTCACATGCTAACTGAGCTGGTTCCTACTTGCACAGATCCCATCCCAGCCTATCCCATCCTCTTCCCCATTCCCATCCCCTTCTCCATCCCCTCCCCTCCACTCCACATCCCCATCCATGTCCAATCCCCATCCCATCCCGTCCCACCCCACCCCATCCCCTTCCTTCTCTCCCTGCCCAGACCATGGCCCCTGCCTCTCACCAAGGTAGAGGAGCATATTCTCCATGGACATCTGCTTCTTCACCACCAGGTAACTCTCTGTCCCCAGGCAGTGCAGGATGGGCAGAACTTTCTCCGAGTAATGCAAGGGCCGCTCTGTCAGTCAGGGCACAGGCAGGTCTCAGGCAGTGTCCCCTGGGCCAGCTCCCATCCAGAGAGTGTCACACTTGTGTCCTGAGGGTCTGCCTCGGTCTTGGCACTAAACTATGTCCCCAAGTGCCACATCTAGATGTCCTGTCAATCCCTTCAGGGACAGTGACTCCACCACTGCCCTGGGCAGCCTGTGCCAGGGCCGGACAACTCTTTCATTGAAGGAATTTTCTCAAATATCCAACCTAAACCTCCCCTGGCATAACTTGAGGCCATTTCCTCTTGTCCTGTCACTTGTCACCTAGAAGAGACTGACCCCTACCCACTGGCAGCAGGAGCTCAAGGCACCAACAGGCCGGACCAGGGTCTCATCCTGCTCCTGTTGATCTCTCCCTTGCTGCCGCCTACAGGCAACTTAGGGCTGCTCCCTTTGGTGGCTAGAGAACCTGGACACCTCTCCCCATCAAACTTCAAAGGCACTTGAACTCCAAAGGATACAGATGGACATCCTGGCCCAAACTCCAGCCCATCTGCAGTACTCGGCCATGTGCGAACTGGATGTGGTGAGCAGCTGTGCTCAATCCCAGATTGCTCCATGGTGCAATCACAAGGAGAGATTTTTCATACCCATCCCTATATCCATTCCCATCTCCATCTGCATCTCCATCCCCATACCTGCATCACTCTGTCCATCACTTTTTCCATCCTCATCCCCATTTCATTCCCATCTCTAACTTCATCCCCATCTGCAGCCCCATCTCCGTCCCTAACATCATCCCCATCTCCATCTCTCTCGCCCTCATCACCACCCTCATGCCCCTGCACCAACCTGCCTCTTCCCTCTCATTCACTTCGAAGCAGCTCCAGTAGTCCTTCTCCTTCATAACAATTTTCCGTCGGTCCAGGATCTCGAAGGTGAGCTCCTCAGCTGTCATCGTGGCTGGGATCTGAGAGGCAGGGGGCAAGTCTCCATCAGTCAGTGCCCAGGGCCCTTCCATCCTCACACCACAGAGGTGCCAGCTCAGCGTGAGTCTCCATGCCACTACAGAGGCTTGGACATACAACGAGGGGACCCCTGTCCCCTCTTCACCCTCTGCCCAACTGCTCACCTTGACATGCTGCTCTGTCTCTGTCTTCTTCTCCTCCAGGTAGACAGTGCAGATGAAGTCCCCAGCTTGCTGGAGGGCAACAGTAAAGTGCTTCAACCCACTGCTTCCCATGTGTGGGCGAAATCCCCCCCACCAGTGTGGACATCCCCTGCCCAGGGAATGTCCAGGAGATGATACAGTAGACACGGGGGGCCCCAGAAGAAGAGGTCTGCATGTCCAGAACCCACCTGTGTTCCACTGGATGATGCTTCCCGCATCTTCATGATGGCTGTGATTTCGTCCTGCTGCTTCTTCATCTCTTGGTCATTGACCTGCCAGGGAAGAGAAGCCATCAGGGCTGACCAGACCATCGTGGCTCCAGGCTTCAGGTTTCCAGGGTTTGAAAAGGTATGGTCCTCTCTCCCCTTGTCTCCAAAGCAAGAAGTCTGCAGACAGAGCAGACCCGACTTCCTCCTCCTTCCACCTCTGCATTCCCTGTGAATGCCCACATGCTGCGACCCAGGGGTGAACCTACATTAAAGATCTGCACATAGTGGCTGATGAGGTCCTCCACCACACGTCCTGCCTTGTAGTCCTTCCCATCCGTCTGGAAGAGTGTGGGCCCAAAGACAATGGCCAGGTTGTGTGTGTTCATCTGGTTCTCCCCAGAGAAGCACTGGACCCTGTGGGGAACTCTGTTAAAATTCCTGCCCCACAGCCCCCCCGGGACCCCTCCTTCAACCCCCACGCAGGACATGATGCTTGGCATCAGGCACAGCTTGACCCCAAACTCCTCTCCTTTCCTTGCTGGGGACATGAGCCAAAGGATGAGGGCTTCCCCACATCCCAGAGCCCCCCAGGACCCCACAGTGGAGAGGTCAGTGCCCAGCGGGTGGATGCCATACCGGAAGAGGTGATTGATGAGTGCCTTCAGCGTGGCCCGGTTCACT
>NW_008237619.1:1802953-1809808 GCF_000691975.1 Corvus brachyrhynchos
GGGCCGAGCGGGACCCTGCCGGTACTTGCCAACCTTTGCCTCCTCATCCTCCAGCGCTGCCAGAGGGAGAGAAAGAACATGGAGGAGCACAAAGTGGAGATTAAGGCTCAGGGCCACACCATCCCCTCTGCACACTCCACTTCCCCTCTCCTGTCCCACCGTGGAGATAGAGCATCCCAAATCCATGAGGCCAGAGAGCATCCCAGGTCTGCAGAGCTGGAGCGTGCCAGGGCTGAAGCATCCCAGAATTATGGGACCAGGGTAACCCAGCTCCATGGGACTGGAATATCCTAGCTCAATGGGAAAAGAGCATCTCAGGTCCATGGGGCTGGAACCTGCCAGTTCCAAGGTGCCAGAGCATCCTAGGGATGGAGAATCCCAGGTCCATGGGGCAAGAGCACACCTGCTTTATGGGGCTGGAGCATCCCAGATCTGTGAGGCCAGGGCACCCCAGCTCCATGAGGCCACAGCACCCTAGCTCTGCAGGGCTAGATCTCCCCAGATTCATGGGAACAGAGTATCTCAGCACAATGGGACTGGAGCATCCCAGCATCATGGGGCCAGAGCATCCCAGCTCCACAGGGCTGGAGCATCACAAGGCTAGAGCATCCCAGCTCTCTGAAGCCAGAGCATCCCAGCTCCATGGGGCCATAGCCTGTGTCTGTTGGGTGTTCTGCTGGGTACATCCATCCCCAGTGACCGGATCCAGAAGGGAAGGGCAGCAGGATCTAGCTGTCTCCCCCGGCTCAGCCCCACCCTTGCCAGAGCACAAGTCTGCACAGGGGCAGCGTGAACACACTCCACTCTCCACCCACCACTTGAGACCCCAGCACAGGCGAACATGTGGAGCCCAGATATGTTTCTCCAACCCATGAAGTGGACAAATAGGCTGCACAGAACTGGGGCAGCCCAGCCCCTCCTCCTGCCATCTCCAAGCAGCCCCCAGAGCTCACCTGTGGCCCCCAGCCAGTCTGGGGCCCACCGCCGAGTGAACAGCCCATCCCCAAGGTCACGGAAGAAGCGTTTGAGGGTGTTGGCCACATCGTCCACCTGGTGCTCGCCCTCTTTCAGGCGGACGCGGCGCGCATCCCGCTGCAGCACCTCCAGAAGGCTGGTGGTCTTGGAGTTCTGCCCACTCTTGCGGTAGATTCCCTCAGACGTCAGCCCTGAGATGGAGCCAGTGGGGATGAGACCCCTTCTGCAGGAGACAGACCCCACTCCTGGCCCACCAGCTCCCCATCAAACACTGCAAGGTGCCACAGAGTATACCATCCCACAGGTGTTCCTGTGACTGGAGCCAAAGCCCTGCTGCAGATGGAGCCCTCCCACACAGCTGAAGCAGATGTTCAGGGAGGGAGGGAAACATGTACCACAAGCACATCGGGTTCTCAGCCTGCCACGCCACACCAGTGGGGTGACCCAAATGCCACGCTCTGGTCCCCACCAGCATCCCAGAACTTGACCCATACCGCACTGGGTGATGTAGTCAATGCAGCGGTCCACTAGCAGTGGGACGTCCGACTCTGTCAGCTGCTGCTCCGACAAGGTGTCTCCCGAGCTGCCTGCAGCCTTCTGGATGGCGTGGACCCAGCCCAGGAAATCTAGCTTCCGCTCCCCTTGGATGTACAGTGTCCTGCCAGTATGCCTGGGCTCAGCAGGGGGCTAGGTGTTCCCCCACACCCCACTGCATGTCTGCAACCCCCAGGAAGGCTGGCCCGGGGGGCCTGCAGGTGATCCCAACTCAATTTTGGGGGTCTAGAGCCATGGCAAGGAGGGCAAAGACACTCCAGAACAAGGAGGGGTTTTTGGCTGGGGGGGCCTCCCTCTCCCCCACCCTCTTACCTCCGCCTCTCCACCAGCACAAGAACTTCATGGTCCCCCTGGATGGCTGGAAAGGAAGGCAGGGAGCCCATTACCTATGGGAATATGCGGTGCCCCAGCTCCACTAGATCCACATGCTGTGGGAGGCTCTGCCAACAGGTTCAGCTCCTGACAAGCAGGGATGGGGAAGACGATGGAGAGGGGGAAGAGGATGAAGAGGAAAAATAGCAGCTGCATTTCCTCTCATTCAAGGAACACTCCATAGGAGCAATACCCACCAGACTCCCACCAAAAGCTAGGTGCACCCTAGAGCAGGATTTGGGGGACACACCCTCCCTCCCAGCCAGGGGGTCCTGCCAGCAGGGCAGGGGCGCTCACAGAGCTCCTGCAGCTTGCGCAGCAGCCCTCCTGGGCATGCTCCAGGGTGAGACCCCCCTTGTAATGCAGTCGGCCAAGCCGCTCAAAGTCCAGTGCCAGCAGCTCCTCAGCGCGGGGGTGGACAAATGACTGAGCCAGGGAGGAGAGGAATCCATCAGCACCACTGTGTCCAGTCGCCACCAGCACCCAGGACCACCCCAGGCCCCTGCATCCCACCTTGGCAATAGACTTGAGCCATTCTCGAGCAGAGTCAGGGCTCTCCACCCCAAAGAGATAGAGTCGATCTGCCTCGGTGTACACCTCAAACGTGCTCTCGATCCTTCAGGAGGGAGGAAAAAGGGAGCCTGGGTGCCCACAGGGGTGGGATAGAGCTGGGTGGGTGATAGGGGTGTTCCAGGGGTGGAAGCATCCTGCTGCATGGCGGCTGATGGCTCTGACAATGGCTGATCTAATGTGGGATCCCCTCACCATGGCCGTGGGCACTCCAGCATCCCAGTGCTGCCAGACACATTCCAACAGGGGATACAGGGACTGCACAGGGGCCACAAAATGGTTACAAAGGAGTTGGACCAGGGTTCCAGAGGGACTACAAAGCAGCTGCAACGAGGTTGCAAAGGTCCTACTAAAGGGTTGGAAAGATGCTCCAAAGGGGCTGCAAATTATTTATACAGAATCCTTGCAAAGCCACTGGTTCAGGGGCCATTGGTGGGACTGGGGACTACAGTCCCCTCCTGCCACCCCTTGTGGATGCAGCTGAAGCTGTGCCAGGCCCTGCAGGAGCAGAGGTGCTCCAGGGGAGTGCAGCCTTACCCATGGGCATGGAGTGGGTTGTTCACCAGGCACACGATTTCCTCCACCCTGATCTCACCATTGGGCACAGCGTTGCGGTCGTTCTCATAGTAGCTGAGCACACCATCCTGCAGCGTGCACCACCGCCGGCTGAACTCTGCACGGCACAGGAGAGCACTGAGCAGCCCCCCTGAGCTCTGGCCCACCCCACAGCACCCACCAAACCAGCCTGAGCACTCCAGCAGCACCCACTGGGTGCCCATCTGATGTGATCCCCCACCAAACCAGGCCACCAGGTGATGCTGTACTTTCCCACCCCTTCTCTCTGCCTGAGAGAACAGGGGAGGGTGCAATTTCCCCTCTCAGGGGAATTGCTCTGAATCTCCCAGCACCCTTTTCCCTTGTCTCACACATGTACCTTCCAGGCCCTTCCGCTCACTGATGGGCTTAGCCATGGAGGGAGTCTTGTAGAGGAAGCCATTGTGGGTAATGGAGGGCAGGTGCACAGAGTAGGGCTTCTCCTCACTGCCCACCATCTCCAGGCGTGGCGGCTCTGCAAGCAGGGAGACCAGTCTGTCATGGGGAGCTGCCCTCCTCCCCCAGCCCCACGAGGCAGCTGGGTTTCCCCCATTTCAGCACAAGGAGCATCCCACAGGCTGCACCCCGAGCTCCCACCACAGCACAGGTGGGGTGCAAGGAGCAGTGCTGGTCCCCAAATCCAGGGCTGCGTGGGAGTCATCCCACATCCTGAGCCCTTCCCAAAACCCCTCCCTAAGCACTGAGCTGGGACAGGATGGGAACAATGTGGGGAGTTGGGGACCAAGCTCCCCCACCACTGAGGTCCTCCCAGGCTGTCCCAGGTCCCTGCTGCTCTGCAGGAGGTGCAGGGCAGAGCATCACAGTCCTGCAGCTGAAATAACAGCACAGGGCTCTGTCACAGCCTCCTGATCTGATCACAGTCATGTCCCCTGCCTCAGTTTCCCTACCTTGCCAGCAAGAGGCAACCCCCACTCCCTCTGGGATCAAGCTGAGATAGGATGCAGGGACACTCCTAAATCACACCCAGATCAGAGTGTAGGGTGCCTGGAGCTCTACAGATGGGGAATCCAGGATGAGGCAGATTCCTGCTCCCTCAGTTCAGCCCTGCTTCATGCAGTGCTGGGTTCATGCACCCCAGCAATCCCAGGACACTGGAGATTGCTGGCACCAGCAGTATGAGCCTGAGCTTTGGATTTCTCTGGCTCACTGGGGTGGCTGGGAGGCCTCACAGCTCTCCCAGACACCTTTAGTGATGACACATCAGGAAGAGCTGGGCCAGCCCCAGACCTGGGCAAATTCCAACTTCTGCAGGACAGACTTGGCTGCCAAGGCAATGTGACAGCTCTGGCAGGCACTGGCCGGCCCCCCACACCTCTGTTCCACCTGCCCAAGTGTTCCTGCCCACCTGTCCAAAGTCAGAGGTTCACCTTGCATTAGGGTGCAGATCCCGTGGGAGCCATCAGCCCTCCTGGAGTCGAGCTCAAGGGCAGGGCACATCCAGCAGAATGGGACAGGTCATTAGGGGGTCAGCCCTCCCACCCCAGGGGCATGCCAGAGGTGGGAGATGCCCATCTGACAGGGGGATGTCCCTTGAAGCTGCCTGGAATGCCCCTAGCATGCCAGGATGGTGTGGGAATACTCTCTCCTGTCCCTTCTGGTGCCTGCAACACCAGCCTGCATCCCCAGCTGGGCTCCAGATCTGTGCTTCCAGCTGGAATTGAGCCCCCAGGGGCGCAGGGGGTTCCCCAAAGCCTCTCTTCCCTCTCGTGGGGTGCACAGACTCTCAAGAGTGCCAGCAGATGGAGAGACTCCTGCCAGGAAGCTGCTGGGCAGGACACAGAGCTGGGATCAGCTCAAAACGCAGCTGTGTCCCCCAGAATACCCCAGCAGCAACTCCAGGAATGTTGTTAGTGGGTGTGAGCCCATGGCGGAGCTTCAAGGGGGTCCGCCCTTACCTGAGGTTTTGTTCTGGAGCAGGAACTCCATCTGCAGCCGCTGCCCACTTCTCTCAGCCAGGGCCAGGGGTGTTGGGCACTGGGGGTCCCCGGTGTCACAGGTCACCGATGCCCCACAGAAGAGCAGAGCCTGCGTCTCTGCCAGATCACTGGTGGTGACGGCCGCACACAGAGCCTGCAGCAGAGCCAGGAAGACAGCGGTGAAGCTGAAGGCTCCCACCGAGGAGGAGAAGGAGACCCCCAGAAAAAGGATCCGGGTGAGCGCAGTGAGCTGCCAGACTCCCGGCTGCCTCCCGGCCGCCTCCCAGCCGCCTGGTCAGAACAAAGGAGGCTCAAACTGGGAGAAAAAGTTTGGAGCCGGCTGCGAATCCCTCCCTTAAGGAGCCGGGGTGAAGTCATACGGCAACGGGGCGGGCCGGCCGAGCCAGAGCAGGAAAACAAACAAGCCCACATGCGAATTCCCTTGGCCGGCTGAGCCCCCCGTGCCCCCCCACCGCTTGTGCAAACACTGGAGAAGCCCTGGCAGGGGCAAAGCCCTGGCAGAGTGGGAGGCGAAGGTTGGCAGTCAGAGCGCCAGGATGGCATTCCCTGTGTGACGCTCTAGTTTGGCACCCTGCCAGCAGCCAGCACAGGGAATTCGCGCCATGGCTGGTGATCGGGGCTGCTGGCCAGGTACTCCTGGGGAGGGATTTCAAGCTGCCTCAACTGGGGTGTGCCCCCAGCACCAGCTCCCCTAAGCCCCATCCAGCCGAGTTGGACCCCAAACAATTTCCAAGCCAGGAAGAGGTTGCCTGGCTGTGGTAGGCAGATCCTGTCTTGGACAAGGCTCTCCAGCCTGGACATGAAGCTGGTTATGCCCCATCACAGAGACATTACCCTGTCCCCACAGCTGGCTCATCCCTCCTGGAGACCCCAGGCTTTGTCTTGAGGTGCACAGTGAGGACATAGGATGTGCAATGGGGGCTAGGGGGATATAGGCAGAAATACAGGCAGGGAGGGATGGTGGGCCCTCCCAAAAGAGCCTCAGAACCCTAGCTCAGCATCACTTTGCGCCCAGGCAGAACTCCCAAGTGGGTGCTCATCCCTGGGGGCCACTGACCCTGTCAAGCTCCTCCTGGTTGCCGAAGAGTGGGTGGTAGTGGCGGTACTTGCCCTCCCGGTATTTGGCGATGAGGAAGCGCCTCCTCTCCTGGCTGCCGCTGGTGGGGCCAATGGCCTCACTGGGAGGCACATTTGCAGCCCAAAACTGGTTGGCCATCATGTTGCCAAACTGCTGGAAGAGCTGTGGGGACAAGGACAAGGAGAGGCCAATGTGACAATACTGCTGGGGCATGTAGGAGGGCTTTGCTGGGGGCAGGGTCCTGCCCAGGAGAGCAGTGGGGTGCAGGAAGAGCATGGGTGGTGTAGGGGGAGTGGGGAGTGTGAGTGGGCAGGGTGCAGGTGCACCCACCCACTCCAGGCACGCAGCTTCTGACAGCCCCCACGGCTGCCAATTCCCCTTCCTCCCCAAAAAAATCACATCTGGAAAGCAGCACCCAGCTGTGGGAGGTGGGGTGGTGCTCAGCATCCATGGGGACAGATTCAAAGTGCTTTTGGTGGCCTCTTACCACCCCACTACTCCCACTGAACAATGCCATTAAGAGGTTTAGCCCTGTCTCAGGGAGACCCACACCACCTCAACACCCACGGGAGACGCTGCCAGCACCCCGAAATTCTTAGGGGTGGAAGGGGTGCATACGAAGGTCGAGGAGGGGCGGTGCGAGCCGGGGCCCTAGGGATGCTGGGGTGGTTTCAGGCAGCGTTCCCAGATGGGGGAGGGGAGAGGGAGCAGCCGCAGGCAGCAGCTGGAAGCGTTTGGGAGCTCGGGGGGCCG
>NW_008237619.1:1809981-1815867 GCF_000691975.1 Corvus brachyrhynchos
TTCCTCCGCGCCGGCGGCCATACCGCTCTGCCCTCGGCCCCACGCCAATCCCGCAGCCATGGCCCCACAGCCACTCCGGCCGCTCCACAGCCATGTCCCCATGGACAAAAAGACACCATCTGTCTGTGGCGGGGGCACATAAGTGCCGCTTGTCCTCACCGGCATGCTGAATTGGGTGCCAGGGGTCCACAGAGACAGAATGAAAGGCTGCTGGGGATCCTCTCCCCAGCCAAGCCACACCGTGGTGTCCCCCCAAGGGGCTGGAATCAGCCTGGAAGAGCCCTGCTGTGCTCCAGGACCCCCCAGCCCACAGCCAGCAGCTCTGCCATAGAGAGGGAACAGGGTGTCATCCCCAAAAAGGGCTTTTTGGGACTGGTCTGTGCCAATACCTCGATCAGCTCCTCAGTCCACACCTTCCTGTCCATCTTCAGGCTCCGGACTTTGGTGATGCCAGGCCCCAATCCCCGGTGTTCCCCTGCCAGTGAGATGAGCCATTAGGGACCCATTTTGGGGTGGGAAAGGTCTGGGAGTCCCCAAGGATTCCCATTTGTGCCCCTCCAGATATGGGTACCTGCACATCTCTTGCAGATGACGACACAGAGGTTGATGGAGGCCCAGTCGGGTTTGGAGGAGCCACAGTCGGCACAGAAGCGGTTGGACTCCACTGCCCAGATCCTCTCGGCCACCTCAGAGTTGGAGAGTGCCTCAGCGATGGACTGCTGCATGGCCTCCACCCATTCCTCCTTCTCCTGCTCTGAGTCAGCAGAGAAGCTGCCAGCAGGGATGGGGGTGAGATACACCATGGCTCGGGGTGGGCAGCACCCTCAGCACCCCCTCGTCACCCTGGGCTCACCTGAAGATCCTGTATGGTGTCGTGAGGTCAAAGCCCCGGCGATCCACCTCCTTGACGTTCCCCACATTCATCTCTATGTAGGTGATGCCAATCCCCAGCCGATAGTCCTGGTGGGGGAGGGTGGGCAAGGGATGAAGGGGGATGGATGATGGGATCCAATGCCTGGGAGGTGGGGTAACTGTGTCCCTTCCCCACCCAGCTCTCATCCTGAGGGTAGTTAGGGCACTGCAGACTCTGGAGCAGCTCCAGTGGGTGTGATGCTCCTGGGAGAGCCCAAGACTCAGAGCCAGCAGAGAGGGAGGGCTGCGCCTCAGAGGTCAGCACTCCGTGGCTTCTGTGCTGTCCCCATTTGAGGGGTGGCTGGCCTGGGTGTCCTGGCTCACTGCTGCTCTGCTCAGGCTGGGAGTGCAAAGGGAACAGGTCCCCCTTGAAATAGCATCAGGGTCTCCCGTAGTGCCACAGCTCCCCCAGCTACCAACCTCTGCATTCTTGTAAAGGAACACTTTGTCTCCAGCCACCACCACAAAGAGCTTGTGCTTAAAGCCCCGCAGCTCCAGGAAGCCACTCTTATCGGCTAGCTCAGTGGCACTGTCAGTGGCTGAGGACATCAATGTCCTCTCTGGAGCTTTGCTCTTCCGCTCCTCTGCAATCTGCTGCAGGGTTTGTATCCACTCGTTGCGGTCTGCTGTGGGGCCAGAGGCAAGATGCGTTAGGATCAGCCTGGGCCCAGGAGCCAATGGGACTCATCCCGTGGGCTGAGAAGGGAGAGCAGCTGGGGAACAGGGACCCCTGTCACTCACCATCATTCTCAGCCCGGAACACAAAGTTGCGGTTGTTGGTGACAACCTCAAATTTCTGGTCCCCGACGCTGCCGACGCGGGAGATGGAGGAGACGGGAATGAGCCGCTTGGAGTAGGTATCCTGGGTCAGGGAGTGGGGAGACATGCTGCTCATGGCTGTGGCCTCGGGTTCCCAATGCTCCAACTCCCATGTCCAGGAGGCTCTGAGCCTCCCACGTCTCACCCCCAGCACCCAGCCATGGCTCCTCCCTGGCACAGCCACGTCTCCCACTTGGGATCCCCAGAGGGAGGTGGTCCTGCTGGGGCAGCTCCTCTGCCACCTTCTCATCCCAAACCCCCAGATCCATCTTCTCCACCCACCTTTTCACTGTCAAAATAGCGGAGGTAATCAGCGTCAAGCTTCACCCAGCGTTTCTGGTAGATGTAGGACCTGGGAGGGGACCGGAGGGACCCGTTGGAGGGGATGTCCTTGAACTCAGGATGATTGTGCTTGCGTGTTCACGCCCCAGTTGCCAAAAGCCTGGGGCTACCTCACCATTGATCCTGCCCTGTGTCCCCAGCCCTACTTCCTGTGCTATGTCCCCAGTCCTCTATCCTGCACAGTGATGAGAGGCCTGTCCCGGCCAGCCCTTGAAGTCCCCAGCCATTGATCCTGTGCCCTCATGTTGCTGTTGGGGACAGCAATGGGGACTTCATGCTCTCCTCCAGGCACCAATTAAAACATGGAGCTGAGAACAAGGGCTGCCCCTAACAACCAGGCAGGGTTCAATCCACATTCCAGGATGTGGAGGCACATTCCAGGCAGGATCATTGGCACCTGAGCAGAGGGAGAAGCTGTGCATCTCTAGCAGGATGGGGATACGCATGAGAGGCAGGACCCTGGGACTGGAAGAGAGCCCACCAGAGACCCCTTTGCCCTCCCCAGCTGAGCATGCAGACCAACCACGCACCACAGGGAAAGGCAGGACACTCTCCAGCCCATCCCTGGCTGCAGGAGAAGCCAAGCCCTTTCCAACACAGCTCCAGCAAGCCCTGCCATGCAGCCCCCTACCAGCACTGAACCCCCAGGTCCCCCTTGCTGGTGGGACTGGGGCCTGGTGCGGTGGCAGGGACACAGTGGTTGCTCAAGGGCTTGTTTACTCAGGCAAGGTTTGCTGGAGCAGCTTCCCAGGGACCTTCCAGCTGCTCTCACTTCCCCAGCAGCGCGGCTGCTCAACAGAGCTGAGCTTTCTGCTCCTCCTCGGTGGAACTGCTACCTTGGGGCTTCCTCGGAGCCCAGATTAAGTAGCCCCCAAATATCCATCACATCTCCTGCTTGATCATTGCCTCCCAGGTAGTGCAGGGGCTCTTTGAGTGGGCTCCCTGTGCACACTGTGCTGATTGTGCTCACTGGGTTCACTGGGCTCCCTATGACTCCCTAGCTCACTCACCCTGGAGCACACGACACAAGCCCAGCACTTCCCCTGTTTTACTCCTGCACCACCCTGACTTTCCACCATGAGCCCAGGATTGGGGGCTGCCATCCCATGGGATAGGGGCCATCACCACCTCCTCCTGCAGCAAACCCAGGGATCCCAAAAGCACGGGTCAGCCCAGACACCCCATCTCATCCCTGACAGTTTCTCTTGTGGTCACCGCTATTCCAGGGCTCCCCCAGAGGAAAGGCAGCTGTTTTCCCAGTGATGCAGGAGGAGGAAGCTCGAGCTGCAGCCTCCCCTCCTACTCGGCCAAGTCAGTACCACCACTGGTGGCACCTGCTCTGAGAAAGGCTCTTCCATGAAAAATTGGTGGTTCTAATCTAAATCACAGGTTAGAAGGGAGTGGAAGGAATGCCTAGCAATGGATTTTCACCAAAGCAAAAGTACATCCCCATGAGCAGGAATTACAGGTGGGAAAAGGAGGAGACAATCACCCTTACATGTCACACAGGGACCCCAGTACATCACTCACCCCTGTGGTGGGTTCTTGTCCAGCCACCCTGCTCTGATGGTGGGTGAAAGCGGGGTGGTGGCACTGGTGCCATCCATGCTGTCACTGAGTGGGCCGAGGCTGCTGCCAGGGAAGCAGGCAGGTGCAGGCGGATGCAAGCTGGGGTCTCTGTCACTCCAGCTGCTGCCACCACTGGGGATGAGGAGCCAAGGGAGAGGGCTCAGAGCTGGCAGGTCCCGGGAGGGGCTGAGGCTCCCCCGCATGCTTCAGCCTCCCTGTGACCTTCCCTGAGGCACAGGCAATGCAGGCCAGCTGTATGCAAGCGGGGACACTGGGGACAGTCCCCTCAGTGGGGTCCCGGCATGTCCCCCAGCCCCAGGGACAGCCCAGGCCTGAGTCCCAGCTCTGGGAGGGGGGATAGGGGCACCCCCAAGACCGCAGCCCCAACCCAGTGATGTGCAGAGCTGCTCTCTGCTCACACACACTCACATGTGCTCCCATGCACAGGCCCTGTGTGTGCGCATGTGTGCACACTGTGGAGCTGTGCACACACAAGAAGCCCTGACCTGTGCACTCACCCGCCCTGCCATGCACAAGAGCTCTCTGCCTGTGCTCACACCCCCCCCCACAGAACCACTCCCTGGTACATGCACACATATCCCTTGCCTATACATGCACACAGCTGCACACACAGATGTCCCCTGCACACAGCATGGCAGCCAAGCTCATACTTGGCAGGGGGTGCATCGGGGTGGTCCTCGCCGAACTCATCTTCACTGAAGAGGCTGTTGAAACGCAGGGACCGTGGTCGCCCCATCCTAGGCTCAGCATCCTCCTGCAGAGACACACACAGGTGACACGTGGGGTCTCCTTGGTGCCCCCACTGCACCGTGAGGGTGCAGGGTAGATGGAAGGAGAGGGGACACGATGCTGTGTCACCAGCCCATCCCCAGCTCAACAGTGCCAGGGTGCCCAGGAAGAGGCATGCTGAGGCTCACAGAGAGAGGGAAGTACAGTCAAGGGAGGAGCTGAACACCAGGATGGTTATTTATAGCAGCTAAAAATGTCGGAGCTTTATGAGAAATCCGGCATTGCCTCCTTGGCCCTGGTGTTCCCTAGCAAAGGCAGATGGGGGATTCAGGTGCTCAGGGGGCTCTGCAGATGCTGGGACTCCCCAAATCCATCCATTCCCACCCCAGGGAGCAAGGGAGACAGATAGAAATTCGCAGTCCAGGGATTACATTCAAGATGCAGTGCTGGAGAGATCTACTAGCGCACACTCTGAGCACGAGTGTGGCGGGGTGCTGCACAGCTGTGGGTGCTCCCCAGAGGACACAGTGAGTGCTTCCTCAGGACACTGGGGTGAGACCTGGTGGGTGCTCCCCAGGGACCCTCGAGTTCCAGCACCACTGAAAGACCTGGGAGGTACTTCCCGAGAACACTGAAGGACCCAGTTCCAGCTCTGGGGTTTCAACCCCCATGGGAGACCCAGTGGGTGCTTCCTGGGAACCCCAGGGTTCCACTCCCCATGGGAGACCCAGGGGATACTCCCTAGGAACCTATGGGACACACAGTGGGTGCTCAGTGAGGCAGAACCCCCTTTCTAGCTACTGCCAACATGCTCCTCCAGCCCTAACCGGTATCTGTGTAGCATCCCAAGGCCGGTACCTGTCCTTAGGGCCAGTCACCCTGCTAGCTCCTGCCCACCTCCAGCCCCATGGTGGGACAAACCTTGGCCATCTCCCCCATCGGTCTGGCTAATTCCTCCTCCCACGCCGAGTCCTCGTAGTCTGAGTCATCTGACAAAAGAGAGGGAAATGCTGGGAATCAGCTGGGGTGGAGCAAGGGGTCCCAATTTCCCCTGCTTCCCGGGAGCTTGTGGGGAGGGTGAGGATGCAGGCACGGCTGGCTTCCCCTTGCTTTGCCCTTGGCAAATAACCACCCCATCCCTGTGACAAAAAAGGTTTTATCAAGGAGTGTGGGGAAGAGCTGGGAAAGGGCAAAGTCCTGCTAGTGGCCCTTCCCAGCACTGTCACAACACTCGCCAGAACAGGACTTGGTGACACCAGCCCCAGCACTATGGTTTCATCCAGGCTCTCGTGTCTCTGCCTGGGAGCTCCTGCTGCTGGGGGTTCCCAGGGGCTTTTCCCACAGCTTGTTTTCCAGGGTGGACTCCCCTCCCTCCTCTTCCATTCCTTATCAGCTCCCAAGCTTGCGCACCATGGAAATGAGATCCCAGAGGATGATGGGAGCGAGTGATAGTTCCTCTCACCCAGCACCCACCTCAGCAGGGACGCCTGGCCC
>NW_008237619.1:1815881-1823345 GCF_000691975.1 Corvus brachyrhynchos
AGCAGGAATCCTGGTCAGGATTGTAAACCCATAGGGAACAAGTGCCCCCAGACAGCCTGGCCCTGGCAGACACCCACTCCCAAATCCCACTGAGAATCTGGAGCAGAATCCTCCCAAAACCCCAACCCAGATAATGGTGTTTGGGCCCTGGAAGAAGGTGAGGATGCTCCCAGGTTGCTGGGGGTTGAGGGGTGCAGGTAGATGCTCACCTTGGCACCACAGAAACCCCCTGCAGCCTCTGCATCCCAAACCCATCAGGGTGGGAGCAGCTTTCCTCCCTACAGCCCCCAACAGATAAGCTCCCTGTCCACGGCTTCTCCCAGCTTCTGAAACACACCCCAGCTCCCAGTTAAACCAGTGCTGCTTCCTGCAGGTTCGCTGGCCTTGAGAGGTACCCAGTACCCCACACAGCTCAGCCCTTCCTCCTCCTTCCAGCAGAGCTATTCCAGCTGAATTATAGTCCAACGAGGGCTGCACCCCAAGACCAAACCTTCACCCCTCCATGGGGGTCCCCAACTCAGCATTGCTCCTGGCAGTTGGCTGAGCCCCAGGGATACCCTGAGGAAGGGGCTGGGGGATGCAAAGGCACGGTCCTGGGACTTCAGAACCAGGGACATCTGCATTTCAGCCCCCTGACAGGTTCACTTTTCCTCTGTGAGTGTGTGTGGGCGCTTCCAGCACCCACAGAAACCTTTGCTCTGCCCTAGGAACATGCACCCAAACCCCCAGTCCACATCTTGCATCCCTGAAACACCCAACCCAGGTCTTACACCCCTTCCCTGAAGCCCCCAGCTCAGACCTCACACACCCTAAATCCCCCAGCCCAGATCTTGCACCCCTGGCACACCCAGCCCAGAAGGCAAGAAAGAGGATAGAGAAGAAAGGGACCCCAGCAAGGACAGAGGAACAAATGAACAGGAAGGAAGGCACAGCACCCATGGGATGGAAATCCCAAGGGAAGATTTGTGACAGGGGAAGACTGGAGGGGCCCCCCTTGTACTCACCAAACTCCGGCACAAAGGGAAGGGTGGCCTTGGAGGGGAGCGCCGGTGGCGTCAGGGCTGGCGTCTTCGTGCGAGGCAGGGGAAACGGGGGGGACAGGGTGACACTGGGTGCTCTTTCAGTGATGGGGAGCTCCTCTTTGGCAGGGATGCTGTGCGAGAGAGGAGCAAGCACTGCCTTATGCCAGCTCCTGCCCCACTTCCCACCCTGATACACCTGCAGGGGGTCACAGAGGACCCCCAAAAGGGACCAAACCTCAGCAGACCCAAACCCACAAACCAATTCCTAAGATTCCATGGCAAAGCCTTTCCTGTGCTTTATATGACTACTTTTCTAACCTGGAAATGTTTTCCTGGCATCCAACCTCACTCTCCTGTGTGTGCTACACAGCTCAGGATCCTTATCTGGCTCTGGGACACCCCAAGCTGCCCACAGCCTTGAAGCCACATCCCAGAGCAGGTTGTTTTCTTTCCTCCAGTCTAAACAATGGCAGAGCCACTTCCTTAGCTGGTTTGCTGGTGGCCACAGGGTTCCCTGAGCAGGATGGGGGTCCTAGGGATGCTCTGTGCCATTCCTTATAGTGGGGTGGACACTGGAGATCCGGGGTGGCTGGTACGGTAGCAAGAACTCCTGGAAATGGAGCTTCTCCTGGGTCAGTGAGCCATGCCCCCAGCCCCAAAACCTTGACCAGTGTGGAGAGGGACCATGGGGACTGTCGTCCTCCCCACAGAGCCCCTGAGCAGCTGGGCTCAGACACTCCTACCTCCTGTTCCTTGCTTCCTGCCTTCCTGAGACTCAAAGGTAATGGTGTTTTCAAGGGCAGGAAATTAAGAAGTTTCTCCAGGGTATAAAAATACAAGGCACCTTTGCAGCATCCCTGAATCCAGGGAGAGGGAAGAGGTAGTGGGCAGAATTTCCATCCCAAGCCCCAGGCAGGTGAGTCCCAGGAGACCTGCATGCTGGCACCATCACCATCCTTGCTCCAGCTACCTCGTACCGCAGCCACAAGAAGGAACAGCTGGTTAGATTGGATATTGGGAAGAAGTTCTTCCCTCTGAGGGTGGTGAGACCCTAGCACAGGTTTCCTAGAGAAGCTGTGACTGCCCCATGCCTGGAAATGTTCAAGGCCAGGTGGGATGGGGCTTGGAGCAACCAGGTCTAGTGGGAGGTGTCTCTGCCCTTGGGAGGGGGGGTGGGACTAAATGAGCTTTAGGGTCCCATCCAATCCAAACCAAGCTAAGATTCCATGATTCCATGGCTAAGACTGCCATTAGTACCCCATGGTTTCTGGGGATGTGCCTCCTAGCACCATGGCTCATTGCACAAGAGCTTTCCCTTAGCTTGGGGTGAGCTGGAGAGGAAACTTCTCCCTGGCCAGAGCAGGAAGCAGGGGAAGACAGGAGTGCTGGCTCTCCCTGGGTCAGCCTGACCTCATTTCTCAGCAGCTATTTCCATGGGAACCAGCCACAACCATCCATACATTAGGGAATGCTGGCAGGGAAGGAGGGGAGCATGGGCAGGGGAGTGTGGGCAGGGGGGCCCAGCAGCATTGATCGCAACACCACCAGGCAGGAGCTGCTGGGGCACCCAGGTGTGCAGGGACCCGGAGACATGGAGGTGACAGTGCACAAGCCACAGAGCTGCCAGCAAGAGCCTGGCTGGGGTCTGCATCTGTGCAGCCACCCAGGGTGGTGTTTGCCCCCTGGGCTGCAGTTGGGGGGCTGCAGCACAAGCCCCATGGCCAGCAGTGAGATGACAAGCCTCAAGCCTGGACAATCCTCATCTCCTGGATGGGGACTTCTCAGGAGGGTTTCTGGCCCAGCCCCAGTCCTGTCCAGCCCCTAGTTCCACTATCCCAGGGACCAACAGGATGGGCACTCACAGAGCTCAGGCACAAATAACACCCCAGTTCCCGAAAACACCCTCCCCACTGGTCTGCCTGCTCTCCATGTCATCATCTGCTGCTGTAGCATCCCTGGGCTTCATGTCCCCCCATGGCTCCATGGGATAGTGTGGGTGCCCCATCACTTCCTGCACCCCCTGGCCCCCCATGCAGCCATGCCCGAAGGATGCCAGTCCTGCTCCAGGCAGGGTCTGGCTGGTGCCACCTCTGCCATTAGGGAAGTGCCAAACCAGTGCCTTATGTGCTGTCCCTTATCTGAGCAGCACCTTATCTGCTGTCCCTTATCTAGGCCTCCCTTCTAAAGGGGGCAGAAAGGGCTGTTCTCCCACAGGCACCACCCCAAAGCCAAACCTCTACCCAGGCCACCACCCCTGCCCAGCTCGCCCAGCTCTCCAAAAAGGAGTCTTCTGTCATCACTTTCTTGGACATCACTTTCTACAGCCCCCCCCCCCCCCCCCCCCGCTCCCCAGGGGTGCTCTCAGACACCTTGCTCTAATCCCTAGACCATCCCCTGGGCATGCAGAGGGGGTGCCCCTCTCACTGACAGCCTCCCCCCACGATCAGGGTGCAGACATGAGCATCCACTGCTCATGGGACCCTCTGTGGGGTGTCTAGGTCTGAGCCATCAGTGGCCAAAACTGGGGGGCTTACAGCCCTGCTGCTGGCATTGGGAGGGGGGCATCAAGTCCGGAAGTGGTGAGAGAGAGCTCCTGGTGTTGAACACGGTTGCTGCCATCAACCTGTGGGAGGTAGTATCTCAGACATCCCACACCCAGCAGGGCTGGGATGATCCTATCACCTCGTGGCACAGGGGTGCTTGGGGTGGCCCAGGGTTTGGGGTGATGGTGAGAACCCGGAGGTGAACATGGCCTGGAGGAAACCACAATATGGCTCTGCAAGCAGCTAGGAGGAAGCACCAGGGACCACGGCAGCACAGCCGGAAGCGAGGGGAGATGGGTGGGTGGCGTCACCCCAGAAATGCCCAGGTCACTTGCTCTGCTCCCGGGCTGTCTGCATACACAGGGGTGCTCTGGCTCTTCCTCAGCCCTCATGCTCGGAGGTCCCTCCCCTGTGGGCACTCCCACCTCCACAAGGGATTATGGTGGGGGCTCATCCCCACCCAGAGACAGGGCCAGACCAATGCAGCTGCCTCACAGCTGCTGGCAAAGAGCCCCAGCCCCAGCCTGGATGCAGCGAGCATCACCCTGATGTGGGCAAGTACCATCCAGACCTGGGCAAACATCACCCTAATGTGGGCATCACCACAGCATGGGCAAAGATCATCCAGATGTGAGCAACTATCAGCCTCAATATGGGCCAGCATCCCCCACTGTTGTTGGTCCTTGGGCAGCCCAGCAGTATACCCCCCACCCCCAGGCCTTTCGTGTTCACTGGCTGCAGGCACCCAGGTCAGGTCCCCCCATGGGGGCAGGAGATGGGTTTGGGGCTAACAGCAGCACCCTGGGGCTGTGGAGCTCCCTCCAACCCAGCGCAGGGCACTTTAGCCAGTCACCCATCACTCCAGGGAGCCCCAGTGTGGGTAGCTTCCCAAGCTCCCAGCACATGCTGCCCCACACGCAGAGCCAGGACCCAACATTGGCCACAGGGTGACTCATACCCTCATCCTCTGAATACCCTCATCCTCCTGAATGCACTCCTTGTCCGTGCCAGCTGTCCTGCATCACGGCACCTCCTCCATCCATGGGCATGGCCAGGCACTGGCACTGGCCAAAGAGTCATAGAATCATGGAATGGTTTGGTTGGGAAAGGACTTTAAAGCTTATCTCATGCCATGGGCAGAGATACCTACAACCCCAGGTTATTCTAAGCCCCATCCAACCCGGCTTTGAACATTTCCAGGGATGGGGCAGCCACAGCTTCTCTGGGCAGCCTGTGCCAGGGCTCACCACCCTCAGAGGGAAGAATTTCTTAGGAGATGATAGCTCTTTATTTTTAAATAATTATTTTTAAATAATCCCCAAATGTTCTCAAAACAAGAACCCACCTGTAGCAAATATATTCCTGGTCATACAATTAAAGTAACTTTTGAGATGTGTTTTCGGGTTCAGCTGGTTAGTCCTGAACTCCCCAATATATCCATATAATACACATATAACATATATATGGATGCACAGATATACTCCTGTATATACTCACTACAACATCAAGATCTATGTGAGAAATACATATATCCACGTATACACCCATCTATACACACTTACACCCATACATACTCCCTTGTCGCGGCCAAGCCCCAATGCATACATGTAATCTATATGTTACGAGTGCATGGCACACCAGGTGCCAGGGCCCTACGGCCACCCACCAGGGCTCTGCCATGGTGACCCCAGAGTACGCCAAGCCACTGGAGCACCCTTGAGTCCTGGGGGTGCTGTTCAGCCACCGCCACCTGGCGAGGCCCATCCCCTCCTGACTACCATGGTCCTGCATTCCGCTCCCAAGGGACCCTAATGCACCCCCAAATCCCTCGGGGCAGCTCCAGGGGGGAATCCCAGCCCCCGAGTTCCGGTGCACAGCCTTCGGGGCGCCTTGCCAGGGTGGGCAGCGCCTGTTCCGCGGCAGAGCGCCCGTCCCCGGGGCAGCAGGAACTGGGGGACCAACAATGCCTGTGCACACACAGGTCAGGGCAGGAACCACCCGCGGGAGCCGGCAGAGCGAGACTCGCACCCGGTAGCGCCGGCAGCGCTAGATCCCATCCCATAAATCCCTCCGCCCCGGCCCCCGCCGCCTGCCTGTGTGCGGCACGCCTGGCACTGTGCCACCCGTGCCCCCTACCTGGGCAGGTGACGGGAACCCCGCCTGAGCTGGCCGGAGCAGCGGCATGGCCGGCACCAAATCCTCAGCACGGCCAGTACCAAATCCTCAGCACGGCCAGTACCAGAACTCTGGCACAGCTGGCACCAAACACCCAGCACGGACGGCACTAAACCCACGGCACAGCTGGCACCAAACCAGCACGGCAAGTACCAAACCCATGGCACGTCCAGCACCAAGCCAGCACAGCTTGCACCAAAGTGGCAGCCGTCGGCCTCATCATGCCCGGCGAGCCTCCTGGCCAGGGCAGGATGGAGAGTGACTCCAGGAGGATTTGGGTGACTATCTTGGTGCAGAAATGCAGTGGTAGGAACAGTTCCTGGGGTGCCAGGATGGACACTGTTGATCCGGAGTCCAAGGAGCCCTAGGGACAGGTGCTGCCCACCCCATGGCATGCCAGCACCCCACATCAGCTGCCTGAGCCCCCTGCCCAGCTCAGCATCCCAGGCCACTCCCTGATGCATCAGCACCAGGTAGGGGTCAGAGCACAGGCAGAGGGATCACCTCCACCCACCTTACCACAAAAAGCCCTCTGGGGCAGAGGGATGGGAAGCTGGAGGGGGAGCCCAGCCACCAGCCCTCCCATTCTCATCCTGACTACACACGAGGTCCCATCCAGCACCATCACTCAGGACAAACCCAACCCCACTCCCAGGACCCCCTTAGGGCGTCCCTTAGGGGACCACCTAGACACCCTAGCTCCAGGATCATATCCTTTAGAGTGCTGGGAAGTCTGTGGGTCCTGGGGAGGTTGCAGGGGGGACTCCCTGGAGGGGGCCACACAAGCTTGCTGACATTTCCCCACCTCACCCTGGGAGGGTGCTGGCACCCAGGAGCTCCTCTGCCCCCTCCAAACCGCACTCCCAGTCCTCACTCCACACCTGCCTGTGCTCCGCAGGATTTGGGAGTGCACTGGGGAGGTTGGGACATCAAAGGGGGGGCTGCAAGCACTGCTGTCCCCAAATTCCAGCCTGCTCCGATGTCATCTGGCCACAGCAGCTGACAGCAAGTTTGCCCCACGCTGTCTCTGCGCTGCTGTTCACTGTGTTGCACCGACTGGTGTGAAGAGTTCCTCAGGCTTCAGCACTGCCCACATTGCAGGTGTGGGCAAGGCAGGGCTCTACATTGTTGCAGGGACTGCGCCCCAGCCCATGCCAGGCTTGGGTGACCTGGGTGACTGGAGTCATCAGAGTGGGTACTCCAGCCACAGCCAAAATAAATATCTCAGTCACACCCTGGTGCTGGTAGCCCTGGGAAATGTGCTGTGGCCTGGGGCAGGGATACCCCCAGGGGTTGTGCTGGGGTTAGGGGGAGGATTAGTACCCTCATGGGATGTGCTGAGGCTGGGAGTACCCCCAGGAGATGTGCTAAGGTCTGGGGAGGGTATAGGTACCCCAGGCAACACGTGTCATGACCCTGAGGGTCCCACCCACATGACAGTAGCCCCCCCCACAGACCCTGCCACCTTTGGCCATCCCCAAGCCCATGCCCCTGCCACCCCCTTACCTCCTCTGGGACACAGCCCTGGGGGGGAGCACAGGGGGGCGGTCGGGCAGTGGGGGGCCCTTCAGGCTCTGGCACTTGGTTTCCAGTTGGTGTCGCTTGGCTGGCAGCGGTGGCAGTGGGGGTCTCACCTGGCTGTCGGCAGGGGGCTTATCCCCAAGGGCTGGTGGTGAGGGGTCCTCCAGGGCTGGGGGATGGCTGCAGGGCAGAGGGGCGGGGTC
>NW_008237619.1:1823628-1839575 GCF_000691975.1 Corvus brachyrhynchos
CCACGTACTGGTCGAGGTGGAGGGCAGACAGCCAGGCGGCAACCGGCAGAGACCCCTCCTCCTCCATGGCAGGGGGCTGGCCACAGAAAATTGCACCACTCAGTGCATCTCCTGTTGCCAGCGAGGCTCAGGATGACATCAGGACCTGGGAATGGAGACAACAGGATCAGGATCAGTCCCAAGACACACACCAGTTGAAGCCTGGGGTCCCAAAACCAACATTCCCAGTGAAGCCACTTGGTTTTCCTATGGCCTCCAACCACGCTATGTCCCCAGGATCACCCAATCCTGAACTGGGGGGCTGCAGGAGTGTGGAAATGCTGGAGGGTCCCACTTTAGGCATTGAAACATAGAGGCCATCCCCTTAGAGGTGAAGGCACCATGGGGCCCCAGCATGGTCCCACGGGGTGACATTTGGGCTGGGGGACAGAGCAGTGGGGAAAGGGGGTCCCACATTGTGGATAATCAGGGAATATGCCTGAATATGCCTGATTCAAGGGCAGAGGAACTGTTGGCTGCACCTCAGGGCTGTCACCCTCCGGGATGCAGCTCTCCAGTTTACAGCAGCAAGCCAGGATGGAGTGACATGGACAGCTGGATCCAGAAGGCTGTCCCCTCTTCCAGGCTGTCCCCATCACAGCAGTGGCAGGGTGCTGCTGCTGGAGCCCCCAACCCAAATGGCACCAAACCCCTCCTCACAGACCATATGCCCACCACAGCATTGTTCCCAGCTCCAGAGCCCTTTCTGTCCTTGGCATTGCTCCAGCATGGCACCCTAGGGTGCTGGCAGAGCACCTGTGCAGCACCCTTGGTGCACACACCTAGCAGAGTGCCCTTGTGGCACCCAGAGCTTGGGACATGGGGGCTCGCTTGGTGTCCCAGCTCCTGCAGCAGAACACCAATCCCACACCATAGCTGTTGGCGGGGCAAATCCCTGTTATCCCAACAAGCAGCAGATGGAATATCCTGCCCTTCCCACCCACCAGCATCACAGCCTTGGCAGGCTCCGGGCAGGAGGCAGATCCCATCATGCCGGCACACACAGCACTGGTAGTGACCCCGGCACCATCTTATTTTGGGTTTGCTGGAGGTTTTTTTAGACCTGCTAAGAAGGAGCCAGAGGATTTCCTGGAGCCATAAATAGGCTGGTCTGATCTGCTGTCAGAGTCACACTTTCTGTGACTCAGGCAGGTCCCAGCCCTCAGCAGCACTTGCGGTTTCAGTGCACAGTGCATAGCTGAGCAAGGCTCATCCTCCACCCAGCACTAACTGGACACTGCCAAGCCTGAGGCACCATGGGGTCCCCACAGCCAGTGACCCCTACACCTCCAGACACCAGCATCCCAGTGGTGCTGCTGGGATCTGGCCATAATGCCACTTCCCTGGCACAGTTTGACTTTCCTTCAGGCTTCAAGGACCAAGCGTCCAAGGAAGGAGCAAGGGGACCCAGGGCTGGCTGAGCCCTGTGGCTCCTTGCTGGCAGCACCAGCGAAACCAGCAGTACCAAGGACCTCCCACTGGTCCCAGCAATCCCAACCAGCAGCACAAAAATCCCTGGATCAGAATAAAATTCCCTCTCCCACCTCCACACCTAGAAAGCCCTCATCTATTATTGAAAATGGATAAGTGATGGTGCTGGGTGACATTGCTGTCACCAGATCCCAGTGACACCGACACAGGCAGGCTCAACTCCAGCTGGGTGCTGCCTGCAGAGGCAAAACACCATGGAGGAGCAGAGAGAAACACGGTGACACCGGTATGGGGCTCCCACAAATGTTGCCCCTCCTGGCTAGAGCCAAGGAGTCACTGCCAGTGTCACCCATTGACACCAGTGCCAACATCCCCAGTGTTGTGCCTGGACATCGACGCAGTGGTGGGACAGACCTATCAGGAAGGGACAGCTGCACCAGCACTCACCACTGGCACTGTCCCAGCACTACCTGGGGTGGCTGAGGGCCCTCTTAGCTGCTCACCGGGGACAAGGATGGGGACAAAACTTCAGCAAGGGAAGCGCAGGGTCCCCAGTGTGCCAGGCTAGCAGCTCCCCGGTGCTGTCAGGCCCTTTGCCCTCACCAAGTAAATCATTCATCAGGCCCTCGCTAGGTTCCCTCCTTCAATCATTAATCATTTAACCTCAGTGCTTAACAAGATGAGGATATTCCAGAAGCAAAATCAACACAGGGAGATGCCTTAACCCAGCTGGCTGCTGGGGATCAGGGGGTAACCCTGGCTGTGGCCCCTGCCAAGCGCAAATCCTCCCAGTGCTGACCCACCACATTCCTCCCCGGGATTAGGCAACACCACAGGGGCTGTTTTGTAAGAGACTTAAAGGCTGGACAAGTGGTGTGAGGAGGGAATGGTGAGGGCTGCTAGCACCCTGGCACGGTGGCACTGCTGCTCTGGGGGGATAAGCCAGGATGCAAAAATACATGAGCACCAGACCCTTAAGCCCCATCCCAAACCCACACAGCCCTCACTCTCCAAGTGCTGGGGATGAAGGATCTGGGGGTCCCTGGTGCTGGTCCCCTTTGTCTGGACCAAGGGGCTCAGCAAGCCCCTCTACCCCCAAACTTGGGTGCTGGCTGCTTTTTGGGGGACTCCCACAGCCACCCCAGCCCACTTCAGATGCCCTCAACTCAACAGAGAGTTTAGGATGCACCTCTTCCCCCAGCAGAGCTGAGCATCCTGGCACAGGGAGGAGCCCCCTGTGCTGCAGGGGTGTGCCCACCCTTTGCCCACTACATCCCACCACTGCTCTCCGGGCCGTGGGTTTCCCAACCCTCAGGTGGGGCACTAGGGAGGGCTGGGCTTGTTCGATTAAGGAGCTGTGTATGCCATGGGGAGGCTATGGGTTCTGACTGGGAGTGACAGGCAAGCATGCTCCCTTCACTGGCTCTGGCTTCCCCCAGGTAAGCAACATTACCCCTAACGAAGTGCCGGGGATCGAGTAGTGTGACCAGGGCCATCAGTATGTCAGTGACAGAGCTGCACTCAGCACCCAAGCACCAGATAGTAAAGTGGTGGCCATCCCACAGCTCTCCCCTGCCTGTCCCTTCAATGGCACCCAGGATAGTGGCCAGGAGACAGGAAACTCCAGCATAGAAGCCCTGTCAGGTCTCTGGCACCCGCATGATAGATCTAGTTCCCATTGCAATTCCTCCTCCAATATAGGCAAACCCTGCCTGCACCCCATGTTCCCCTTCCCCAGGTCTGTGGGCTCATTAATCAAGGAGAGCTAGTTACCAGCACACGGTCCCTCGGCTCAGCAGAAAGAGGTGGCCGACCTGCCTGTGGTCCAGCTGGCGCGGTGGAAGTTTGCCAAGGGGTCTCTGCCTGCCCCAGGACTTCCTCAAACGCCACCTCAGCAGTGGGAACTTTCCGGAAAGCCGAGCAGAGTTCTGAGCTGGGATGTGGTGCAATAGCCACCCTGGGCCCCAAGAGAACCGTGAGGCCTCAGTGCGGTGATGCACTGACCACAGCTGCCATGGGGAACGAGAAGGCCGGATCCTGAGGCTGTTTGAGCCCTGGGTGACAGAAGGACGGGGCAGGGCTTTCATCAGGAGAGGAAGGAAGAGCCAGGCAGGGTGATCTCAGGGAAGTGAGAGCTCACCAGTACTGTGGCAGGAACCAGGCACCAAGGACGGGGCATTGTGGGGCAGCAGGACAAGCTGAGCTCTGGCCACTGGACAGAAAGGGAAGAGGAGGCAGGTGGCTGCCATGTCCCACCACCCCAGGACCCCTGTGGATCCCCAGGGAGGGCAGTAAGCTGTTACCCACCAGGGTTCCTGTGGGCACAGGGGACAAAGCTGGGTGGAGAAGGACCTGTGGGAACTGGGCTGGCCACCAGTGGGAAGGGGGTTCCTCGGCTGCCATGCTCCAGCAGCACTGGGCAACCAGTCTCGCATCACAGCAATTTTTACCTTTCCTGCCTAAATTAAGGAAAGATCCTCAGCCAGGGGCCATGGCCAGCCCGAATGAGGCCAATGTCCCTGCTGGATCCAGGGGCTGAACCTGATGTCCCCAACAGACCTGCCAGGGCTACCGCAAATTCCCAGCCCAGCTGGGAATCAAAAGCACCACATCCTCACCCCAAAACTGCTCAAGCAGAATCCTCAGCAAGCAGCGAACACCCCAAAGCAAACAAAGGGTCCCGGGACAGCACCCAGCACTCCACAGACTCCCTCCCACCCAAACCCTCCACACTCCACCTCAGTGGGTTCCCATCTGCGTGGCAGCGCCCAAGGTCTTTCCTGGGAGGGTGAAGCTTTTTCATTTTCAAGATCTTCTCAGCCAAAAAAACTGCAAATGATATTCAAACCGCCCAGGCACTGTTCAGGGATCGAGTTCAGGCTTGCAGAGTCACAATCCAGGAGTGGAATTGCTTCTCTGGGGCCTCCTCCCTCTGACATGCATTGCCATTTCCAGGTGGTTCATGTGGAGCAGCCAGAGGGTGCCCGGCCCCCTGCTCAGGGGCCTGAGGGCTCACACACACGCCAGGGTGTGCCCCGACGTGGGAACTGCCCCGAGCCGGCTCTGTGTGGAGATGGGGGATGTGCATAGAGGTGGAAGGTGGACAGTGATGAGGTGGGTGAGAAGTCTGGGACAAGGGGGCAGGAAAACTGGGGGTTCCTCGTTTCCCCAAGGTCCCACTTGCATTCCCCTTCCCCAGTGGAGGTAAAACCTGGGAAGCTGAAACATGTCCCAGGCTGTGGCACCAACAAACAGGCGATTTTCCTGGCATTCCCTTCCAGAGCATTGCTGCCTGCCTCGCAAATCTAGCCAGAAAAGGGGCAAATACAGCCAGAAATTAGCAAATCCAGTGAAGAAGGAGATAAATCCAACCAGAAATGGGTAAAACCAGCCATAAAAGGGGTAAATACATCTGGCAATGCTGTCACTACCCACTGAGTTCCACTGGAATGCTCTCAGCTCCTGACACACTTTATGGAAGCTGCCAGCAAACTGGGTCAGGAAGCCAAACCGCATGTGCACAGCCACCCCAGAGGAGCCCCAATATCCCAGGGTCTGGTAATGCTGGGGGGGGGGCTGTGCCAACAGCTGCAGAGGATGGGTCCCTGATGGGTCCCCCTGCGAAGCATGGCACCTCCTTCCTCCATGGGAAATCAGCCCCATCACCCAACACCCCGCACTGAAACCATGTGGGCCCCTGTTTCACTTTCCCATAAGTGGGAAATGAAAGTCTCATAGGGAAGGGGTGACCCCTCCAGCTGTGGATGGGGTGTCCACTTTTCAGACCTCCCGCCTCCTCTTCACGCTCATTGGGGTACAACCCCACGCACAGGCCCTGTCCCCAACAGCAGGGTCACACCATACCAGGGCCACCCCCTGGATCCCCCTGGCCACCACAGCACTGCAGACAAGCCAAGCCGAGCCAGGGGATGCTGCAGTAGGGACAGAAGTGCAGGGACAGAAGTACAGGGACCGCCAACCGCCTGCACCCACCCCCGCTTTGCAAAAGCCTTTCTACACAGCCAGCCCCCCGCTCTCCTGTAGATTTGGGGGGCCCATCTGCAAAGCTTCCCCAAGCATCAAATCCCCCATGGCCACAGAGTCCTGCCACAGGAGCTGCATCACTCCCTGCATGGGGGAGCATCACTCCCTGCCTCCCCTGAGACACCCCCAAAATCCCAAGGGTTCACCCTGTTTCTAAGTTCTGGCAGTAAAAGCATCCTTAATACTGCTCTAAATATCCATACCCCTGATGTCCTGGCTGTGGCCCATAACAACTCATTCCCAGGAGCTGAAAACCACCGGCAGCTCTTGTTTTCCTTGCCACCTTCCTCCCAGCACCCCAGAACAGCCACCCACCTCCAGCACTCAACCCTGTGCCTCCAAAAACTGGCTTTTTGGGCTGAATCCACAAATTAAAATTGCTGTCCCTGCAGTTGTGCTAGACCTAGGAACCCGCTGTGCAGGTGGAGCCCCTGGGCACCCCAAACACCAACCCAATGGCCCCAGCAGTGTGAAGGTGTCCCATGGAACCAGCTTGGCATTACTGGAGGACAAAGCAACCACCAGCCATCCCAGTTCCAGTTGCACAGCACTGGTAAAGCTCCAGGCCTCACCAGACAGACTGGGAAGCAGCAAGGAAGAGGAGGAGGAGAGCAAGTGAAGCCCACTACCAGCATCACCCAGCATCTAGGTGCTATTGGTGGTGGTTGGTGTGGCTCGGGCACTGCTGGCAGGGGCTCTGGCACAGCCACAGCTGACGCTGTTGTTTGGCCATGAACGGGGACATGCCAGGGTCCCAGCAGAAAACAAATCTGCCAGCTGGGCCCTCAGGGTCCCCTTTTCCCAGCTTCACCCTGGCATCAGCAGCACCACCATGTACCCAGTATCCCCCAACATGTCCCTCACCCCAACCAGGCAGTAGGACCCCTGCAGTGGCACAGGAATGAGGGCTATCAGCAATGCCAGGGCCTCCTAGAGACTGGGGCTGAGCTGGGGTCTGCTTAGGGAAGCTGGGATAGACTGGAAGCGAACTGGGAAGGCTGGGGTTAAACTGGAGTTAAGCTGAGATGTGCTGGTATTGAGCTGGGATGTGTTGGGGTGAATTGGAATATACTGGGGAGGAGCTGGGATGTGCTGGGGGGAGCTGGGGAGTACTGGGATTAAACTGGGATGAATACTGGGAATATACTAGGTTTGAGCTGGGATGTGCTGAGGTGAACTGGGGTATACCAAGGTTCAGTGGGGCTGTGCTGGGAATGAGTTGGGGTCTGCTTGGGGCAGCTGGGGGGCAACTAGGGAATACCAGGGTTCAACTGGAATGTACTGGGGTTGAGGCAGGATTGAACTCGGGTGTGCTGGGGGTGAGCTGGAGCATGTTGCGGTTGAGCTAAGGTGTGCTGAGAGCGAGCTGGGGCATACTGGCATTTGGTTGGGGAGTACCGGGGCTGAGCTGGGCGGGGTATACTGCAGTTAGTCCGGGGCATGAGTACCCCAACGACGGGGGGGCACAGCGCTGTTGCCCTGAGCAGGGAAACATTCCATACTCCCCCCACTGCCCCAGCAGCTCCCAGTACCCCAGTGTCCCCCCAGCACTGTGCGTCCAGGGACCCACAGAAGCACGTGGAAAGAAATACGACCTTCCCCAGGAGAGAAACCGCGGCTGCGGCGGTGGAGTGCACCCCCCGCCCCCCTCCAAGCTGGCGTTTCCCCTCCAGCCCCCCTGGAGCACCCAGTACCTCTGTCTGGTGGCAGCGGCGGCTCCCAGAGGATGCCGGGGCGCTTCCCGGGGCGGGGGCACTCAGGGCCCCCCTTGCCAGGCCCAGGCTTGTTCCCGGCACGGAGCTTTGGCTGCCTCATGGAAACAGGATTCAAGGGGAAGACTGCCAGGACTTTCCCCAAAAAAATAATAAATGGGTTGTGGGGGGGGTTCTTGCCTCCCCACACAATTCCCAAGGTCTTGGTGGGGGGTAAGAAGGAGAGTGGGAGGGTTTGGGGACACAGAGGGGACGTGGGGTGTCCATGGCCAGCCCTCACGGCTGCCCAGCCTGGGACAATGGTCCTTTCATCCCGGCTCTCAGGGACCGGGACACGCTGGCTGCCTGCTCCGGGGGAGGGAAGGCCCCCCCGCGAGGCCCCTCGCCCACGCGAGGCTACGGGCAGGAGGGGCCGTGGCTCAGTCCCACAATTAGGGTATGGTGCTCGGTGGGGCTCAGCCAGGGGGACAGTGTGAAATATCCCAAAAAGCTCCTCTACTGCCTGCATCCCCCCTACTCCCAGAATTCCCACTCCCCCAGTCCATCACATCATCCTGCTCCCCTATCCCACTCCCCAGAGCCATCACACTCCCCACATTATCCCATCCTGCTCCCCAGAACCATCACATCCCCCTGCTCTCCTATCCTGGACCCTCGGATCCATCCAGGGGGATCCCCTCCCAGTGGGATACCCTCCCAGAGCCTTCAGCAGAAAATAAGGGTGCCATGGCCTTACTCAGTTTTGGGGGTGTCACACAACCAAGTACTGTCCGAGACCCCAGGGGCCAGCGGCAATGCCCGAGCCTCATCCCTGAAGGGCTGAAGCCTTGTAGTCCTTCCCAGCAGCATTTCAGGGATCACCGATGTCAGCACCTGAGGATGTCTCCAGCACAGCCCCAAGATCACTGCCCCCCTCCATATATCTTACCTGAGCCCTGGCTCTGCTCAAACCCCCTGGCACCAGACGTGTGCCAGAGCATATTCCACTTCCCTTTGGAGTCATCTTCTCTCTCTGGTACCACAGCTCTGGGTCCCCGGCTGTACCTCCCAGAGCTCACAGACCTAAACCCCGCTGCTTTACCCCAGCACCTGCCCACCTCGTGCCTCCCTGGCTCCGGAGCCACTGAAGTACATCCTGTCTCCAGTTCAGCTCCATTTTCACCCTGCCAGGGGGGTGGTGGCCAGGTTCCTTTTTAATTGGGTTTTATTTTTATTTGGAAGAAATGGGAAGCAAATACCCAGTCCCCATTCCATCCCCACAGGTGCCAGAGACACAGGCACAGAGAATGGCACATGCTGGGCAACGCCACCCACCAACACCCTGCTGGGGTGCAGAGAAGGGCTGGGGCCTGCTGAGGTTTTGGGGTGCCCAGAGCACTAGGGGGGCAGAAGTGGAGTGCACAAGTAGTTTTGCCCCTGCGTGCACCCCAGGAGGAGACAAGAGTCCCAGGGCTCCACACAGGGCCCACAGTCCCTGGGGGTGTCAGCTCTGTTCCCCAGGATTCTCCTTCTGGAGAAGCCACAATGTACCCCCCCAGAGTGCCCCCAAACTTCAGCACCCCATCTCCTCTCTCCCAGAGGTGCTTTTGGGGGAAATGGACTGGTGTTACTGGCTTGGCTGGGGCTGTGGGAAAACCCGCTACAAGGGCTTGTAGCCTCATCCCTAATTAGTGCCCAGCACAAATTCACTGTAGGGGTTTCTCTGTCACCCAGAGCCCCCCTGGAGGTCCCCACAACCCCTGAAGGTCCCACCAGGACCCACCATGAGCAGAGACCCCCTTCCAGAGCGCACTATGGGGACAGGGATGGCTCTGAAGTGGGACAGAGGCTGAGTCCCTCCCATGCCAGATTTAATTATTTTATTCCTAAATAATCGGCTCCAGTACAAGGTACAAAATCTCCCATCTCCCTTTGCACCCCCAGAAAAGGAGGGGGCAGGAGCATGGCCAAAGACCAGCTCCCAAACCCCCAGTCAAGGCCTCAAATTCCAGTGGAGGAAGGGTTCAGGCACCCAGCTTGGAAAGGGTCCCCACCCTGGAAAGGCAGGGGAGGGGACAGGAGCCTTCAGAGACCCACAGAACATCTCGAGCTGCCAGGAGCCCCCCCAAGTCCTCTCAATGTGCCTGAAGATGCTGGGAGCCCCCAGAGACACCCAGCACACCTGGAGGTGCGAGCTTACCCCAAAACCTCCCCCAAAAAAACCTGAAGATGCTGAGAGCCCGTAAGATCCCCGCCCCCCAACATGAATGGAGATCCAGGAGCCCCCAAAACACCCACCACAGCACATCTGGAAGTGCCATGAGCCCCTCAACTCCTCCCACATGCCTGAAGGTGCTATAAGACCCCAATATCCCCTCTAACATGCTGGAGGTGCCAGGAGCCCAGAAGCCTCCCCTCTACATGCCTGGACATGCCAAAAAACCCCGAAGGCCCTCCTTCCCAGCATGCCAGGAGGTGCCAGGAGCCCCCCAAACCCCTCTGCATGCCCAGAGGTGCAGGCAGGTGCCCAAGCAGCCCCTGGGGGTCTGTTGGGGGCGGGGGTCCCATGGGATGAAGGCAGTTCTGTTGGACCATAACAGAGATGGGAAGCACGGATGGAGGGCAGATGGGGAGCACAGTGGGGGGGTCTCCAGGGCTAGGGAGCAGGCACAGGGCCCCCCTTTTCCTCTGGCCCCCCAAAAGCTGAAGGGCACTTACTGGGTTTGCCACCAATAGGGACAACACTGGTGTCCCACAAGGGCTAAGTGACCAGATAAGCCTCAACTTCCCACCCTGGGGGACCCAGTATGTCCCTACTGTCCCCAGACAGGGGTACAACAATGGGGGGGTCCCCCCGAACCCAAAGTGGGGGTGCACATGTACAGGTGTGCAAGATAGAGACACAAACCATGTTGGAAGTGGGGGGACAGGGAGAGGAGCCCCCAGTGGGGGGTCATGTCAGGCTGTCCTAGCCTGGGGAACAAGGAGAGGAGTTCCTAGGGGAATCAGGTCAGGCTGTCCTCGTCACTGCCCTCGCCACGGTCCTCCTTGCTCTCAGCCAGGGAGCTCTCATCAATGTTTTCCAGGGAATCCGCGTGCTGGAGGGAGAGCTCGGAGAGTGCCAGGGCTGGGAGTCGGCTCTGCTCCGGGAACAGCCAGGGCTTGAAGTGAGGATCATGCTTCTGCTTCCACTCAGGATACTTGAGGCATGCCTTGTACATCTTCTTCATTGCCTGGGAGGAAGAGCGCGATGGGCACAGGGACCCCTCACCCCCACACCAGACCCGCCCCCCAGGGCCACAAACTCACCTTGGGGGCCAGGAACTGGGAGGATTTGTTCACCACCCACTTTGGTAAAGAACCTGGAGAGAAGGAAGGGGTAGCTGGGAGTGGGACCCCCAGCATCCCCCAGGTGCCCAAAAACCAGGACCCCCACACATGGGACCCCCACGGCACTCTCACCAAGGACATGCAGCTGGAGAGAGGGAACAGGGTTCAATCCACACTGCTCTCTGCTCTTGCAGAGGTCAAAACCAGTGATTTCAGCATTTTGGGTCCCTCTTTGACCCCCAAAATAAAAGATTTCAAGAGAACAGGCCCAAGATGTTTCCTCCTGACGTTGCTCCATGGTCTGTCTGGCTCTGACTGCGTCCTGAGATGCTCCTGCTGATGAGCCCTTCCAAGTCCACCTTGAGCATATCCAGAGGCCCTACTGAACCCACCCTGAGTCCCTCTGAGCTCAGCCCGAGATTTCTTGAAGCCCTACTGACCATGCCCTGAAGTCCCAGAGCCCCAACTGAATCCCCACTGAGCACCCATTAAGTCCAAGTGAGTGCCCATTCAGCCCACCCAGCCCACCCTGAGCCCCCACTGAGCCCAAAGCCCCCATTAAGCCCCAACAGAGACCACCCTCAGCTCCCAATGAGCCTACACTGAGAACCCATGAGACCCCCGGTCCAAGCCCACCCTGAGCCCCCAGTAAGCCCCCCCTGAGTTCCCCCAAGACCCCACTGAGTCTCCCCAAGCACACACTGACATTAGGGAAGGACTTGGGGGTGCCAAGCTCCAGGGCACAGAGCCACAGGTCCCTCTCTTACCTTTGGGGTCCACCTGCGCCAGGTAGGTGATGGTGCAGCTCTTGGCACCCGTCCCCTCGATCAGGTAGCCTGTCTGGATGGAGACTGCCCGCACCATGTCCTTGCGGGGGGGGTACTTCTGTGGTGAGGAACAAGGTGGGAACATGAGTCAGAGGCAGGGCAGGTGGGGTACAGCAGGCACCAGCCACAAGCAGGGCTGTCACAACCCCCCAGAGCAGCCTCTCAACTCTCCAACCCATCCCCCCAAGCTCTGAGTGAGCCCCAGCCCAGCACCACAGGACCCCTGGTGCCCTGCTAAACTCACAGGATGCTTGACAGAGTAGTTCATGATGATGTAGTCAGAGCCCATGGGCAGCCAGGAGCGGAGTGTGACCACGTCCCGGTTCTTCAGGGGCTTGGGACATCTCCCTAAGGGACAGCACCAGGTGGGATGTTCTGGAGTGAGACACCCACCTCCAAGCATGGACTCCCCTCCTGCCCTCCAAATTCCCCCAAGCCGGTGTCCAGGCCCTCCGTTCAATGCCAGACACCATGGGTCCCCTAGATGCCAAACCCAGGGGTGAAGTGGTAGCAGCCCTGGGGTTCAGCCCTCCCCCAGGATTCCCCAGATCCCCCGGCCCCCTCCTCACAGGCGTAGTAGCCCACATCGGAGTTGGCCGTCAGCCTCCCGATGTCAAAGGTCTCGATGACATTGGTGTCCCACTTCTTGCGGTACTCGATGTCATGGAGCACGTCGTACAGCGTCTCCGCCGGCACGTCCCTGCACTCCATCCTGCACTGCAAGGTAGGGGGCATGAGAGAACAACCTGGGGCCCCCAGGGTGGAAGAGTGGCCATGGGGACCCCTGGGCAGGAGGTCAGCTGTGGGAACCCCCAACAGGATGGCAGAGAGGACATCGTGGTAGAAGGGTAGCCATTGGGACCCCCAGGTGGGAAGGTGGCTGTGGGGAACTCGTAAGAGGATGGCAGTGGGGACCCTCAGGCAGAAGGGAGGCAGTGGGGACCCCAACCAGCAACTCAGTTTGCCACCCAGAGCCACCCCGAGCCACCCCATAGCACTGGCATGCAGGGCTTTAAAGCAGTGTGTAGCTGAGTCCCGGGTACTAGGGGACCCTTCTTCCCACCTGCCCCCCCATCATTGTGCTCCCCTCAAAGTGGCATCCCTGCACAGGGGAGCCAGTACGTGGGGCTCTGCCTGATGCCCTGGAGCAGCATGGATCACACGGAAGGGGTTGGGAGGGTGCAGAGTGGGGAGCTGCTCTGTAATCACGGCAGCCAGATCCAGGGAAGGCAAGGAGACAAGGAGAAGGGAGAAGGTGAGGGTGGCTACCCCAGTAGCAGGGATGCCATCTGCTGAGGTCAAGGGTGCTGGAGCCAAGCATGGGGCAAGGAGCATAGCCAGCACGTGTCCCTGGGAATGCCACCAGCTCCTGTTTATCCCCAGGGATGGCACCAGCCCCTTCAGTCCCCCAGACCCTGGGGTTCAGGATTTAGGGGTGGCCCTGTCACCCCAGCACATGGTACTGGAGACCCCCCCAGCCCCGGGAAGGGGCACAGAAGCACCCAGCAATGGGGCACAGCCATGGCCCCACATGGCCCCTTGGTGGGACACAGCCACGGAGCCTGTTCCCCCACAGTACTCATCCTCAAACCCATCCTTGACCCAGAGAGCCCAGCCCCACCCCCACAGTGCTCATCCTCAACCCCACAGATCCATCCCTGGCCCATGGAGTCTGCCCCCAACCCCACAGTGCTTATCCTCAATCTCAGAGAACCATCCCTGCTCCACAGAGCCCATCTCCAGCTCCTCCATTCACCCAAAAACTTGTCTGGGAACACCCAGCCCTGCAGGGCAGTTTTGGGGACAGCCTGCCTGGATGACTTGCTTGGAGAACCCCTGCTCCCACCTGCAGCCAGGCCAGCCCAGCACCATGCTCAGATTATTCCCAGAGCAGCAAGGCTAGTCAAGCCAGTAGTGCAGGACCTATCCTGCAGGTGACTCACATCCCAGGGGGTGCCAGGGGGGTCGCAGCAGGAGAGGGGATGGTGCCACCTGGGAAGCGCCCGGAGCTGCACGCCCCAGCCCTGAGTCAATATTGACTGATGGGGCGAGAAGGAGGAGAAGGAAGAGGAGGTGGAGGAGGAAGAGATGAAGTCCCCAGGGCTGGGGTTATGCTGGGCCCGAGGGAACATAGAATGGGTGCCAGACTGGGACAGGAGCAGATCCAAAGGGGAGACTCCCCCACCCCTGCCGGGGGGGAGTGGTCAGGGCTGCCGCCACCAAGGGGGTCCCCAAGCTCAGCCACACTGGCGGCTTCACCAACACCCCAGATCATTCCACTGCAACCCACAGGATGGCTCCTGGCCATCCTTCGGGAGCAGCCCATTTAGAGGCAAAACCATCTTCCGTGGGACACCTCAGCTTCCCAGGCACCAACTCACTGCCCCACCGGTTAGGATGGGGTGTCCTGGCTGGGGTGCCCCAACCCGTAGCCAGTCCCAAGGCCACCAAATGTCCCACTGAGGAATCAGCCATGGCACCAACTTGTTCCCAGCCTTCAGAAAACAGGTTAGACGAGAGCTGCATCCCTAATGGAGGGGGGCGGGGAGGAGGGGGCGGCAGCCTCAAAGCAGGGCGAGACTTTCAGGTTCCACTTAATTAAGCAAAGAATCCAGGATGAATCCAGGGGGAAACCAGCTCCTGGGAAAGAACAGCTCCTGCAGAGAACCCCCAGCACCCACACAGAGACCCCCAGTGTGAGGGGCAAACCCCTGGGCTGCACCTTGCCCTGCCACATCAGCAATGCCACGTGTGTCCAGCCCTTCGAAATCCAGCAGGAGCATCTTATCCTGGGTGGGATAGTGGGCCTGGGTACTGCCAGGGGCCACAGGGTGGGGACAAGAACTGTTACCCCACAGGGTCTCCAATAGCCAGTGGAATCAACACATGAACACCCAGCAGGATCTTTCCAAGCAGGATCTGTCCAGGAGGGTGTGGAAAGGGGCAGGACCTGGCTCAGGGACCCCCGCAGGCAAGAGACAGCTCCAGGTGCCGTGGCGGGAGCAGCCGTGCCAGGACATCCTGGAGTGGGCTGGGTCCCTGCCATGCCAACGTGGCACACTGGGATTGTGGGACAGGCAGGGGACGCACCCAAGCGTAACCTCAATCCAGGGGATGTTTTGGGATGCAACCCCCAAGAGCAAGCAGCAGGGCTGGGGGACACGAGGAGCTTGGGGGGAGAGAGGAGGGGGGCCCAGGGGGGGCCAGGATGCACCGTCCCACAGAGCCATGCCCATGCCACCATACCCAGACACCACAGTGATGGATGGTTCACATCCCACCCACCACGGGTCCCCACCACTGTGAGGACAGGGTAGGGTGCAAATGGCACTAGAGAGTCCCTACACCCCAGAGACCACCATCCTCCCCTCCCAGGGTTCACTGCTGCCACAAGGGCATGACAGAGACCTGTTCCTCGGTCACAGCAGTCCAAACCCTCCAACGTGCTACGGTGGAAGCAACCCAGTGGTTCCATGGCAGGAGCCGGGCACAGGCAGTGCCAGTGCCCTAGGGACAGGTTTCTCCAGCAGTGCCAACTGCTCGCACAGCTGCTGCAGAGCAGTGTGTGAGCAGGCCGCATCGTCACTGCTGCCACCGTCACCACCACTGCCACCACCCGGACTTGGCACCGTGGCAAGGGCAATGCCACCCACTACAACAGGACAGCTTCATGAAGGTGGCACCAGGGACAGGGACACCAGCCAAGGACTCCAGTGTAACCCCATCTGGACACTGCTCCTGTCTCAAGTTGTCCCTTGCCATTCCGGTGTCCCGCTTTGCGAGAGGGATGAGCCAGGATGAGCGTGCACCTGCCTGTGCCAGCACACTGGCACCGAGGAGGAAGGGACCCACTGGGAAATGCAGTGGGGACATAGGGAGCTCTGGGCAAGGGGAGCAACCCCAGTGACCGCAGGCTGGCGGCCACAGGCTCCAAGGAGTCCCCCAGCCTAGCCCTGGTGTGCAGCAAGCATAGGAGGTGGGCTCCCAATGGGTGAAGTGGGGATAGGCAGCACCCAGGACCCATGGCCCTACACACCCTGGGGGCCTGAGTTCCCCGTGCCTCCTGTACAGCCCCTTTGTCCTCAGGGGTGCCTATCTGTCCCTGGCTCGGCCCTGGAGTTGTGTTTGTCCTGGGGTCCCCAATCCCCCAGACTGCCCATTTGTCCTGGTGTGCCAGTTAATCCCTGCTTGCCATTGGGGGCCAGCTCGGCGAAGTCCCCACTCGCCCCAAGGTGCTGCATCACCTGAGGGACCCCACTATTCCCTGGGATCCCCACTCACCCCTGGGTAGTGGTTCACCCCCCGAGTTCCCACTCACTGTGGGGTCCCCGCTCCCCTCCCAAGCCCAAGGTGCAGCAGCTCCCCAGGGTCCCTCCTGCCTCCAGGTCGCCCGCGGGGTCCCCGCGCCATCCCCGTGCCGCTGGGTACCCCAGTCCCGAGGGGATTCCGGAGCGGGGGTGGGACCGGGGTGCCCAGGGTGGGTGGGGATGTCTCACCGTGTGCCGGGGTGTGCCGAGCGGGAGCTCTCACCTTGATCTTGTGGAGGGCGCGCTCGGGCTCCAGCAGCTGCACCCAGACCCCCACC
>NW_008237619.1:1839764-1842495 GCF_000691975.1 Corvus brachyrhynchos
GGAGACTTGGGGGGAAATGGGGGGGGCCGGGAGCACCGGGAGGGAGGAGTTGGGGGAATTTCGATGGGGGAGGGCACCAGGAGAAACAGTTGAGAGGAGCCGGGGGGAAGCCGGGAACGTCGAGGCTGAAACCGGGAGGACCAGGCGGGAACTGGGAGCACTGGGAGGAAGGGCAGCCCATGGCAGAGGGGAGCAGCCCAGGTAGTGGGAGGACCGGGAGCAGCTGGAGGACACAAGTGCAGAGAGTTGTGGCACTCGAAGGGATACCTGCACTGTGCACCAGGGTAGGTTTAGGTTGGATAGTGGGAAAATTTCTTCACAGAAAGGGTTGTCCAGCCCTGGCACTGGTGGAGTCCCCATCTCCGGAGGGGTTTAAAAAACCGTGTAGATGTGGCACTTGGGGACATGGGTTAGTAGTGGCCTTGGCAGTACTGGGGGAGTGGTTGGACTCAATGATCTCAGCGGGCTTTTCCAACCCAAATGATTCCACGATTCCAGTTGGGGTAGGAGGGGACACAAGTGCAGGACAGAGGCCCGCAGCCCCTCTCCAGGCTGCAGGTCACCCTTATGAGACATTGTCACTGTGACCCGATGCCCTGTACCCGTGCAGCACATAAGCATTATCCATCCTTTGTGCCAGTGCTGGGCCTTGCTGTGGCATCCCCACGGTACCGTGGCCAGGAGCAGCTGGGGATGCTGCCACTGGCAGTGCTGACTAGGATGTTATTTTTGGAAGAGCTCAGGCTCTGGCTCCCATCCAGCTCCGAAAATGCTGCCGAGTCAGGATTTCTTTCTTTCCAGTTGGGAGCACCTAGGAACCCTCTTCCAGCTCCCATGAATAATTGTGTAAATGATGATGGAGCAGCATGGCATGTACCTAGACTGGCAAAGCAAAGCCTGTCTCGGCAGCGGGAATGTGGTACTGAGCCCCTTATCCAGGATTAGGCTCTTCCAGGGATGCAATAGTCAGAGGGATAGGGGAGCACAGGGATGTCTCCATGCTCAGCACCTGTGAGGAGATAGGGACCTGGCATTGCAGGGCTTGCCATGCCACACCACTGCTCCCAGCATCCTCACCTGGGAAAAGGAGCCAAGGGAATCTCTGGCATCCTGTCCCACTGGAAGTGGACATTTGCAGTGGATGGCTGGGGACAGGGTGCTGTGGCTGGGGCTGGGGCTGGGGGACCCTCTCCCCTCCAGGATCTCTCCCTGCCCTTTCTGGCCGCTCTGCGGTGGAAGCCTGGGATGTTCCCACCCTGTCTCCAGGGAAGTGGAAAGGTGAAAGCCATCACACCACAGCCCTCTTCCCAGCCCCCTGCAGTCCTGGTGCTGGAAGCAGGAGCACCCACCATCCCAGCTAGCCCAGCCATGTGGCACCACATGCCTTTCCCAATTTGGAACACAGACGGGAGTCATGGGGTAGGGAGGACAGGCTGGGGGAAAAGGGGATTTGGGCTGGGGAAGCCGATGAGCTGGGCTGGGGAGCATGATGGGAGGAGCTGGGGAGCTAGAGAAACTGGGCTGTTAGAGCTGGAAGAACTGGACTGAGCAACTGAGCAAGGGGAGTCAGCAGTCAGTCTGGGGGAGCTGGGCTGGGGAACTGGGAGCACTGGGCTGATTGAACTAGAAGATCTAGGTTGGGGAACTGGGAGCACTGGGCTGATGGAGCTGGGGGAGCTGGGCTGGGGAACTGGAAGCACTGAGCTGATGGAGCTGGGGAAGTAGACTGGGGAACTGGGAGTACTGGGCTGTTTGTAACAACTCCCAGTCCTGCTAGCTCCAGTCTGGGCACAGAAATGCCCATTTCTGACACCCTCTCGCACACTCCTGGGTCTTTCCCAGTCTCCTGGCTCCCAATCCTTATCCCTGCTCTGCCATCCTGCATGTGCCAGCAGTGTGCAGAGCTAAATCCAGGAATCAATAACTCAGGCAATAAACCCAAGTCTTTTTTAAAAAAAGATTTTTTTTAAAAATCAAATCCCTAAAATGCATATTCTTAGCAGCTCTGTTTAACCCAGGAGTTTGTGGGACCCTGTGGAAGTGCTGGAATGATGGTGGGATGGCAAACTGGGAAAATGGCTGCTGGGATAATGGGGGGAAATGGGGGAAATTGGGGTGAAACAGGAGGAACTGGCTGGAATGGGAATTGCTGGTGGCAAATCCTGGGGCAGTAAAGGGCTATGGGCAACTTTGGGAGGACAGCATGCACACACACATGTGCACTCACACACACATGCATGCTCGTGCCTGTGCCCACACAGGCGTCCCCCAGAGGCATCTGCTCTCAGCCCGGCCTGCAGCAGATGCCCAGGATTCGTACCACCACAACACGTGCAAGTCCTCCCTGGGGGTACGAGTGCTGCACATGTGTGTGCACGGCTGCACGGGAGTTGTGTACACAGGAGAGCATGCGTATGCACACGTGTGCACAAGTTCCTGTGTGCACACGTGTGGCATTGCATGTGTGCATGCAGAAACACCCGTGTGTGCGAGTGCACACGTGTGTGCATGTGTGTGAATACACGTGTGTGCATGTGAGTTCATGTGTGTGCCCGCGTGCATCCGTGCATGCGTGAGTGCAGGTGTGTCTGTGTGATGTGTGTGTGGTGTGTGTGTGGTGTGATGTTTGATGTGTGTGGTGTTTCGTGTGTGTGTGGTGTTCGAAGTGCGTGTGGTGCGTGTGGTTCGGTGCGCGTGCCCGTGTGCGTACGGTGCAAATACAGCCCAGAGT
>NW_008237619.1:1843031-1844116 GCF_000691975.1 Corvus brachyrhynchos
GAGACAGAGGGGCCCGGGGGGGAAACCCCCGGTAAGGGGGGCCGTCCCCGGGGGGTCTCCGCCAGCTATTCCGCCAGGCCCCACTTTACCAATAGGGTCAGGCCCAGGGGGCTCTCTCGTAGTTAATGGGCCAGGCCTAAAGGAGACCCCTACAGCAGAGAAGCTAGGGCTGCCTGTTCCAGGTCTGGCCCCACTGCAGACCCCCCGGCCACCTGCCACCGGCCTGGCCAGCACTGGCTGCCTTGTACCAGGAGCATCGTCCAGCCTCATGGCATCTCTCAGAGAGCCGACGCCATGGCCCTCAGGTGCAGAGAAGCACGGCTGTCATGTGGGAGACCCCGGCAGGCATCAGAGCGGCGCTGGGAGCTGCTCCGCGGGAGCAGGGCTGCCTGCCCTCATCGCTGCGCTGGCTTACTGCTACCTGCGGGACCGCCTGTCCAAGGGTGACTATCGCTGCTGGGGCCGGCCCCGGGGCGGGAGGGGCGGGATGCAGGACAGAGGGTCCTGTGCCCTTTGGGAGGGGATGTGGGGTCCCTCCTCGGGGAATGGAACCTGCCCACTGGCACTGGCCTGGGAAGCTCTCCAGGGAAGGGGTTACCCTTAATGCTTCAGGGGTAAAGGGGCTCCAAGAGAGCTAGCGAGAGACTTTGGACATGGGTCTGAAGAGACAGGATATGGGGGAATGGCTTCCCACTGGCTGGGTTCTTCTAACCCTGAAGCTAGGGTTAGGTGGGGTATTGGGAAGAAATTCTTGCCTCTGAGGGTTGGTGAGGCCCTGGCACAGGTTGCCCAGAGAAGCTGTGGCTGCCCCATCCCTTGGAAGTGTTCATGGACCTGTTGGACAAGGCTTGGAGCAACCTGGTCTAGTAGAAGGAGCCCCTTCTCATGGCAGAGAGGTGGAATGAGATAAGCTTTAAGGTCCCTCCCAACACAAACCATCCCTTATCTCATTTCCCAGAGCTGGGTGCTGCTCTTCCCATCTCTAGCCAGGGGGTGTCATTCTGACTCTGTGGTAGGAACACTGCTGTGGTGTCTGGAAACCTCTGACTGAGGCTGTGACACCCTGGGGTGACAGTGCCAGCTGC
>NW_008237619.1:1844262-1890571 GCF_000691975.1 Corvus brachyrhynchos
CCTGTTCGCAGAGTGTGTGATGGGGGACAGGGGTCAGTCACCAAGACAGCGAGAAGTTTTTGGGTAACCTGCTCACGGGAATAGCCCCTTGCTCACTGGGGTGGTCAATGAGAGCTCTGAGCAGCAGCAGCCCCTGCACATTCCAGGTTAGGATGTCTGTGTGTGTGCCTCCATACTAACTCCCTCTCCCTTCTTTCTGCGTTTCAGAGGATGCTCTTCTGGAAGCTGCAAGGATTAACAACGTTTCAGAAGTCAAGAGGTGAGCAGGGTTCTGAGATGTGTGAGAGCAGTGTGCCAAGGGCTGGGAAGGCAGGAAAGCCTGTCAGCACTTGGGAAAGGAAGGGGCTGGCTGCTCCCAGCCCCCATGGGGTGCTCACCTCACCATCTCAGATCCAGAGTGGGTGGGGAGAGATGGGGAGCACCATTACTTGTTGAGTAGGAGGTGGATTGCACTTCCTTGTGCTGAGAGAGGGCAGTGTGAGGCTGTGCTGTGCAGATAGAACATACCCCTGTGAGTGACATCCCACAGAGGCTCATTTGTTGGGGTCTGTCTCTGAACAAACAGCCCTTGTGGGCTCCTCAGCCTGAGCCAGGAGTTCTCCAAGAGCCTTTTGTCCCACAAGGAGCAGAGGAGAGAGATCCACCTGCCCAAGGAAGTCATGGAAGTGAGTGGTTGGGTGACCAAAGATATAGCTGTTAGGGAGTGGAGCATCTCCAGAGCTCCTCTCCCATGGCAGCAGGCTTTTTGTCACAGTTGGCTGTGCCTGTCCCATTGGGGTGGTGCCATGGCACCTTTCAGGAGCATCTAGCAACATTACATTCCCTGAGGTGGTAACAAAAAGCCAGTTTCTCAGGCTCAGCATGTGACTGGTCCCCAGGAGGCATGTTCTTCCTGTGGCCAAACCTGCCAGGAGAGACTCAAAGGTTCCCAGGATGGTTTGTGAGCAGCACTGCTGTGTCACTGACCAGTTGCTGCACCCAGTGCCAGGGGACAAGGTCTGGGACTGTGGGAGGAAAGCAAGTCTCCCATAAAGTGAGACACGTGAGAACCTTGGAGTTGCTTCTTGAACAGAGCCTGGCACTCCTACCTGGTATCTCTCAGAATCCGAAAGGTCTCCCAGGTCCTGAGTGCTGCCCTCATCCAGTATGGAATTCAGATTTTTTTGACAGCCTGACAGCTCATGTAAGATGGGAAGAGACATTGCTGCTCTCCTGTGTACACCACACATGTGTTTCTGTCTCTGTCTGAGATCTCCCACCCAGCACAGGCACCTGGGGAGGTGGGAGCTGCTGTCTCTGTGTAGAAGGAAAGAGAAGAGAAGGATAGCCGAGGACAACGAGAAGGAGAGGAGAGCCCTCTTGGCTTGCAGCCAGGGGATGTTCCATCCAGTCTCCAGGATCTTGGATGAAGCAGCCTGGGTCTGCTGCACCCTAGGGCTGAGATCTGGCCTGGATCAAGGGCCAAAGAGGATATTGGTGTGCAGCTAATTGGCACATGTGTTCTGCTGCTTGTAATTGCAGGAAGCTGCTGTTTAGGGATGTCTGGGTGATTTGTGAGCCTGGCCAGGCAGAACAGCAAGAGGGATGCTTTGTGCTCCAGCTGGTCAGGGCAGGGCTGGCGGCTGTATGCCATCCTGCTGGGCTGCACATCTACAGCTTCTCCCTTTGTTTCTGTGCTCTGTCACAGAATTACAGAATCATTTGAGTTGGAAAAGCCTTCTGAGATCATTGAGTCCAACCAATCCCCCAGCACTGCCAAGCCCACCACTAAACCATGTCTCCAAGTGCCACATCTACATGTCAGTTAAGTCCCTTCAGGGATGGGGACTCCATCACTGCACCAGAGCTTGACGACCTTTTCCATGAAGAAATTTTTCCAAACATCCAACCTAAACCTCCCATAGCACAACTTGAGGCTGTTTCCTCTCCTGTGAGAAGAGCCTGACCCCCACCTGGCTACACCCTCCTTTCAGAGAGTTGTACAGAGTGAGAAGGTCCCCCCTGAGCCTCCTTTTCTCCAGGTTGAGTCCCCCCAGCTCCCTCAGCCACTCCTCATCAGCCCCTTTGCTCCAGACCCTTCAGCAGCTCCACTGCCCTTCTCTGGATGCCCTTCTCCAGCATCTCAAAGTCTTCCTGGTCATGAGGAGCCTAGAACCGCACACAGGATTTGAGGTACCTAGTCAGTGCCTAGTACAAGCAAACAGTCATTGCGTCGGGCTTGCTGGCCACACTGTAGCTGATACAAGTCAGGGTGCCATTTGCCTTCTTGCCCACCTGGGCACACCTGACTTACGTTCAGCCGCTGCCAGCCAGCACCCCCAGAGCCTTTCCTGCTGTGCACTTTTCAGCCACTGTGCTCCCAGCCTGTAGCTCTGCACAGGGTTGTGGTGATCTAAGTGCAGGACCCAGCACTTGACCTTATTGAACCTCATACAGTGGCCTCAACCCATCGAGCTAGCCTGTCCAGATCCCTCTGCAAAGGCTCTCCAGAGCCTTCCTTCCCATCCTGTTCCCTGTGGGTCTGGCAGCCTTCCCACTGTTTGAAGCTTTTTGCCTAACTCTGCTTGGCACATGCCTTTGCTTGTGCAAAAAGCATGAATGGTGAAAACTACTGACTCGCCCTGCTGCAGGCAGTTTCAACCTCAAACATGATGAGGGGACTGGAGCATCCTTCTTACAAGGAAAGGCTGAGGGAGCTGGGGCTGTTCAGCCTCAAGAAGAGATGACTTGAGAGGGGAGCTCATCCTTTTCTGTCAGTGTTTGCAGGGAGGTTGTCAGAGGATCGACCAGGTTCTGCTCGATCGTGCCCAGCAGCAGGACAAGGGGCATCAGGAGAAACTGGTGCACGGGAAGTTCCATCTCAATATGAGAAAGAACCTTGTACTATGAATGTGACAGAGCACTGGAACAGCCTGCCCAGAGAGTCTGTGGAGTCTTCTTCCTTGGGGATATTCAAACCCCACTTGGACACAAGCCTGTGCAGCCTGTTGTGGGTGAGCCTCCTTAAGGAGAAGGTTGGACAAGGTGATCTCCAGAAGTCACTTCCCGCCCCAACCACTCTCTGATTCCATGCATCTCTTGACAGCAAGCTTCCAGAGCCCAGGATTGCCAGAGCTACTGCAGAGCTGACAGAGGAGACAGAGTCTTGCCTTCAGTGCTCTCTCCACCTGCAAGGGGCAAAGTTCAAATTGAGCCTTGACAGGGCAGGAGTGTGACAATCCAGCTGGGCAGCACCATACATGGAACATGACCTGTCCTCCCTTCACACTACTGTCCCCTGGGGAGTCAGGAGAGGGGAGGCTGAGAGGGTGGTATTTCTAATACAGCTTCAGGCTTGTTTGAAGTGGGGTGCTGACCTTTTCCAAGTGCCTTCTTCAGCTGACAGCTGGTCATGGCCCTCTGCACAGGAAAACATGAGAATATAGTGACTAGGAAATGCAATCTTTTAGCTCTAAAGTGTAGAAAATGGCCATGTGAGAGAGGGTGGGAGGTACCAAGAAGATCATGAGACCCCACCTGAAGTACTGATTCTAGCTCTGGGGCCCTCATCATAAGAAGGATGTGGCGCTGCTGGAGTGAGCCCAGAGGAGGCCATGAAGATGCTCCAAGGGCTGCTGGAGCCCCTCTGCTCTGGAGACAGGCTGGGAGAGCTGGGGGTGTTCAGCCTGGAGAAGAGAAGGCTTCAGGAAGACCTTAGAGCCCCTGCCGGGGCCTAAAGGAGCTGCAAGAGAGCTGGAGAGGGACTCCAAGGGCCTGGAGTGACAGGACAAGGGGGCATGGCTTCAGACTGACAGAGGGCAGAGTTAGATGAGATATTGGGAAGAAATTCTTCCCTGTGAGGGTAGTGAGTCCCTGACACCGGCTGGCCAGAGCAGCTATGGCTGCCCCATCCCTGGAAGTGTTCAAGGGCAGGTTGGCCAGGTCTTGGAGCAATCAGGTCTAGTGGAAGGTGTCCCTGCCTGTGGCAGAGGGGGTTAGAACTAGCTGAACTTTAAGGTTTCTCCCAACCCAAACCATTCCATGATTCTGTAATTGTTCCAAGCAGTGATTTTTAACTCTGTTGAGAATGAACAGGCCTTTCAGGCATACCAGACAGACCTCACTGGAACACACATGTTTGTATTGCTGAGGGAAGAATGCAAATCCACAGGCTGGATCCAGCCCCTCTGCTGTAGGATTGCCTCTCCCTGAGCTCCTCTGAGCTCCCAGACAAGTTTTCTCATCTTTAACCACTTGTTCAATGCAGGGAACCAGGCTGAATTTTTCATTGAGGTGAAAGAACGTGTTAACTTCTGAGAGCATCCCCTTTGGAGCATGTGGCAAACCAGCTCTTCCCTCCAAGCCCTTCATGCTGTTAGCCAGCACAGAAGATAACACCTAATTAATGTAGATAATTTCCCTCAGCCTCAGTTGTTCTGTGCATTTGGAGAGAAAGCGAGAAACAAAGGCATAAAAAATGCCCACCTCAATCCCACTTGTGTTGATATTCAGTAATAATATTGATTCTTTGTGTTCCAGCTTTGTCTCCTAATAAGCCACCCCAAAAGCACAGGCTTTTAGCAGTTTTCTCACCAGATAACCATGATGGAGCAGTGTTTTCCTCAGCACTGTGCAACTGTGACTCATGGAGACACAGAGTATGTGTCAGATGCCTGTTATCAGCCTCATTCCTAACAGCAGGCAGCCACCCAAATCTGTGTGGTAATGAGATCTGGAGCTGACCAGGTGCTCTCCTGCTCTCACAGGGGTCCAGAGGGACATGGCAGTGGGGCAGGAAGCTCTGTGTCAGTTGCTGCAGCTGAGTCTGCTCTCCTCAAGCTGATTTTTTAGGTGGAGGAGATGCAGAAACAACTAAGTCAGGCTTGATTGCCCCAAACAGTGATCTCTCTGTTTTCAAGCAGCACCACTCATCTTGGCTCTGACTCATTGCAGTGCTGCTTCCTCCAGACTGTGCTTGTCTCTTCTCCCCTGTTTGTAAGCAGCAGAGCTCATTGAGCAAGATTTCCCCCATCCCTGTCTCTGGAAGTGTTCAAGGCCAGGTTTGACAGGGGTTAGAGCAACTGGTCTAGTGGAAGGTGTTCCTGCCCATGGGAGGGAGTAGGAACAAGATGAGCTTTAAGGTCTCTCCCAACTGTAACCTTGTCAATTCTCTCCAGTTTGGGCAGTGGACTGGAGGTACAGCAGCACCTTCTGTTTGCTTCCTGGCTCAAGGATTCGTTAAAGAATTCAAAGACTGCATTTGAATTCAGAGACTGGGTAAAAAATCCCTCTGTAGTGAGTCAGGCTTTGCTTACTTGGAACATCAGATCATTGGAAGACACTGTGTGGAGGAGGTGGGCCTTTATGGGAGCAGGTATCCCGTGTTGTACCTGTTGAAGCATTTTCTCTCACAGAATAACTGTGAGTGTCGTGACTGAGGCTCGAGGGATGCCTGAATGCTTTGTAGGGTGAACAGAAGAGTCGTGTCATTGGCTCCTGGAGCATGATGGCCTCTGGCCACTAGCCATCATGTACTTTATCTCGGTCCTGAACAGCTGTGACACATCTTCAGCAGGGAGATGATTTATAATTACATGTATTTCCATTGCTCCATGTTTATATGATGTTGGGCCTGCATTTGTCTGTGTGTATCTGAGTTACAGACATCTGGGGTTTTTAGAATGAAAAGATGTTTATCATGTAAATGTCCCCTTTAATCTTTTCTCCTAAATGGCCAAATTATCCAGGACTGGGTTTCAGTGGAAGTTTTGTTACTGGTTATTGAGTTTGATTTGGCCTGCGGCTCTGGGAATTCAGAGCAGATACAACAGCCCAGATTTCTTCACGTTGGCAATGAAGTATTGGGGAGACTTGCGTGTGCTGTGCTTTCCTGTACTACATAGCTGGAAAACTGCCCTTTTTAATCTGTTTCTTGGTGTATTTTGGCCTCACAGGATTGTTTGAGTTTGCACACTGAGTCACAGAGCAGTGTCACTGCTGTCGGCACCAAGCCAGCCATGGGAGACAGGAGATCTCATGGTTCTTTCCCAAACAGCTTTAAAGCCCTTAAATCCCAGATCCCTCTCTCTGGAAGCAGACACCAACACACCTGGATGTGTGGGAGTTTCTGGATGTGTGGAATGTATCTGGGAACCATCATAGGGTTAATTCGAGTTAGTGGAGGTGTTTATCAGCAGGGCTGAGTGCAGGATAGCCTCTCTGAGCCGCTCTGGGTTTGGAGGAGAAGCAGTCCACCAGCATGGATGTGGCCTGTACAACCAGGGGAGCAATTATTCCACTTTCCTCACAGCTCAGGAGCTGAGGGGCGCCTTGGAAGATGTCAGGCAGCAGGTTAAAAACATGCCGAGTGCTTGCTTACACAGCACATAAACTATGAATGTTGGTGGATGTGAGGGAGTCTTGACACTTGAGTTTGGACCTGCACAGAGTAAGTTGAGCAAGTAACACAAGCCACCTCCAGTGGAAGTGGATTGCCAGAAGTTAGTGTATTATGCTCAAATCCCTCTGCAAACAGTGATGACTCAGGGTCTTTTCCCACTTCTGCTGCTGGCCTCTGCCAGAGCAGGCTGGCAGGCTGGTGGGGTATTTTTCTGGCACACAGCTCAGCTGTTGCATTAGGGTGCCTGAACTGGGGCTACTCCATGTAAGGTTTCACATTCTCTTCCAAACCTGGTGATGCCAACTGTAGAATCACAGAAGGGTTTGGGTTGGAGGGCACCTTGAAGCTTATCCAGTTCCAGACCTCTGCCATGGACAGGGACATCTTCCACTAATCCAGGTTGCTCCAAGCCCCAGCCAACCTGGTTTTGAACATTTACAGGCATGGGGCAGCCACAGCTACTTGCATGTCTGTATTAGTCTTTTCAAGCTTGGGTTGTACCTCTGACTTTCCCCACTTTGTGTGCTCTCACCTATGGTGGTTTTGCCCATCCACTGTGCCTTCAGACCTGCTCTCCTTTCAGAGTTTGCTTTACGTCCTGAAATTTGGCCTTATAAGAGCTTCCCTTTGATTTTGAAAACTTATTTCCAGGAGTTTCTCCTTGGCCACTGGTCTCTCCGCATGGCCTGTTTGGCTGTCAGTGTTAGGGTTACCAGGATTCCTCCAGGATCCCCCCCATGTCCTGGGAGCAGCCTTCCTGCCTTGAGAGCTGCAGAGAAATGCTATTCCTCTCTGCCTTGCCTTGCCTTGCCTTGTCCTGTCTTCCCATCTCATCTGCATCTACCCTGCCCCCCAGTGTGCCAGTCCATATGTTTTCACGGAGCACCATGGTGTGTTACTGGCCCTGGAATGATGGTGAGGGGTGAGAAACAGCCGTGAGCTCTATGCAAGAAGACAGCAGCTGCATCAAAGGGGTTTTAGCAGCTTGCTGTGTCCTCCTGTCCAGGCAGATCCTTTCCCTGGCCTCTAGCAGGGATTGTGCTTTCGTGTTCCGAGATATTGTTCAGTTGGGATGTTTTTCTTCCCCCCTTCTTCTGCAAAGCAGAGGGCAATTCCCAAGAGGGTGAGCACATCTGAGAGTGTCCCCCACTCTGCAGTTAAACAGTGACATATTGGGACAGGGCTGAGAGAAACAGAAGCTATTGTTGTTGCAAAAGTTCAAGTTTCCAGCTTCCTCTTCCTCCACCTGTCAGGAGGGAGTGCTGGGCATGCTCCCGGCACTGAGCACAAACTCAAACATGCCCTCTGGGCTCAGCAGTGTCACTGAGTCAGTCACCCAGAACCCCAGTGGCGGGGTGAATAGAAGGCACATCTGTCCGGGGGCAGTGGGGGGAGAAGGCTCATCGCTGCCGACGTGGGCTCTTTATCTCTTCTTCGGGGATCAAAGTGCTGAAGCTTTGGGAGCTGCTGTCTCGAGGTAAAATAGAGCATATGCACAAAGCAGTGGGTGCTGCTCTGCCCAGATTCCTCCAGCAAATTCCAGAGCAGACAGTGAGTTCATAGAATCAGGGAATCACAGAGTGGTTTGGGTTGGAAAGGGCCTTAAAGCTCACCCCCAGTTCCAACCCTCTGCAATGGACAGCGACACCTTCCACTAGACCAGGTGGCTTCAAACCCCATCCAGCCTGGCCTTGAACACTTCCAGGGATGAGGCAGACTCTGGGCAGCCTGTGCCAGGGCCTCACCACCCCTGCAGGGCAAAAATTCTCCCTAATAGTCAATCTAACCCTGCCTTCTGTCAGCTTTCTGCCCTGAAACCATTAAAAAAAAAAAGTTTAACTGGAATCCCTTAATTATGAGTACTTCCCCCGTCGGAAACAGCACCATCTCTGACTTGGGGTTCTTCTCCTGACTGGGTCTTGAGTCACAGAATCCCAGAAGAATTAGGGTTGGAAGAGACCTTTAAAGGTCATCTAGTCCAACCCCTGCCATGGGCAGGGACATCTTGGTGGCACTGCCACAGTCAAGGAACAGTTTGTCATTTGAGAACACTGGAAATGGCGCTAATGGAGCTGTATCCATGTGAGAAACTCCTTAGGACGTGAGTGTCCTGGCTCTTACTTGGTTAAAATGTGGATAAACATCCTAAACATTGATCAGAGGATTTTATTTAATTAAAATAAAATACTCCTTCTGGTAAATACATTTGGCTGTCTGGGATCGGAGCAGTGGTCGTGGCTTTATTGATTGTCATATCATTAAATCAGGCAGAGAAAAAGTAAGTGATGGGCCTGAAGACCCTGAACATAAAGTTCAGTTGTCTGAAAATCTGTTAAGTTGCTGAGCATCCTGCAATGATTTAACAAAAAAAAAAAAAGGAATCCAGCTCCTAAATGAAATGTCAATGCATATTATGGTAGATGATGTGATACGAGTAATTCTCTCACTGGGCTCAGTGATGTGGCATTCCAGATGCTTATGGTGATCTAGATTCCTGAATGGAAAACTACTTGACTGATCCTAGTACCTTTGCTCCAAGCTGTAACCTAATCCCACAGGAGAGGCTCCAACATCCTTCCTGTTGGATGCACAATGGTTAAACAGGTTTGACTGCCAGACTAGGATTTTTTTTTTTTAAAGGAATGGAGATAATTCATTATTCAGTATGTCCTTCCACTGTGTCTGTAGAGAAAAAAGCCTTTCAGTGGGTTTACAGGTATTTTTCAGTGACTCCAAAGAGCCTTGAGAATTCTAAAATCACAGGATAACAGAATGGCTTTGGTTGGAAGGGACCTTAAAGATCATCTAGTCCCAACCATTCTGCCATGGACAAGGACACCTCCAACTAGACCAGGTTGATCCAAGTCCTTTCTAAGCTGGCCTTGGACACTTGCAGGGATGGGGCAGCCACAGCTTCTCTGGGCAGCCTGTGCCAGGGCCTCACAGGGAATGTGAATCCCAATATCTAATGTAAATCTCTCATATTTTAGTTTAAAATGTCATATTTTTATTTTAAATAAAGGCTGATGTCCTGTCCTTTGTCTCACAGGGAGATGCTGAAGAGTTTCACTGCAGGTCCCATTTATGAGAAAACAAATGTAACAGGAGAAGGGGGACTTCACACTGACACAATATGGGGTTAGATTGTATATTGGGAAGAAATATCCATCCCTGTGGCTGCCCTATCCCTGGAAGTATTCAAGGACAGGTTGGATGGGGCTTGGAGCAACCTGGTCTAGTGGAAGGTGTCCCTGGCTGTGGCAACGGGGTTGGAACTGGATGATCTTCAAGGTCACTTCCAGTCCAAACCCTCCCATGAAATGTTAAATCTCATGACAGATGAAATTAAGACTGACCCTTTGCAGCAGAGCAACCCAGTGGCTGGCAGAAGGTGACCAGGATGGTCTCTCTGCCCCTTTAATGTAAAATCATATAAATACCATGGCCAAGTGCAAATAGGGCTGATACTTCGCAAAATTACATTAATTAAACTCTACTGAGGATGTTAATCAGTGATTGGTGTTGGGCTTTAAGGCTTTTATTGCCAGGCAAAAGTTCCCAGCCTGTAGGGGTTTGTGTGCCTCCATCCTGCAGAGTTTTGGTGTTGGGGTTGCCTTGTCCCTTCTGGGTTCCTCTTTCAGGCTCCCTCTCCCTTGTCATCAAGCTGCCTTTATTTCCTGGCTTTTCTGTGGCTATAGGCTGTCACACTGATGTGCTGTAGGAAGGGAGTGATGTGAATGTTACTGCTTTCAAATGGACAAGTAAATACAATGAAATTCAGAAATAGCTTGAACATGTTGGTCCACACCACTCTGAGAGACAAGTGGAAGGGGACTAGGCATCACAATGTCTGGGAAAGGATTTTTGGAAGCAGCTGGGGTGAATCAGGGGGAGACAGTAAGATGTCTGCCGTTGCAGCATCCTGACAGCTCTGGTGCTGGTGGGAATGGCTCCTCAGGGTCTGCGGGAGCTGGAATTGGTTCCTGTAGTGGCAGTGAGCGAGCAGCTTTCCAGCTGGGGGAGCAACTCCCTGTGCCTTCACAGAGGACACGGCACAGATGGAGCTGTGGTATGGATTTCTCCCGCAGGCAGTGTCCTTCCAGCTGGAGCAGGTGATGGCGTGACCAGCAGTGGCCGTGGGTCTGAGTCAGGCTGTCTTATCTCTGTTGTGAGTGCAAACACCTCTGTAAGCGGAGCTGCAACGGGAGCTGATCTCTGCAGATAGCAATCTGCTATCCCTTGTGTGTCTGGGCACATCCAGCCTCACCAGGATGGAAAGCTTTGGGGCTGCACAGGAATATTTCTCCTTTCAGCAGACTGTTGTCTGAGAGGGCTCTTCAGACAGCAGAACTGGCAACTGTTCACTTGCAGGGATGTGGTGCTGGCAAAGGAGAAAGCATAAGGATATTTTCACAAATTCTTCATGGAGAGGGTTGTCCAGCCCTGGCACAGGCTGCCTGGGGCAGTGGTGGAATCCCCATCCCTGGAGGGATTTAATAGATGTGTGGATGTAGCACTTGGGGACGTGGGTTAGTGGTGAGCTTGGCAGTGTTGGGGGAATGGTTGGACTTAATGGTCTCAGAGGGGCTTTTCCAACCCAAATGATTCCATAATTCTATGCCATACCTTGTGGGGGACCAAGGCTGGTCTTGTGCAACTCCCCAGATGAGTTTACTGGACCATTGTATAATGCAGGAGCTGCAGCCTGACCTGTGTTAGTCATGTGCAGGGCAAGTAGATCCAAACCCCCATAAGACTGTAGGTGAATCATCCCTGCTCTCCATCACAGTGCTGAGTGGGTCTTCAGATATTAAACTGCCTAGAAAAAAGAAATAAAAATTGGATCTGATATGGATTCTATGTAAAAATTTGTTCTCAAGTATCAAACTTCTTTGGACCAAGGTCCTGTTGTTGACCTGCCAGATAGTTCATTACCATTAAACTTCAGCTTGTAACCCCGGTAAAGAGAGCATAAACCTTCTGTCAATGCTGTGATCATTTACAGTGGTCACAGCCTCCTGAATCACAGTTGGGAGCTGCAAATGAAGGCTGCCAGTTACGATTCTATTCTTTCAGCTATTAGGTCTCTGTCCAAGTGCCTGATGAACAGTTCAGAGCATCCAGAACCAGGACACCAGTGCTGGCCATGCCTTCTGTCAAAAAAAGGGTGGACAAATTGTCCACCCAGACCCATTAACTGTATGTCATACCACCACTTGAGTCAGAAGAGTTCACCAACATGCTTCTGTGTAGAGCTTGGCTGAAGCCATCTGCCTGTTGGCTCTCATGCCCCAGTCTCAGTCAAATAACGCAAGTAGTCCAACTGGAGAGGAATACAGGCTTTTTATTCAGATGATGTTTATCTGGGTAGTTTCTCCAGTCAGTGGGGTGAACTGTGTTCAGCTGTGTTCAAGATATGAGCCAAAGTTTAGGCAGTGGTATTGCTGGTTGGACATAACTTTAGGATTATCATACCATATATCATAGCATCAAAGGGTTTGGTTGGGAGGGAGCTTCCAGACCATCTAGTTCCAACCCTTCTGCTATGGGCAGAGACACCTTCCGCTAGGCCAGGGTGCCACAAGCCCTGCCCAACCTGGTATTGGACACTCCCAGGGATAAGACAGCCACAGCTTCTCTGGGCAACCTGTGCCAGGGCCTCACCACCCTCACAGCCAAGAATTTCTTCCCAATATCCAATCTAACCCTGCCTTCTGTCCATGGGAAGCCATCCTCCCTGTCACTCCATGCCCTTGTCCAAAGTCCCTCTCCAGGTCTTTTGGAACCTCTTTAGGCCCTGGCAGGGGCTCTTAGTTTTCCCTGGAGCTTTCGCTTCTTCAGGCTGAACACCCCAGGTGCCTCAGTATATAAGAGTGTATTTCTTCCTTGGGATAAGTTTCTAGTGAAACCACTGTGAAGGTTTCCAATGAGGTGGAGGAAGGTTGGCAAGACACCGTAGGTATAGCTGTGAGTGTTCCCTGGCACAGCATTCCTAAATTTCCTTTTTTTTTTCCAACTGTAGGAAGAGGAATATGGTTTGTTTACCTCCTTTTCACTCATTCCATACCAGCACTCTTAACCATCTGACAGCATTGCCACCAGAGCAGACCAAGAGCAAGGAGTTTGGAAAGGCTGTCCGAGTTCAGATGTGTACCTCTCCAAGTCCTTAAAGAGGAGATCTGACTTGTTCAGTGCATGCAAGCGGTCACAACTGACCTTGACTTCCTTGCCTGGGATTCTGGGCGGAATTTTGAAACTTCAAGTGTGGTGCTTGCACAGGTGGAACATGGCTGGTGTCTTCACTTGTGGCTCTCCCAGCAGGAAGTTTAATGACAGCTCTTTCCTGTTACACTTGTGTGAAAGATGCACTGTGCAGGGACAGCCTCACCCAGAAAGGAAGATGGAAAAGCCTTAATTTGCAAAAAGGGAGAAGGATAAGCCAAGGGGCAGAGAACTGCTGACTCCTGGATGGTCCACCTTGCTTTCTAAAGCCTGACCCATGGCTGCCCTGCCTTGATACCAGCAGCACCTTGCTCCTGCAGGAAAAATGGGTTTGTAATCATGGATTTGGTTGTGTAGAGGGACCTTTTACACAGGCAGACAGTGGCAGGACAAGGGAAAATGCCTTCAAACTGACAGAAGGGAGATCTAGATTAGATATTGGGAAGAAATTCTTCCCTGTAAGGGTGGTGAGGCCCTGGCACAGGTTGCCCAGAGCAGCTGTGGCAGCCCCATCCCTGGAAGTGTTCAAGGCCAGGTTGGCCAGGGCTTGGAGCAGCCAGGTCTAGTGGAAGGTGTCCATGCCTATGGCAGAGGGGATGGAAGAAGATGGTGTTAAAGGTCCCTTCTAGCCCAAACCCTTCTGTGAATCATTCAGTGATTCTATGATTTGAACATGCAGGGTTTAGAGTTTGTCTCATTTAACTTGAGCACTGTAAAATTTGTGTGTCAATTCTGAACTTCCCCCTTTCCTTGTGGTCTGCAGAGAGAACTATCATTTCATTTTATTTGGGTTCAGCACTTGTTTTAGGATGAGCTAAATTATCTGTTGCAAGAACATGTCCCTTGCCATTATCTTGCAAAAGCTGAGAAAATTTTGGAGACACAGCACTGAGGATAGTTTGGTGCCGAGTATTTTTGTGGGTTGTCTTATTTGTTCTTATGCTATATGAGAAAACTGCAAAGTATCTGCAGATGGCATGGGCTTTGGAGGTCCACTGAGCTGCTTCTGAAGCCTAATGGGTGCTTTGCAGCCAAAGGATCCAAATGTCATTGAAATTTGGGTTTATCCATTTTGCTGCTGATTGGTTCTTCAGGAATTAGGCTAAATAGAATAAATAAAGAAAGAAAGAAAACAAGATGTTGGCATTGCACCCTTTGAAAGGAGTGGGATTGCCATCACCTGGATGTTTAAGTTTGGTCACCTGTGAGAACTGTACTGAATCAACTTCATGTGGGGTCTTCTGGGCTGTGCTGGAGTAGGTGCCTGCACAGTAAAACATTCTGCTTTCCCTCATTAGCTCCAGGATACTTGGGGTGCTCTCTTCATATCTGCTTCCTGACCATATCTCTCCCCTCTCCAGGTTGTTGGAAGAAGGTGCAGATGTGAACACAAGACACAAGCTTGGCTGGACAGCTCAAAAAAGCCACCAGCAGGAACTCCAGGTATGTGCATCTCACATCCTTCTGACTCACTTCAGCCTTTTCCTAAAGCCATACTGAGCTCTGTAGAGAGTTCCCATAAAGTTTGGGATGTGTTGTAGAGCTTAACTCAAGGGAGCTTGTCACTTTCCTTATGGCCAGTATGTGGTGTGACAGATCAGGGCAGGCTGCTCCCGAGTTCTGCAGATGGTACAGCTGAACTGATGGTGCCATTCCACAGCAGCTCTCAGGTTTTGGCCATGGATGAGCCCATACCTGTAGGATGTTGTTGTGGTGGGTACCCCACCAGCCAAAATCGCTCCTGTAAGAGATGTCCCATCCCTTCTCACTAGTGGGGCTGTGGCTGGGGCTTTCGTTCAAGCCTTTCTGGCGCAAAAAGGCTGAATGCTGTGCCCTTGCTCCACAGTTCCCATGATGATCACTCTGGCTTCTTGTAACCTTTTAAAGACACTCCTAAATATATTCAGTCTACAACTAAATTCAATTAGGGTTTTTTTATTTAAGGAAAAAAAAAGAGAAAAAGAAATCCAATTTTGGAAAATGTGGGACAGACGGGAGAATGAGCTTTGATGTTACAACCTCTTGGGGATGCTTTACTTAGTCACAAGTTCATAAGCAAAAAAGCTTAATTACTTGGGAAAACACAGGATTAAAGCAGTGCACAAAGGCTGAATATCCGCTCTCGGGTGACACTATTCCAATCCATGTGCTGAGTTCGTGTGTGGTGCAAACTTTGATGTGTGCTATGACAAGCTGAAAGTCGTGACCTCCTCAGGGAGCTCCTTAAGACAGGCCCAGAGGTGGGGGCTCGGGACTGTTTGTTTAACTTTGATGTCCGAGCAGCAACGGGCCCTGTTATTTGCCTGTCCACGAAGGGATGGGCTTGGGAGCCTCCCACCTTTCCCAGTGGACAATGGTCAGCAGCAGAGTGTGACGACTGTTGACCATTCCGAGTGACTGGTGAAGCAGAACAGGGCTTCCCGAGTTGCAAAGGCTAAGGGGAGACAGGGAGAAAGGCTGTTCATGGGACAATAATTACCTAAAATCAGGCCTAAAATCAAGTGGAAATGCTAATGAAAACATCTTGACAGTAAAAAATGTGTGGACTCCAGACTGATCCTTGCTGAGAGGGCAGAGCCATCACCGCATCTGTCTTTGTTGTGTACCTGGCCAAAAGAAAAAGGTTTTGGCTGTGTTGGGAAAATTCTGTTTATTTTTCCCACATTTTGGATGAATACTGACTTAAATTGAAAATTAAGAAAGACCTTGAATACCTGAAGCTCAGTAGAACTTGTCTCCATATAGCAGAAGAGTAATTAGATGCTGTTGGACTTGATGATCTCAAAGGTCTTTTCCCACCTTTGTAATTCTGATTCTGTCCTTTATGGAGGCAAACATAAATGCAACCCAGACTTATTCCGTCTGCACAATGCTCCAGCATTGTGCTAGACAAGGTTTTGACCCACAATCCTGTTTGTAGAATTGTAATGTCCACAATGCAGAGTGGGAAATGCTTGAGCTGGAACATGACCCACAGAGAGTTTGAAATTCCTTACAAATGGTTTGCTAATGGACCTAGTCCACAGGATGAACTGTGTAACTCAGACTAGACATTGTGGCCAGGGTGTACTGGGGAAGGGAGAAGTCACAGGCACAAGGATGCAGGATGGTTTTGTTTTTAGAGTGTGGTCCCTCTGTAAAAGGTTATGCTCTAAATCTGCTTTCTCCAGCCACAGCAACTGATCTCACAATCAGAATCACAGGTTGGAAGGGACCTTGAAGATCATCCACTTCCACCTCCTGCCACAGGCAGGAACACCTTCCACTAGACTTGGCTGCTCCAAGGCCCGGCCCACCCGGCCCTTGAACCCTGCCGCAGCTTCTCTGGGCAGCCTGTGCCAGGGCCTCACCACCCTCTCAAAGAAGAATTGCTTCCCTATATCTAATCTAACCCTTCCCTCAATCAGTGTGAAGACATCCCCCCTTGTCCAAATTCCTGTGTAATCCACCTGATGTGGTGGATTTGACGGTGTTATGACTTCTGGTCCTTAGCTTCTCAGGCCAACAGCTGCTGGAGAGGTGAGCTGGGCTGTCCCTGGCTCAGAGATGGCTGAGGTGCAGCCAGCTGAGCAGGACCTGCAGGTACTGTTTGCCTGCAACAAGATCAAGGTCATTCCAATGTTTAATTTACTGGCTCTCTCACCACTTCCTCTTTTACTGCTGCTGATACCTGCACAGGTTCCTCAGCATGGTTTTGAAGGGCTGGGATGCTGGGAACTGAGATGAGTGTTTTCAGCTAAGAAAAAGGAAGCCTTCATCCTCAGATTACTGACTTTCCAAAGGTGTTTTTCAGAGAAGAACGATGTTTTCAGTCTCCACTGTGCCGCTGGTGATTTCTGTGACCTGTCCTTTAGCTTTGTCATGTTTCCCAATTTCCACAGCCCTCACTCTTCCAATTAGACAGCCCTAGTCCATCTGTTTAATTTAATTCCAGAGGCACTGCTTTAATGATTTCTGTCAGTTGCCATCAGCTACAAGATGAAATCCTGTGTGCTGGAAGGCAAGTTTGGGTTCCATCTTTTCTTTTTACAGCAAAACAATGATCATCTTCTTCCTCTTGGAAATGTCTTGTTTCCAAAATGTGGGGAGGCATTAAGGCAAATTCCCATGGATAGGTCTCCAGGAGGACACTGGTGTCTACCTGGGAGGGGAGATACAGCAGTGGATCTAGTGGAGAGGGACATTTAGGATCCCTTTTTTACGTGAGACAGAGTCAATATCCAGGTACAGGTAGTAATTGGGTCATGGGCTAAAGACGCATTCACTGTGACCATGTTTACAGGAGCAAAGAAAGGTTTTATGCTGTAATTCCCGTTGCTGGCGGAATTACTATAGCATTGGCATATTTTTAGTATTTAATCTTTAATTAAATGCACACTCAGAGCTTTGTGGGGTTTGTGCATTTGTTAAAATAAGCAATAAAGCTATCATAAATGAAACCCCAAAGCAGGTAGGACTTCAGCTGTGTGTCTGTATTTTGTAGCATAGTGACCTTTTCTATATACAGCTACTCCAGTTTTTATCATTACCACAGAAATAAAGTCACAGTGAAATATCAAATAATCTTATCAGCCTCCTCTGAGGTAGAGAACTACTTGTGTGAAAGGGGAAACTAAGGCACAGAGCAGCATGGAAAGTCTGAGTCCCAGTGGGATAAGTTTGAGTAGTTCTAAAGAACACTGGAGCCTTCTTCTGTTCCTGTTCCACAGCATTGGCACAACCCCTGGGCAGCAATTCTGAAGGGGGGGGCTAGAGCATGAGCACGAGTCTGATGAGGAGTGGCTGAGGGAGCTGGGGGCATCAGCCTAGAGAAAAGGAAGCTCAGGAGGACCTTCTCTCTGTAAAATTGCCTGACAGGAGGGTGGAGCCAGGTGGGGGTGAGTCTCTTCTCCCAGGGAACAAGGGGCAGGAAAAAAGGAAACAGCCTCAAATTGTGCCACGGGAGCTTGAGGTTGGCTATTAGGGAAAATTCCAAGCCTGAAAATGTTGTCAAGCCCTGGAAGAGGCTGCCCAGGGCAGTGATGGGGTCACCATCCCTGGAGGGATTTAAAAGTCATATGGATGTGGCACTTGGGGACAAAGTTTAGTGGTGGCCTTGGCAGTGCTCGGAGAACAGTTGGACTCAATGATCTCAGAGGGGTTTTCCAGCCTAAATGGTTCTGTGATTTTAGGGTTTCCAAAGTTTACTACATGGCTCAGGCGGTGGGGAGGAGCACCTGGGTGCACTCATAGGGGTTCCTTTCTCAGAGGTTCAAGCCTGTGCTAGGCTCCATAATGGCTTTCACAGTAGCAGCAGCAGCAATACCCATGTCTTAATTGGGCAGAGGTGCTCCAGCCCTTGGAGCATCATTTTGTCCTCCTCTGGACTCACTCCAGCAGCTCCACATTGTTCTGATTTTGGGAGGCCCAGAGCTGGAGGCAGCACTGCAGGTGGGCTCTCACCTGAGAGGGGCAGAGGGGCAGAATCGCCCCCTCCTCTGCTGCCCATACTGTGGGATCAGCCCAGGGCATGGGTTTCTGACAGCGCACTGTCAGGTCATGTTGAGCTTTGTCTTCCTGTTTCACTGGGGGCTTTAGCTTCCAAATCCCTCTTGACATTTGCCCACATCATCTACTCATCGTCATTTTCTTTTTTCAGCTTTGGCTTCCGGCACACCCTTTCTTCTTCTACCTTCCTCTTCAGGAACTCTTTGCATTTCTTCACCTTTGCTTCTCAACACCTTTCTTCTGGGAATGACCAATGTCAAGTGATTCCTCCCTGAGCCTCGGCTCTGCTTTTCCTTCTCTGCCTTTCTGTATAGATCAAAGGAGCTGTGGGTCAAAGGCTCTCCCATGGAACCAGAACCAGCAGAGCTTGGCCCAGCGTGGCCTTGTCCCATCCCCTGCCCTCCTCCAACCCTCCTTAGGGAGAGGAGTCAAGAAGTAGTTTTCTCCTTGCCTTGGTGTACATTGCTGGGAACTGTGCCCCTTCCACATGTGCATTGGAGGTGCTGTGTGGCTGTTTTATATTGGTAATGACAATTCCTCATGCGTAGTGATATTCTAGTGGGTTTGTTCTGAGATTGGTGGAGGGTGACTGATCTGGAGCTGTTCCCTGTCTACAGGCAGTGACATGATGAACTGGTGCAGTCTTGTTATCTATATTAGGTACATACATCTGTTCCATGGGGTTTTTTTCACTCCTTTCACTTTAGGCAAGTCATTCAGAGCTGTCTGCAGTGGAGCTGGAGAAATATCTGAGTACCTTGGGAAGAAGGTATGGCCCAATGCATCACCTGTCAGAGAGCTGAGGAGTTGGGCATGGGTTTCAGCTGTGATTGACAGAATGTTTGGAGGGTCTGATCCTACAAACTGGGGCATTGGCTTTCAACCACTCCCTTTCTGGGTGACCACTTGGCTGTTCCTGCAGCTGTTACCCATGCCTCTGCCTTGGCAGCGCCCCCATCTCATCCTTCTTTTCAGGGATGTACACCATCTGATGTCTTGCAGCTCAGGCACAATATGATATTGTCAGTTTAGCAGGTTCTTGCACCTCTCCAAGCCACAGAAATGGCTTCTCTTCACGTTTCCTTACTGCTCCAGGCAGGGAGCAGGGCTTCTAACACTCCTCAACTCCCTTGCGTGCCTTCACCCTGCCTTTGAAGCATGATTCACCTCATCACACTCTTAAAGAAAACTGAACAATATAACAATTACCACCCTTTTTTTCCCTTTTTTGGATTCCATAATCCCTTTTTATCCCTGTTTGATGAGTCAGTCATTTTCATCTGGGTCAATAATAACACATCACAGCATGAAGGATTGCTGCAGGTGCCTGGCTTTCTGTGCCATAGGTAGATGTAAACATGCTCCTGGGAAGGCACACATCCACATTTAGCCTCATCTGAGCAGCAGCTCCTCCCAGCCCTCCTGCCCTGCTGAGTTTTACACAGTTAAGATATAACCACACAAGGATCTTCTTTGTGTCCAGGCAGGACATGTGGCTCCTGCCAGAGCTCAGGGCAGCCGCATATCAAAACCCGCCCAGGCGTTTGCATTGTGCTGATAACACACGGTCATGGGGATCACCAGGCTTCTTGGTTCACCAACCCCAGCTGCCGGCGCCTTGGTCCAGGCACAACGTCTCTCTTGACGCAGCCCCAGTCACCTCCTGCCACCTCACCATTGATTTCCCCACCCCCTGTATTGTATATATGTATTTATTTATTGAACAATATGTTAGTCCAGCCATTACAAGCAGAAAGCACTTTCCCCAATCGATTGAATTGCCCAGCCAACTCTAGCTCAGCATTGCCCTCTGAGTCATCACCGGGGTCAATTTAGATTTATATTAATGCTGATGAATAGGCTCTGTCTCTAATCCAATCAAAACTTGATCAGCAAATTAAAACTCAGCTTGTTGAGGCTGTTGAGCACAGGTGAGTTATGGAGGGAAGCTGGAGCAGCCCAGCTGGACAGTGGCGTCCCACTCCTAGGATCTGGAGTGGGGTGTTGTTCTGCCCCAAGGCCTCACAGCAAGAGGAGGAACACAAAAAGTGTATGGGCCAGAGAATCCTCTGTTTGAAACTCACTTATAATGGGATGATTTGGGTTTGGGAGGGCCTTAAAGCTCATCTTGTTACAATCCCCCTGCCATGGGCATGGACACCTTCCTCTAGGCCAGACTGCTCCAAGCCCTATCCAACCCGGCCTTGAACACTTCCAGCGATGGGGCTGCCACAGCTTCTCTGGGTAGCCTGTGCCAGGGCCTCAGCACCCTTACAGGGAAGAATTTCTTCCCAATATCCCATCTAACCCTGCCCTCTGTCACTTGGAAGTCATTCCCCCTTGTCCTGTCACTCCAGGCCCTTGTCCAAAGTCTCTCTCCAGTTCCCTTGGAGCCCCCTTAATCACCCGCTTTTGCAAGTCCCTTCCTTTTTTCCAGGGACATTCACATGCTTTGAGTATAACTGCTGAGTACAATTCCTGTGCATTTTCATGTTGCTGTTACTTTTCCTACAGGGTAATTTGCTTGAATGTCCCATTACCTGCAGATTGGATAGGTACAACCAATAGCTGTGATTCCAGGAACATCTAGCTGATGGAGAAGTGCCTGGAGGGGTCGGCACATCCCAAAAGCAGGAGATGAGATTGAAAGATGATTGGAAAGGGAGGCTGGATGTGTGATGTGTTGTTATTAGACTAGTGCCAGGATTTTGGCACAACAGATTTTGCCAGGAAGCAATGATATCTGTGCTTATTAGTAAACTTGAGCCTCCTGGCCATCATAAGAGCTATGAAAATGTTTCTTACCACAGGGAATATGGTGCAGAGGGTAATTCACAGGGAGAGCAGAGCAGTTCTGCCACCACCGCCTGCTGCATCACTCTCAGACCACCTTGCATCTAGCGGTTGTGGTCCTCTGCTCAACTTCTCACAGAAGGTCACTTCCCAGAGAAGAATGCTGAATGTGTAGACAGTGAATGAAAAGGAGAGGGCTTCCTGAGTATCCAAGAGCACAAGGAGGTAGTATCTGTTGGAGTGCCTGGGAAGAACACTCATTTCAATGTAGTCACTGAGGGCAGGAAAGGCAGATGGGTGGAGTTGTCAAGGAAATGACAAGTTGTATGACTCCCTCAGTACCTGGAGCTTACTCATGGGCTAATGTTGTGGATTAAAGTCCTACACTGGGACTTGGGATCATTTCCCTTAAAATGAGGCAGATTCAGGGACCTGAGGGTATATCATAGCCTGTGAGCTAAAATTGAAGTAGAGGGATCTCTTTGGTGATGATAGCCATGCAAATGGGGTACTAGAAGGGTGGTTTGACCATATCAGAACCTGTGCTTCCAAAGACTTGAGTGATCCATGAGGCCCAGCTGCCTGGTGGGGATGCTGGAAGCCCTAATTGCAAGGATCACAGTAAGTCAGCTGCTAGGGCAAGATCATCAAAGGCTTAAGTGCGGCACATAATTTCTTGCCTGAAGGAGTTGTCCAGCCCTATCACAGGGTGCCCAGGGCAATGGTGAACTCCCCCTCCCTGGAGGGATTTAAAAGCTGTGATTCCATGATTCTATGATGGTTTCTGTTCAGTAGGTAGATGTCCATCTCTAGGAGCATGGAGGTTGTCAACACAGGTCCCACAAAAAAACAGGACAGAACCTGCCCTGCCGTCTTCCATCCTGCAGCTCCTGTTTTCATGGGGACCTCCTCTTCAACGTCTTTGGTGCAGTTCTCTTGATGACTGGGTTGACCACAGCAGCACCAAGTAGTGGAGATGCAGGATGTTTCCAGAGGAATCCAGCACTGGATCTTCCAGAAGAACTTTGCACAGATCAGTGACCTGTGCTAGAGCTTTCCCAGCTAGAAAGACTGGATGTGGCGCATCTCCCTGTGTTCCACAGTCTTTGACAGACAGTACAGTGCCAGACAGATGCCGAAGATAGGTCTGACCTACCTAATGACCAGAGGTGGGAGAGCCTGGGCTGGTGGCCTGCAGCTGCATCTATTCTGGATGTCCAAGGCCATGCAATTGGCCTCACAGGGCTTTTCTTGGAGCCAGACTGCTCCCTTGCTTTGCATTTTGCTGCAGCCAGAGGGCTGGTAAAGGTCCAAGTTCTGAAGCAGAGTGGGACTGGAGCTAGGCATGCTGAGCAGCCCTTCCTAGAGGTGCTGGAGGAATTTCAGGATACATTTTGTGTCCCATGCCTTATCAATGCTCCTAAGGTGGTTCAGAAGGATCTACAGGCTTGTTGTGGCACTCCTGCTTGGTATGTCCTCACTGATGTGGCCTTAAGGAGCAGTGTAGCAAGAGAGTGTAGACATGTCTCTTCTGAACATGGAGCAGATATTTAGATCAGTGTCTTTTCCCTGGCATCACACTGTCTGTTCTCAGATCATAGTGTGGCCTGCAGAGGATGCACCACCACAGAGGCCTGAGGATGAGACAGGGAGATTATGTCTCACTGGAACTTACTGAAGATCATGGGTCATCTCACACACTTGAAACAAGATCAAAACTACTTAGTGAACTGAGAGAAACTTCAGGCTCATTTAAGAGATTTGGGTGGTAGAGAGTGAGCACATCTGTGATGAGAGGCTGCTCTGGGCTTCATGGATTCCACTGCTGAGGTCTGTAAGTACATGAGGTGATCCACCATCAAGAAAGATGTCAACCTGTTGGAGCAAGTACGCAGGAAGCCATGGAGATGCTCCAGGGTCTGGAGACAGGCTGAGAGAGGTGGGGGTGTTCAGCCTGGAGAGAGGGCTCCAGGGAGAACTTAGAGCCCCTGCCAATGCCTAAAGGGGCTCCAAGAGAGCTGGAGAGGGACTTTGGACAAGGGCCTGGAGTGACAGGATTAAGGGGAATGACTTGAGAGTGACAGAGGGCAGGGTTAGATTGGATATTGGGAAGAAATTCTTCCTTGTGGGGATGGTGAGGCCCTGGCACAGGCTACCCAGAGAAGCTGTGGCAGCCCCATTCCTGGAAATGTTCCAGGCTGGATTGGATGGAGCGTGGAGAAACCAAGGTCTAGCAGAAGGTGGTCTAGTGGAAGGTGTCCCTTCCCATGGCAATGGGGGTTGAAATGAGATGAGCTTTAAGGTCTCTTCTAACCCCAAGCATTCCAGGTTTTTATGATCCCCAACCTTAGTGCCTGTTCTAAGCCATCAAATATCTAATTTGATCATGGCTGTGCAATTTGATCCATTCAAGAACCTCTGCATTGTAGCATGCTCTTGATGACTGAAAAGGGGAAGGGTCATAATTGGAAATTGCTGTTTGCAGAATAAGAGCCAGAACCTCTCAACCTAAATATTATGGAACAAATGACATTGTTGAAATATGGATTTAAATGAAATATGGATATAAATGGAGTACAGATGGAAATGAGCTCTGTATGCTCACAGGGATTGCCTGAAAGGAGAGTGGAGCCAGGTGGGGGTCAGTCTCTTCTCACAGGTAACAAGTGACAGGACAAGAGGAAACAGCCTCAAGTTGCACCAAGGGAAGTTTATGTTGGATATTGGGAAAATTTCTTCCCTAAAAGGGTTGTCCAGCTCTGGTGCAGTCTGCCTTGGGCAGCGGTGGAGTTCCCATTCCTGGAGGGACATGGGATGTAGTTTAGGGGAGAATGATGCCTAAGATTTTTAGCTTTTTATATTTTTCATATATTTGTAGCTTTGTAGATTGCTAAAGCATAGCTGTAGCTTCTAGTATTTTTCCTGTCTTTCCTCCCTACGTTTGGGTACAATAAGCTAACCTTATAAACACATTCCTAAATATTGTTTAGTCTTATTCCAAGAAGAGAACCGACTACAGGGAGGTTCTCTTTTCCAACCAGAATCTGGACCAGACTTGACAAAAGTGGGGCAAAAGCAACCTCTGGACTGCTTCCAGTGAAGCAAAACCCCAGGAATTATTACCTAACCAACAAACCTTTTAATTGGACAGTATATGATAAGTATACTAATCAACTAACCTTATAAAAATTGTAGAATTACTATACCATGTACAATTTTCACCATATTGTGTACCTGAAAGCTTTCAAGTAAAGGTTTTCTTTTATATTCACTCTAACATTGTTGGGAAGTTCTATTCTATTTTCTAGGCAACAGTGGGCTTGGCAGTTCTGGGGGAACAGTTGGACTCGATGATCTTAGAGAGTTTTTCTGACCTAACAATTCCATGATTCTATCTCCTGCCCCCACCCCCCGTCCTGGTGCTGTGCTCACTAGAGGTGATTCTGTACATGGTGAGGAGCGCATCAGTGCCGGTAAGGAGCCGGCCTCTGTTGTACCGTGCTCAAATAATAAAATCACCACCTTTGATTCTGCTAATGCATTTATAGGGTAAATGAGAGAGGAGCTTAAGTTAAATTCCAGATGTGACTTGACAAGCCACAGCCTGCAGGTACATGTCAGTCAGGCTGCGGCGCATATCGTTGTCAGCCTGTGAGCCATGTCACTGGTGATGAATGCTAACAAATGAGTTACTGTCTAGTTGTCATGAGAAGCCTGCACGCTGGAAAAAAATTTAAGAATTAACTGGCTTCAAGCTGCTTTCAGAAAGAGTGAGAAATCTAATTCTGGCCTGATGATTGTTTGGATTCAGAAGCACTGAGTGAGAATTTCCACACCAAAACCGCCTGGGCAGTGTGTCCCGTGTGTTCTGTCCTGCTGCAGCATGTTCATAATACGCAGTATTTGCTGGCAGCCCAAAATCCATGTACTGGACTCATCCCCAGCACCATGTGCAGCAGGGCAAGGGAGAAGATTCTGCCCCTCTGCTCCACTCTGATGAGACCCCAGCTGCAGAGCTGCATCTGGCTCTGGGGTCCAACATCAGAAGCTGCTGGAGCAAGTCTAGTGGATGCTAAGGAGATGCTCCAAGGTCTGGAGCACGTCTGCTCTGGAGACAGTCTGGGAGAGCTGGGGTTGTTCAGCCTGGAGAAGGGAAGGCTTCAGGGACACCTTAGGGCCCCTTCCAGTGTCTAAAAGGGCTGTAAAGTTCAAGTCATAGAATCACAGAATCACAGGATTGTTTGGGCTGAATGGGTCTTAAAGCCCATGTCATTCCACCCCCTGCCATGGGCAGGGACACCTTCTGCTAGACCAGGTTCCTTCAAGCCCCATCCAGCCTGGCCTGGAACACTCCCAGAGATGGGACAGCCACAGCTTCTCTGGGCAACCTATGCCAGGGCCTCACCACCCTCACAGGGAAGTATTTCTTCCCAATATCCAATCTAACCCAGCCCTCTGTCAATGGGAAGCCATTCCCCCTTGTTCTGTCCTTCCAGACCCTTGTCCAAAGTCCCTCTCCAGCTCTCTTGCAGCTCCTTTAGGCGCTGGCAGGGGAGGGGCTCCAAGGTCTCCCTGGAGCCTTCACTTCTCCAGGCTGAACACTCCCAACTCTCTCAGCCTGTCTCCAGAGCAGAGGTGCTCCAGCCCTCTGATTATTTTCAGAGCCTCCTCTAGACTGCTTGCTGTAGAAGTTGTTTGCGCTTCTTGTGGTAGGATGGCACCTTTAATATCAGAGGTTCAGGTGCTGTACATTGACTCCCAAAAGCAATGTAGTTTTGTGTCCTTTAATCTTCAGAATGTTACAATAATCTTCCTTTTTGCAGGGACAGGGGTGACCTTGAAGCCAAGGTCTGTGTCTAGGAACATGCCTTGTGCTAGGAGCATGTTCTGTGCGCATCTCCTCAGGAGGATTGCATATCTCTACAGTGTCACCCCTTCCTCCAGTGCCTCCCCATCTCGTTCATTTTACCATATGCTGGTGGAGCTCTACTTGTTGAAATGTTCAGTTATGGTTGTGGGTTAACTTCCCTGGAATGTTAGCATTCCCAGGAATATTTGAGGAGGGCTTTCTGCGCACTTCTCAGTCTCTGAAGGGCTTCAATTCCTCATCTACTACTTCTGCCTTACTTTCCTTCTGTTTTGTGACAGTGTGGTAAAGGCTCTGCTCACAGCTAATGCAGATCCAAACCTTGGGGATGATTTCAGCAGTGTGTATGAGATTGCCAAAGAAAAAGGCCTCCATTCCTTGGAAGGTAAGATGGTTTGTGTGTAGCTACTGACATCTGCTTTTCAGGTCCCAAAATTTTGTTTCCTGATCTGACGTCATGGGATTTTTTGAGCTCATTTCATCTTCTTCTATTTAAATGCAAAGTAATTGATGGTACTTGGGTGAGTGTGTGTCTGAAGGGGAAAGAAAATTTATGTAGGTACTATATAGAAACAATAATTCAATTTACCAGAGATAAACTGGTTTTATATAGCCAGAGCATAATACAAAGTCATAGATAGGAATGTCATTCCATTGACCCACATGCAGCCATGTCTTGGGGAAGGAGAGGGGTTCAAGGCAGTGTATTCCACTGCATTCCTATTAGGCAGCCTTAATCCAGACCTTATGAGAAGCTGTGAAATGCAGAAGGACTTGGCCAATTGAAATAAAGCTGAATGATGTAAGTGGTTGCAGTGACTGCTGCTGGGTATGGGCAGGCATCAGTACCAGCTCTCATCCCCAGAAGCCTTTCCATGGAAACAAGGTCATTTTCTGCAGAGTCACATCATCTCATTATGGATATTCTTGGCAGATCTCAGGTTCCACTCTCACCCCTTCATTATCCTCATCACTGGGTTGTTGATGCAGACTCAGAATCATAGAATCATGGGATGGTTTGGGTGGGAAGGGACCTTTAAAGCCCATCCAGTCCAACCCCCTGCCATGGCATGAATGTGTTCCACTAGGCCAGGTTTCTCAGACACCTGCTTTGTTTATTCAGACCTATTTAAATTTCCCAGACTGTTTCTACTTTTTCTGACAATAAATGGTGGTAAAATTTTCTTGGGTTTGTGATTATCAGGATATGTCTGGATTCTTGGTGCCCAGCTGTGCGTCGGAGCAGCCAGCTGCATGTTCATTCTTCTGTTCCTCACACTGGCAGGGGTGCTGGTGTAACTCAATCAAAAAATAAATCCAGAAGCCTTTTCCCCATCCAAACACTGTGCTGACAAGCACTGCCAACCTCACCTCTGAGCTAGCAGGCCACAGGATATTTCCCAGACATCTCCCTTGCCCTGCCAGAGCCCAGCGAGCCATTGGGGCTTGCATTCCCGAGTACAGCTACATTTGTGTGTGCCTGCACAGTGACTGCATTTGTGTGCTCTGACCTGCTTGGAAGTTAAACCTTGTCCCAGCTGCTCTGAGTGGAAAATGGAAGGAAGCCACACAGTTTGTCCAGAGCCTCACCCTGCACAGCATGGTTTGCAGAGCCTGAGTCATAGAGTCATGGAATAGAATCATGGAATCATTTTGGTTGGAAAAGCCCTTCCAGACCATAGAGTCCAACCACTCTCCCAGCACTGCCAAGGCCACCATTAAACCGTCTCCAAGTGCCACATCCACATGACTTTTAAATCCCTCCAGAGATGGAGACTCCAACACTGTCCTGGGCAGACGGTGCCAGGGCTTAACAACCCTTTCCATGAAGAAATTTTTCACAATATCCGTCCTGAACCTCCCCTGGCACAGCTTGAGCAGTTTCCTCTTGTTCTGTCCCTTGTTTCCTGGGGGAAGAGCCTGACCCCCACCTGCCTCGGCTCTCCTGTCAGGGAGTTTTAGAGAGTGAGAAAGCCCCCCCGAGCTTCCTTTTCTCCAGGCTGAGCCCCCTCAGCTCCCTCAGCCACTCCTCACCAGACTCATGCTCCACACCGTTCCACAGCTCCATTGCCCTTCTCTGCACATGGGTCCAGTGCCTCAATGTCCTTCTGGGAGTGAGGGACCCAAAACTGAGCCCAGGTGTGGCCTCAGCAGCACTGAGCACAGGGTCACTTCCCTCGTCCTGCAGCCACACCATGGATGCTGTTGAGACACAGTGACATTATCCACGGGCCTGTCTGTGCTTCTGGCTCAGTGCTGAGAGGCAAAAGCTCTGTGAAAACCTAATGAAGGTGTAATATTTGAACCTTTCATAAAGCACAGGTTGAGTTAAGAAAATGGAACAGTGAAGCGACAGCTTTGACAGGGCGTTATTCTGTATTTGTAAAAGCTCCCTGCTCTCATCCCTCACTGTGACCCACCCGTGCAGCAGACCTACTCCTTGATGGGAGAGAGAGCATACATAGATCACATCCCTATAGCAGGGAATGTAAAATGTATGAAACTACATTAAAAAATGAGCAATAGAATGCCAATACATAATGCATGTACATAGACTTTATTTAAGATAAAATATATCAACCAAGAAAGTTAATTGTTTTTGTCTGCATTCATCCCTCTATAATGTTATATATTTTGGGGTGAAGAAAAGATAAGGACACTCCATGAGAAGTTGCATTAATTCTTTGGTTGACATGTTTTATTAAAAAGAATAAATTCAGTTGCGTTTTTAAAAAGAGAGAGAGAAACTGCCTTTGTTTTTTCCTTTTTTTTTTAGACATTTACATATTTCGTGTATAAATATTTTTTCATAAAAACATCCAAACAGAGAGGGTGTGCTCCACAACCACTGCACAAAATATATTACAGACATTTATATGGATGGCAGGAAGGGAGACAGAGGGCTGAAAATTTCCAGGCACCCAGTGATGGATGGTGGACGAGGCTTCCCCTGACGCTTTATTGAGTTTCCGATGATTATCTCTCTCAGAGACATTTTTTACAGATGACGGCCGAGCTGTCACAACGGACCATGGGGGAAAAAAACCAACAATAATAACACTTTAATCTCTTTACTGCACTGCTCCCTAGTATCTCAGATTCATCTTCCCTGACGCACGCAGTTCATTATCCTGCTCCTCCCTGGGTAGGAAATGACGACAAATAAATAAATATACATACTCACCCTGTGTGCTTGGAGAAAGGACCCAGGGAAGAAAAGGAGCCAGGGCATTAATTGATCTTCCTGGAGGGACTGTGGTTCATTAGTGGACTTGCTGGGCTTGGACAGCATCAGGTATTCATCACAGCATTTCTCTCTTCTGAACTTTTCAAATCTCCTGGAAATCTTTTGATGGCTCTTAGGAGGGACCATGAAGAAGTCCCTGTGGCACACCCGTTTTCCAGCTCTGCTTGCTTTGCCGTAGCACAGAGTAAGGTGCTCAGAGCACTTGGAAGCTCTTCCTGTCCCTGAATCTGGGTCTGCTGAGTTTTGGGTACAGACCCTTTCACCAAGGAGCTGGACACACCTCCAGGAGCAGAATTTGGCCCACCAGGTGGGTAGTGTTCATTTGAATGGAGATAACACATGACAGTCCCACCATCACTCATGCTCCATGGGGCAGGGTATTTATGGGGCTTCCTCTGGGCAACCTCTGCCATTGCCTCACCACCCTCACAGGGAAGAATTTCTTCCCAATATTCAATCTTATCCTGCCCACCGTTAGTTTGAAGCCATTCCTACTTGTCCTGTCACTGTCTGCACCTTTAAAAAGTGACTCTCTCTTATTTTTTTTTGCTGGTGACTAAAGCAAAGAGTTTAAAATCCAGGTTTTCTAAAGCCTGATCCTTAGAACAGCTACAGGAGAGCAGAGGTGCTGTAGACCCTTCCTGCAAAGCTGTGCTCTGCGACACATGGACTTGTGTGCTGGAGACTCCCAAAATCAGGAATTTGCTTGAAGGTAAAGCCATAGCAGAGCAGCATTCTTTCCTGTCGCAGTTTCCTTTCTGTTTGCTAAAATCATTATTTAGATTGGATATTGCGAAGAAATTCTGCCCTATGAGTGTGGCAAAGCCCTGGCACAGGTTGCCTGGAGAAGCTGTGGCTGCCCCATGCCTGGAAGTGCTGGATAGAGCTTGGAGCAGCCTGGTCTCTTGGAAGGTGTCTCTGCCAATGGCAGGGGGGTAGAACCAGATAAGGTTTGAGGTCCCTTCCGAGTCAAACCATCCTGTTATTCTACAATAAATGGTTGGAAAAAGGCTGAGGTATTTGCTCAGGTGTTCTCCACCCACCTCCTCCCCTGCCTGGGCACTGTGTAGGCAGTCACTGGGATACATGGAAACCATGTTGTCTTTATCTCTATTGCTGCTCAGTGGAGTGGGGACAATGGCCACCAGAAACCCCCAGTGGGGTCCTGGTCGTCCTAGAAAAAGACACGAAGCCCTTAAGAAGCTTCCTGCCTGGTAAGGGGTGGTGGGTCCATGCTTCTGCTGCACATCCAGATGAGCAGTTCTGTAGTTATCTCAATGAGCTGAGCTTTCACTCTTTGTCCCTTGCAGTCCTTGTCACCCGGGAGGATGACTTCAACAACCGTCTCAACATCCGAGCCAACTTCAAGGGCTGCACAGCTCTACACTATGCAGTTCTGGCTGATGACTACCTGACAGTCAAACTGCTGCTGGATGCAGGTGAGTTTTGTAGTTCCACCCAGCTCATGGGCCAGGAGCACTTCAGAGTCAGCCCATCCCACAGAACTGTCAGGTTCAGACACAGGCCACACACACTCTGTCACTGTCACAATTTAGTGTGATTTGCTGTCTGCTTTCATCTCTTTACTTTTTGGTTTCTGTGTTCCCATTAATTTCCAGTGTTTTTTCTCATGTGCTTTTCGTGGCTCTTCTCACCTTAGTCATTGAGTTTTCCCTTTCTTCCTGCAGTTCAGCAGCCAGAGAATCATAGAATCCTGGAGTGGTTTGGGTTGGGAGGAACCTTGAAGATACTCCAATTCCAACCCCCTAGCATGGGCAGGGATACCTTCCACTGGACCTGGTTACTCCAAGCCACATCCAACCTGGCCTTGAACACTCCCAGGGGTGGGACAGTCACAGCTTCTCTGGGCAACCTGTGCCAGGGCCTCACCACCCTCACAGGGAAGAATTTCTTCCCAATATCCAATCTAACCCAGCCCTCTGTCAATGGGAAGCCATTCCCCCTTGTTCTGTCCTTCCAGACCCTTGTCCAAAGTCCCTCTCCAGCTCTCTTGCAGCTCCTTTAGGCGCTGGCAGGAGCTCTAAGTTCTCCCTGGAGCCTTCTCCTCCAGGCTGAACACCTCCTGCTCTCTCAGCCTGTCTCCAGAGCAGAGGGATTTCAGCCCTTGGAGAGCTTCTGTGACCTCCTCTGGCCTTGCTCCAGCAGCTCCACACCCTTCTGATGTTGAGGGCCCCATAGCTGGACTGGGTGTCCAGATGCCCCCATTGGTGTCTGCTTAGATCATTTTCCTCTTGCAGTATTTACTCAGGTCACCTGTCATGTCCCTGATGTTCCTTTGTGGAATGGAAGAGTCCCTGCTGTGCCAGAAACAGATCTGTTCTGTGGACAAGGCACAGGATAGGTGCTGGTACCCAGGTAAAATTGTGGACGCTCAAGTACAGTTGGCACCAGGACAATGCAGCTCTTGTGAGAATTGGTAGGAATTAGCTTATGCGGTTACTGGTCCTCCTGGTTAAATAACAGGGCCCTTCTCCTTATGGAGCCTGCTTTGCTCTCATCTGTTGTATACTCACCTGGGCAGCCTGTTCAGTGCTCAACTGTCTTCATGGGGAAAAAGCTTATCAGCACTAGTGGAGTAGAATGAGATGCGTTTAGCCAACACAATAGGAATGTGCTGCCATGACAACGGTTTTTATATGTACCCTCCTGCTGCTCCTTCTGGGATGATATTTGTGACTGCTGTGCTGTTCTCCAGAGCTGGCATCTGCTTAGTGTGTACCTGCACCTGCGCAGTGCTTTTACCTTGTTCCTCAGACCACCAAGCTGGTTCATAGTTCTGGTCCATAGTTGTGACATCCTTTGTCCTCAGCATTCCTTCTCCTCCAGCAATTTCAACAGCTCTCTTCCCTGCGATATCCCCAAGGTCACCTGGAGATGAGCCAGCTGCAGCAATGCTGTGCCTGCCTCAGGTATATGCTGCCAGCAGCCTCTGCCAGGTGGAACATCAAGTGGCCACCTTTCCCAGCCTGGCCCTGCCAGAGACGGGCTTACTAGGGTCTGGCTGGCCAGATGCTGATTCTTGCGAAAATTTGAGGAATGTTGTAGTCTTCGTGGTGTGGGCATCTCAGAAGTTAATTTTAGGGAAGCAGACAAGTATATAATGGTATGACGTGCTCACATAAGGCTCATTCCTTAAGAAAGCAGCTAAAAAGATGATGGAAAGTAGCATCTGTGGTGCAGATGGGATGAGGAAAAATAATTGTGGCAACACTGAACTTTGATACTCATCTGTACTATATGCTTATTATTTTTCACAAATAGAAAATAAGAGTGAAAGGGTGAGATTCTGTAGCACTGAACTCCAGGTGAGGGTTTCTCTGGGAGCCTTACAGATACCAGAACCCCAGCTTCTGGCCATAAATTAACCCAAAAATAAAGGAGCCAATGAAAGAAAATCTATTGCAAAGGGAGGGTTCCATGGGAATGCTTGCAGCAAAGAGAGCTGAAAAAGCAGGCAGCTGCTCAGGAAGCTGTGGGGATATGTGTAGATGGTGGCTGGGAATTCCTCAGACAAAAATACTGGCCCAGATTGGGTCCTGACGTAGAAGCCCCTCTCTGTGTTCGCAGCACATGTGGACATTGTGTGAACTTGGAATCTGGAATGGTCCCAGAGCATATGTCTGTCTGCATGTCTGTTTCATGGACCGACAGCATGTGCTCAGTGGTCACCTGGCCATGGGCACTGGCAGTCAGAAGGAACTGCTCCAACAAGACCTCTGGGATCCCACAGTTGTGGGCAGGGATGCCCACAGGAGGAGTGGAGTGGAGTGGAGTGGGCTTTACCTGCTTGAGCAATGGGTTGTGAATGCGCAGACCTGGAAGGGCTTTGCAGGAGAATGCAAGGGGCCCTGGGGTGTTACAGAGAGCACCCCAGGGCAGTGGGGTTGAAGTGCTGGAAGAGTCCTTGTCATAGCAATATTGGGAACAGATATGTGCAGACAGAGTCTGCACTTCTTGAGGCTGGAGAGTGTTTCACATATGTCATGGTGTGAATCATAGAATCACAGAATGGTTTGGACTAAACACCCTCAGCTCTCCCAGCCTGTCTCCAGAGCAAAGGAGCTTCAGCTGTCGAAGCACATCTGTGGCCTCCTCTGGACTCACTCCAGCAGTTCCAGGTCCTTCTGATGTTGGACCCCAGAGCTGGAGGCAGCACTGCAGGTGGGGTCTCACCTGAGTAGGGCAGAATCATCTGGATAGCATTTTCTACAAAGATACCTGCTTCTCTTTTCTGCCTTGGAAAGCCTCCTTGCATGACACATATTATCAGTTGATTGTAAGTATCAAGGCAGCTCCTTGGTTATCCTAAGTACAGGTAAAAGATGGGTGCAAATAAGTGAAGTTGGCACTAAAGAATTTTTCCATCCTGAATAAATCATTGTAAGGAGTAAATCCAGCTTATTTCTCCAATTGTGCCCTGCTTAGCTCTCTGAGTACTGTTCTAATCCAGGCCTCACTTCACAGAGGCAACTGTTCTTTTTGTTCCAGAGATGTTTCTGTATCTCTGTATCCTGGATCCACTGCCATCCCTGTGAGTGGCCCTTCCTCTGCCTGGTGCCCACAGAGAGTTCTTTGTTTGTAGCAAAGTGTCTCAGCTCAAAAGAACTCACTTGCATCTCAGAAAAAAAAGACAATCTGTGGGACTGTGTTTGTTTGGGTACAAATGGAAGGATTGTGTGAAATCAAAGTGAAAATTCAGAACTTAGCCAGAAAATGTGACACACACTCATCACTGTTCCATTCTTAATCCAGCCCCACAGAAATCCTTCTGGTTCCGTTTCAAGGGCCTACACCAAGAGTTCATTTCCAAGTGGAAGTCCTTGTCTTGCAGAGCATGTCCCAGTGCTCAGATCCTGGAGACAGCAACCCACCGGTGGGAATCTCCATTCGGTGATGGTGTGAAAGATCCCGTTGGAGCCCTGGTAGAACCCCAAGGCTGAGTTCACAGTGTTCCTCAGATTAATCCCTGTTCACCATCCACAATACCCACTTACCCTTTGCAGTCATGGTTAGGATGAGGATTTATGAGGATTATTTGCTAAATGCAATAAGCTTCACCTTTTGTCAAGTGGACTCTGAGCTGCTGGGGTGATAGCAGACCCTTTCCTGCCCTTTCAACAAGTTTTGATTTCCTGATGGGCACATGATAGGAGGATTTCATGGCATTCAGTGGGGGCATTCCCCTCCTCCCAGTTCCATGCAATAATAAAGCAGGGCATCCCTGCCTCCTTGTCTGTGTAATCTGGGATGAATATATGGCCAAGGGTCTTGGCGTGGAGATTGAACACCGTTCAGCCCTTTGTGAGGGTAATGTCCCTGTGCTGCCATTGACATCCGTGCACAGGGTGGCTCCTGGTTGTTGACATGGAACAGGCTCCGCTTGCTCCCTTCCTACACCTGCGTTTTACTAACTCTTCATTTAATCTCCCTCTAACTTCCCTCGATGGTACCCTGCCCTCAGGCCAAAGCCATTAACCGCCCAGCCCCTCTCTGCTCCAGCCACTTCCCTACCCCCCTGTTGTTTTTTAAGGGAAGCCCCCTGCACTTGCCCCTCACCCCATGTCCCTAGCCTTTTGTGGCCCATTCAGTGACTCGCTTGACCCCTCCAGGACCTTATAGCCCTGTGGTCAGCATGTGTGTGCCCAGCAGACCGCGAGACGAAGTGGCGGCTCTGTTGTCCTTTCGGGCAGTTGGTGACATTTCACAGTCCCCTGACCTGAGGCGACACCATAAATATCGGTGTTTGGGGAAGGGGTGGGTGAGCACTCGCATCCACAGAGTGCACCAGTTGCTACTGCAGGCACAATCGATTCCAGGGACTTTGTGTGTGGCTCGGAGGAAGGAAGGCAGGCAGGGTCACCAGCTCGCTGGTGACAAAAGTCTCCTTGTTTCAGAGGGAGCTTTTATTATGTCAGTATTTAAGTGAAATCAGCAGTATTAGAAGGTGCAGCTTTCTGGCAATGGCGTAACCCTGCCATGGAGCACAGCCAACATCAACCACCCTTCTACAAATGGACTGCTCCAGAACCTGTCTCTGAAGTGCAGGGAGACAGAGGAGCTCAGGCAGGCACTGATTCATGTGTCCAGAGCAAGTCATGGAGATTGTCCGAGGGCTGGAGCCCCTCTGCTCTGGAGACAGGCTGAGAGAACTGGAGGTGTTCAGCCTGGAGAAGGGAAGTCTCCGGGGAGACGTTAGAGCCCCTGCCAGTGCCTAAAGGAGCTGCAAGAGAGCTGGAGAGGGACTCTGGATAAGTGCAGGACAAGAGAGGAACGGCTCCCCACTGACAGAGGGCAGGGTTAGATTGGATATTGAGAAGAAATTCTTGGCTGTGAGGGTGGTGAGGCCCTGGCACAGGTTGCCCAGAGAAGCTGTGACTGCCCCATCCCTGGAAATGTTCAAGGCCAGGTTGGATGGAGCTTGGAGCAACCAGGTCTAGTGGAAGGTGTCCCTGCCCATGGCAGGGGAGTGGAATGAGGTGGGCTTTAAGGTCTGTTCAGCCCAAACAATCTTGTGACTCTGTGATTCAGAGCTAGGGACAGCACTGCTGCTGCTCAGGGATTTGCTCTGCAGGTAAGTGACCCCTCTCCCAGCATGAGATACTGTTCCACTTTCACAGCCTTGTGCTGGGGGAAGAGTTGTCATAGCTGTGGTAACCTTTCAGTAAACTAAAATTACACTAGACAGAGCACAGAAGAAGATGCTGCAGGATCTGTCTTAGGTTGGAGCTTACAAAATGCAAAATCAGAATATTGTGAGCACTTCCTTCTGTATACACCTGAGAAACTAGGCACAGGAAGAAGCGTAGAAGTGAGGTTTTCCCTGGTGCTCAGCTGCTATTTTTCTTGGATCTCAAAATTCATTTCCAGGTGCTTTTCCAAGGTGTGTTTGGTGTGTGTGTGTGTCCATGCAGCAAGGGATTGTCTGAACTGTCATCTGCTGATATGTGGAAGTGTTATTTTCACACGGTTGTGTGGCAGTGCACTACTCTGCTTCTGCACATAAGTGGGTAGGGGCTTCTATTTCCTATTCTTGCCTAAAAGAACAGTTCCTTCCCTCAGAGTCTGACCCATGCCAGTTGGTGGGACTTCCCCTTTCTCTATCCCCACTGCAGAAACCAACACATGCCCTCCTGCCAAACCTGAGCAGGCTCCATATGTGTCCCATTCTCCCCAGTGCTCTCCTCATCCCTGACTGCCCTGCTTTCTACTTCCCATCTTCAGAAATCATCCTCTCTGCTCCCAGGTCCTCCTAGAGCCATCACACAGGCTGACCAGGCTGTTACTGCATTGGAAATGTGTAGATGCTAAAAGAGCTAGCAGAGAGATTTTCCTGTTTTTTACAGCCGCTTGTGAAAGTCTCCTTTCTCATGCAAACTAGCTGGGAAAACGGTTTGAAGTTTTGTAAACTATCTCACATGTGCACAAGCTGTTTGTGTTTTGTTTTCCACACTGGGAAAAATATTTTGGAAATGGCTGTTATGCTGTTCAGCCAATCTCTCTGGGAGGCGGATGGTCAAGCACCCAGTAGTGTTATGACACTCTTGCAAACAAAGCTATATAAGCTGATTTATATAATTAAATATAGCCACTTCTGGCCTTTGAACCCAATCCTGGACGGTGTTGTTCTTGGTGCAACAGCAACAGAAATGCCTCCTGCAATACATCCTTAGTGGAATCACAGGATCACAAAATGGTTTGGGTTGTAAGAGACCTTAAAGCTCACCTCATTCCACTGCACTGCCATGGGCAGGGACACCTTCCACTAGACCTGGTTGCTCCAAGCCCCATCCAACCTGGCCTTGAACATTTCCAGGGATAGGGCAGCCACAGCTTCTCTGGGCAACCTGTGCCAGGGCCTCACCACCCTCACAGCCAAGAATTTCTTCCTACTACCCAATCTAACCCTGCTGTCTGTCAATGGGAAGTCATTCTGCCTTGTTCTGTCACTCCTTGCCCTTGTCCAAAGGTCCTCTTCAGCAATCTTCGAGTCCCTCATCTCTAATTAGATGGGAAAGAGAAGGAGGAAGAAACAAACATACATTTGTGAAAACATTTTAGCTGAAGCTGCAATAATCTGGTCTGCTGAACTTGATTTGCTGGTAAATTTAGCCCAGTGCATTTGTTCATAATGTTGCGCACTCCTCTCCTCAGTGCAATGTAATTGCAGGTCTTGTGACTAGGGTGAGTGATGGGTAAACAGATTATGGAGCCAGCATTGCAAGGGATGGGCTTTGGACATCAGAAAGCAAAAGTGCTTATAGTATTCTCTGGAAAAATCAGGTTCTAATTGGGATTTTCTAACCCAATTAATTTCTAATTAATTACTGCATAATACGTCTTGGAGTGTTTTCTGTTGCATCCCAGATGAAAAGGGTCCTTTCTTCAAGAGGGAGAGTAAAGGATATCCCCAGAGAGTAGTGGGCTTTCAGGTCCCCAGCAGCCAGTTCCTGGTGACAGAGAGGAGATACCTTTGGTTTTAACACATCTGAGAAAGTGACATTGAGGTCTTGCTGCAGTCAGCAGTTACCAGAGTAAACACGTGCTCAGGGCAGAACTCCTCCCTCTCTACAACTCCCTGAGAGGAGGGTGGAGCCAGGTGGGGATCAGGCTCTTCTCCCAGGTGACAAGCAACAGGATGCGAGGAAACTGCCTCAAGTTGTGCCAGGGGAGGTTTCCTCATAAACTTTGTCCAGCACTGGCACAGGCTGCCCAGGGCAGTGTTGGAGTCCCCATCCCTGGAGGGATTTAAAAGCCTTGTGGATGTGGCACTTGGGGACATGGGTTAGTGGTGGCCTTGGCAGTGCTGGGGGAGTGGTTGGACTCTATGGTCTGGCGGGGCTTTTCCAACCCAGAAAATTCTGTGAAACTATTCTATGACTCTATGACTCAGGCTCTACAAACCACGCTGTGCAGAGTAAGGCTCTGCACAACCTGTGTGGCTTCCTCCCATTTTTCCTTTAGAGTAGCTGGGACAAGGTTTAGTTTGCAAGCAGGTCAGAGCATACAAATGCAGCCACTGTGGATGCAGCTGTCCCCAGGAATGTCCCAGCAGCTGGCTGGGCCCTTTTTGGTGAGTCCAGGCATGGTAGCTGTCCTGGGTGGTCTGCTGTGTAGGTTTGCTGCCCAGGCCAGCTGTCATGCCAGAGTGCCTGACTGTCTCTCTCTCTCTCCATGCTCATATTTACAAGGGAATGTGATAAATTCCGTATTGATTCCTTCTGTTGCACTGTAAATTTTGCAAAAGATGATTAAATAGTGCAATAGCATCTGTGAGTGCCGAGGCTCAATATGTTCTGGGCCGGCGTATCGATCCTTCGTCTGACCACAGCCAGTTCCACTCCCCACCATGCCAGACCAGTAATTAAAATCCTATGAAACTGGGATTTACAAACCAATCATCTCCCAGCATCGAGGCATCCAGCATCCCACTGTAGTGAGAGTAATAAGAGTCCAAAGTGCCAGCACATTTCTGTATGTGTTGGAGCACTTAGGAGTAATTTTCCCTTAGGGCAGGGGAGTAAATAGATCCCTCTTGAGGTGTTTCTGGGGACAAACTTGACAGTGACATCATATTTGGCATGAACTTAAGAGCTCTGCACACATGGGTATAGGGAGAGAGGGTGATGGATATATGGGAAGAGTATGATTCTGTAGTTTCCTCTCTTACCTTACAAAACAAGAGTCCAGAGTCAGGTGGATTATTTTCACACACAGTTGTCAAGTAGGCGTAGACCAACTTACACTCAGGCTCCAGTAAAGCTACAGTGAAAGGTGCACACATTCAAAACATTCATTCATTCATTCTTTCCCTACTTCTGTTGCAACTTTCCCATTTGCCGTAGAATCAGAGCACAGTTTTGGGTTGGAAGCAACCTTCAGGCTCATCTTGTTACAAATCCTTGCCATGGATGGGGATACCTCTCACTAGATCAGGTTGCTCCAAGTCCTTTCCAGCCTGGCCTTGATCTTTATCACTTATGGAAACTCACCCCCTTAGGCTGACTTCCAGCTTCTGGTAAGGCTCAGAGGTCCTAGCTTTAATTCCTAAAGCAGGGGCTTCTTTTAAATCCTTTATTACCTGTGGGTTTTTTTTACATTTCACTTGCCAGACCAAACACTTTATTGTGTTTTCTTCATCTCCCCTGGGCTTGGAAGGATGATGGTGTGGTTTATTCCTAAGATCCTAACTCTTCTTATGATAAGGACTTTAATAAATATCACAAGTTTCTTCAGTCTTTAACATCCATGTTTCTGACAGTTACCTGCTGCTTTGTTTCTAGCAAGATCCATGTTTTTCCCTTGTGGAACAAAGTTCCTTGACCATGGATTCTTTGCTGGATTTTCTGGTGAGGAAGTTTGGCATGAACATGTGTCCCATTGCAGTGTGGTGCTTAGGAGCTGAGGTTTGGAGAAAGCCTTTTGCTTTGTCCAAAGCTGAATTAAGGCTTGTGCCTTGTCTTGGGAGCTTTCTGCCTGCCAGAGCTCTTAGTCTCTGGTTTTTGCCAGTTTAACAATTTATTGGTGTTGTGCTCTTTACCCTTGCAGTCCCCGGGCTAGTTTTCAGTGTGTTGCAGTGCCCTTCAATCTCTCAGAGGGGTGAACCTTGTGCTGTATTTTCCCTGTTCGGTCAGGGCATTTCATTCTGTACAAATCCTGTGTCACTGGCTCATACAATTGCTTTTCTTACCTTCTTTTTGTTTCCAGTCTTTAATACCTGACCTCACCACTCTACCAGTGGAGCTCAGTCCTTACCTGCAGTCCCGCTTACATGCTGCTCAGACCAGCCTCCTCCTCTTCCTCTGTTCCAGCTTGCACATCCTGGTCCTGAACATTACGCATTACTGTTGTATTTGTCCAAGTACTTAAAGATTTGTGTTCAGTCTGGTTCACAAGGTTTGGCAGCACTGGTTAAGCTGCACCTCCAAGAGGACCTCTCCTTGCTGGTTGTTACGTGCCCTTGTCAGCATCTGACCTTCATCTCAGAGCTCTGGGTGTTGCTTTTCCATGTAAACTCTACTCCAGAAACATGTAATTCTTAGTTAAGTCTAAATCCTTCCTTCATAGAATCACAGAATGATTTGGATTGGAAGGGACCTTAAGCTCATCCGATTCCAACTCCCTGCCATGGGCAGGGACACCTTCCACTACACCAGGTTGTTCTAAGCCCCATCCAACCTGGCTGGACAAACTTAGGTTGGAAAGGCTTCTTGTTCTTTGAGAGTGAGACCACTGGACCAAGGGAGCACAGATCCTGCTCCCCTAGAGCTCTGTGAGAGCTGCTGCCAGCCCAGGGCTGTGCATTAGGCAGCACTTGATGTGGTGGAACTGGAGCTGGTGCAGGTGAAATGTGTGTGCCCAGGTAGACAATAAGACCAAGGACATCTTGATTTGTGTCACCAGTAGTGTGGCCAACAGGACCAGGACAGTGACTGATCCCTGTACTGGGCACTGGTGAGATCGCACCTCAAATCTTGGGGTCAGTGTTGTGCCCCTCACAGGAGGAAAGAAGTTCAGGGGGACCTTCTCACTCTCTACTGCTACTTGAAAAGAGGTTGTAGCCAGGTTCTCCCAGGCAACAAGTGACAGGACAAGAAGAAACAGCCTTACATTGCACCAGGGGAAGTTTAGGTTGAGTATTAGAGAAAATTCCTTCCCTGAAAGTGTTGTCCAGCCCTGGCGCAGGATGCCCAGGGCAGTGTTGGAGTCCCCATCCCTGGAGGGATTTAAAAGCCTTGTGGATGTGGCACATGGGGACATCCTGGTCTGGGGTCATGGCCATGCAATGTGTCCACTTCCAGCATCCTCAGCAGCAACCACCATGGGCTTTGGCACTTCCAGGCTCCTCTTTCTGGGATTTAGTTCCCTTCAACAGAAAAATTAGTTTATTTCCCACCCAATTCCGGGATATTGGATCCAGCAGAATCTGCTGCAGGGAAAGGGATGCTCCCCAAGTCCCCCCAGTGTGCTGGAGCACAGGATGGGTCCAAGATGGTGACCTAGCAGAAGGGGTGTTCACAGAGCCTGCTGAAAGATCTTGAGGTACTCCTGGGTGCAGTGCCATGACGAGCAGAGAGAAGTGCCCTCAGGTTCATCCCTTCTGCCTGTGCCCAGGCCTGTACCTGTCCTGCCCAGGACCCTCCACTCAGGACAGACTTGATGCTGGGGTGTTATATTGGAGAAAATGGCTTTGTACTGGTTCAATGGCTTTATACTGGGGAGAATGGCATCCCTATTCATGGCAAGAGGGCTGGAAATAAGTGGTCTTTATGGTCCGTTTGGACTCAAACCAGTCAGTGATTCTGTGATTCTATGAATGGTTTTATAGTGGGGAGAATTACTTCATGCTGGGAGAATAGTTTTATACTAGGGAGAGTGGCTTAATGCAATGGCTGTATTATATAGGTGGGGATTGATATCTTCTCCCAGGTAACAAGTGATAGACAGGACAAGAGGCAATGGCCTCAAGTTGTGCCAGGGGAGGTTTAGGTTAGATATGGGGAAAATTCCTTTCCTGAAAGGGTTGTCCAGCCATGGCACAGGCTGCCCAGGGCAATGGGGGAGTCTCCATCCCTGAAGGGATTTAAAAGCTGTGTAGTTGTGGCACTTGGGTTAGTGGTGGCCTTGGCAGTGCTGGGGGAGTGGTTGGACTCAATGGTCTCAGAGGGCTTTTCATACCTAAAATGTTCTGTGATTCTGTCCTTGTCAAATGGCTTTATACTGGGAGAATGGCTTTCCCTGACTTTCCTAACTGAAGCACTGCTGTTTTCTGTGCTGGAGACTTGCCCAAGCACTTGGTTGCCACCTCCACCATACTGTACCTTCTGGACACCAAAGAAGGAAGAAAAGAGACATTGAACGTTTTGGGGTCTTGTCTTTTCGTACCACAGATCACCACAGGCCACTGCTGCTGCCCATCTCATTTGCAGGCAGGACCTTCGGAGGGGCACCGGGATAGGGACTGTCTCATGCCAGTTCTCTGTCCCCACACCCACTCCTGAGAACAGCTCAGGACCCAAACAGTCAGCTGAAGGCTACCTGTGGGTATGCCTGGGAGCAGGAGTTTTCACACCATCTGGCTGGGCTATGAAACAAGGTCCTCAAGAGTGGTTTCCTTGTCCCAGTGCTCAGGGCTTTCTCAAGCTGTGATCTGTCCGATCTTCAGAGCAATGTCATTCTCTGGTTGTCCATGTGAGGCTCCAATGCCACTGTGTGCCCTGTCCTGTTAGAAGTGTGAACCTTGTTTTGGCTGCAGCAGGCTCAGATCTGCTGCTCTTTTGCCCTGGCAGGATGGAGTGACAGGAGCAGGGTCTCGGGGCTGCTGAGGACACAGGAAGCATTACTGGGATGTTCCTCCAAGTTCTGTCTGTGCCCTTTGGCATTCTCCTTTCCCTCCTGCCATCTCTCTCTCCTCTTGCCGTCCCCATCCCTATCCTGACAGCAGTGGGGGACCCAAGTACCAGGGTCCGCTGCATCACCAGCTCTATTGACAGTTATCCAGAATCTGAAGGAATTCAAGACAAATTGTTAAGAGGATGGAGTTAATAAAATTTGAAAAATCGAGGCCTGTCACTCCACTAAACTTTTTTCGATCCCACTGACAGAAACATATTTCCCCAATGAGTGACCTTCTGCAGCTGCTGCAGCACTACAACACTGGGCGGGTGAAGGGAGAGAACCCCCACGCTATTTATCAAATATTATCAGCCGGGGCCTTCTAATATGAGCATGGAGGGTGGGAGGAGGCAATGGGCTTGCACAGCCTGAGGTGCTGCCCAGGTGTCCATCTCCAGCTACAGACAGCGAGTGGGAGGTGACAAATTGCCTTCTATTAAGTCGTGGAAGGTTGACGTCCCCTTGGATACTGCTGCAGCCTGTGGCACAGGGTGGGAGAGGGCAGGAGAGGAGGTGGGGATGTGGAGTGGGGTCAGCCGGGGCGCTGACAGACCGGTGGCCCTTTTACCTTCTATTAGCAAGCCAAGTGATACTGTTATTTATGGCAGCATAATATTTTATTGCTGCCGGTACTCGAGGTTGGAATCGACCAGTTATAGGAGTCGGGTTCTATCAATTATTGCAGCAATTAGTCAAGTCGTCAAAGCCATTAACAGGGGGATTAGGCCAATATTGGAGAGCCATTATTGATAGATCCAGGGCAAAGCCAAACAAACCCTCCATCAGAAATGAGAGCAGGCCTAGCCTCGAGGATGTCATCATTTGGAGAAGTCAGGAACATGCCCCACTGCTCACTGCACAGGTCTTGATCATATTCTTTATTTGTCAAGACAAGGCTTGCCATAGAAATTAGTCTGTGTCGAATGTTTATGGAGCACATTTTTCATTCTGTAAGCAAATATAGTTCCCTGATGCCAGTGCCTAGGAATGGCTAATCTCTCTGGCTCCGCTCCCACAGACTCCCCTTACTTCATTCATCTATACTGATTGCTGCTCACTGTTACTGAGCACTCCTGGTGCTTTGCGCTGTCTCATGGCACAGGAGCAGTTTGGCCTGCCTCTGCCAAGGTACTTGTCTCACTCCCATGTTTACATCAGGATCACAGAATTGTTCAGGGTGGAAGTGACACCAGTGAAGTCATCTGGACCAAGTGCCCTGTGCACACAGGAGCACATTGCACAGAATTGCAGTGGAAGGATTGGGATGGAAGACATCCCGGACCTGCTGAGCACAGTTTTGGGCTCTTCCTCCACCAGGCTGCTTTCCAAGGCTTGATAACTGGTGGGATGGTCAATTTCAGCACCAGTTTTGGGGGTTTGGAACCAATTTGAAGGTTCATTCTCATAACTCTCCGGGTTAGGAGCTGTTGTGGGGTCATGGAATGCACCAGTGTTAGTGACAAATCTTTGCCTTGGAGAGAGCTCCTGAGATGCTGAGAGTCAGAGATGAATCCCAAGGCCTTGTTTGCCCCTCTGGCTATTGCCCATTATCCCTGTCTCCTGGTATCACCAAGTTTCCCTCCATATACTTCTCATCACTGCAACTGGACCAGTTTGACATAGAATGCTCTTCTGCAATCCAGTGTATCTTGGAGGGAGAGCTCTCTCCGTGTGCGTGTGTTTCTGTGGGGTGCCCATCTGACTCACTCCGCTTCAGTCCTTGGGATTTGTTTGGTTTTTTTTAATTAAACTCCACGGAAGGGTGTGGTTTCCCTCAAGAAGTGCTCCAGGGACTCAGTGGGGCAGCTGGCCTGCAGGCAACAGCCAGCACCAGCTTCAGCTCCAGCTTCAGCTCCAGCTTGCACAGGCAGTGTGTCCAGTTGAAGCTGTAATGGTCCCATGTGGCTCCCACAGGACTGAGAGTGGGTGCTTTTGTGAGACTGTATTTCCTTCTGGTGACCATGTGCTCTCATCCCCCCTCAGCAGCTCTTCCCTGACAAGCCAGTTGTTAGCAGTGACAATCCCTCTTCTCTGTCCCTGGAGACCCGCACTTGTAACCACTGGTTGTACATTCTCTCTTTCTGATTCAGACACCCTCCAGAGAAAACGTTAGGAGGGGACACAGACAGGATGTGCTTCTTGCTCCTTCTGCCCTAAGACTGAACTCTGAGCTCCTCATCTTACTCATTTCTTGTGCCATCAGGTGCCAATCCCCTGCAGAAGAATGAAATGGGACACACACCGCTGGATTACGCCCGTGAAGGGGAAGTCATGAACCTTCTGAGAGCATCAGAGGTAAAGGTGAGCCTGAGATTCTGGCCAATTTGGATTTCCTTTCCCACTACAAGAACAATTTTAAAAGAGATGTCATGTGGATGTGGCATGTGGCATGGATTAGTGGTGGCCTTGGCAGTGCTGGGTGAGCAGTTGGACTCGATGATCTGAATAGCTCTTTTCCAACCCAAATCATTCTATGATTTTATGGTGCAAGTGATGGAAGACCACCTTAGCACCCCTACAGCTTCATTCTTTTCCAAAAGAAGTCTGTAAAAATTAACGACATGATGCATAAGAAAAAAAACCCACTTCTATAGTATTTTAACTGTGGCTGTGGCTGTGCCCTCATCTTCCAAGTTACCATTTCTCACTCAGGAGTGACCTGCCCAGGACCAGTAATGCTGCTCTGTAACCCCTGGATTCAGCAAAATCCAGAGCCTGTTTTTACTGTATTTTCTGAAATTCTCTGTCAAACAAGCAGGGCTGAGAACCCAGAGTCCAGCTGTGGCCTGGGATCCAGTGTGTTCGTGTGCACCAGTCTAAGGCAAAAGACACCCATTTCCATGGTGGGGTCTCATCCCGTCAGCCTCACTGTCTCCTCGAGCAGCTGGAGCACACCGTGTCCCATTTGCTTTAAAGAAGGAAAAGAAACATATTTGCCATCGTGGTTCCAATAAAAATGCCAGGAATCAGTACATTTGCAGAGCAGTGGGCTATTAGATAATGAGGGATCTGCAGCTAGATTTCAGGGATATTTTAGTTTAAAATTCCTGGGCAGAGGCCTTGTTTGGTGAATTACCAATGGGTAGGAGAGGCCATCGCAGCAGTGATGAGTGATGCCTCATCCCTGGAAGTGTTCAAGGCCTGATTAGATGGGGTTTGGAGCAAGCTGGTCTGGTGGAAGGTATCTCTGTCCGTGGCAGGGGTTGGAACTGGGTGAGTTTTAAGGTCGCTTTCAACCCAAACCCTTCTGTGATGCTTTGTGAGCATCATCTCTCCAAGCAGCGCAGATCAGCTAGGGCAAGGGACTCCCTGCATCCCAGAGAAGGGGCATTCCCTTGTCACCAGACCGCAAGAGCAGGAGCTGAGGCACAAGGGGACCAGGTTTGTTCCTGGCTGCAAAGTTCCTCTGACATTGTGCACCTCAGTGTTTTTTCTATGGGTTTGGAATTTAAACTTGCATGCCATAAACCTGAGGTTAAGAACTTACCCACAAGTGGAGGATGAAGGTAATTAAAACTGTGTCAATTACTGCACTTAGGAGGTATTACCATGAGCTAAACCCACCAGGTGTCAACTGCTACACTCTCTGTGCTCACCTCTGAAAGTCATTGCTCAGACAGGACTTCAAAACCTCATTCCCCAGCGCTAAACCTCGGTCCTAAGTAGGGACAGAGTGATCTTTCCTCTGGGGCTCTCCATACTCCTTCCTGGCAAAGGAAATGCTGCCATGGCTGTCCTCTGTGGCCCTGATGGCTGCTTTTGTAGCCAGCAGCACTATGTGGTCACTTGGGCAGTTCTGAGAGCAGGTTTTCATAAACTCATGAAGGAAGGAACATTAAAGCTCATCCCATTCCACCCCACTGCCATCGGCAGGGACACCTTCCACTAGACCAGCTTGCTC